>NC_133773.1:59291795-59320466 GCF_003597395.2 Chelonoidis abingdonii | reverse complement strand
ATAGTCCTTTTTAACATTTTCACAAAGTTTAACTGCTTAATTCTCTCCAGCCTCTGTAGAGTTAACTTTTCACTCTCTTTCCTTAAATCACTTGTTTATCTCCCAAAATGACACCTTTATCACCTCAGATTTAACTATTTTAAGTATTGTTCCAGGGATTCATGCCTTCATTTACAGCTTTTCTTACTCCTGACACTATGCCCTTAGGGCTTCCAACCTGTTTTTCAATTTCTTTATCTGTTGCTTGCCTGCTTGTCTGGGCCCGATCCTGCTTTTTCCATTGAACCGTTTGTGAGTGACATTGTGGTTATTTTACAATTTTGAAAGAAATGTTTAAGGAAAGGGACCAGGAAGGGTGGGGGCTAGTTGAGGAGCCTCCCCCCCTTGCTGAATTGGTAGTGGAACACTAAAGAATCAGTTTCTGAGGCAGACAACAAAGGGGAACAGAACAAGGGCTTTTTGTCCTTTTTACACTGAGATGGGAGTATGAAGGGGGTTGGGATCAATCCGGGGTTTGGAGAACAGGTTAAAGGGGAGCGCTCGGTCTGGTGGTGGGAGAGAAGGCTTTTAATAAAGCTCTTAACTTATTATTTGAATATTTGAGAGAGGCGAGTTTTGATTCTGTCCACCTATGATTTGCCTTTTCCCACTACTGCATGAAACAATTAACCTCTCCTTTAGCCAATTTAGTTTTAGTTTGGCCGAGTTTGTCGTTTAAGATGTCCATTCGGTCTTTGTTCCAAGATTTTAACAGTGGCCACTGAGTTTTGGGATCCCCCTGAGTTAGCCTAGACCTTTTTTCCAGAAATTTACGGGAGTCTGGACCCTTTTTACAGGAGTCCGGACCCTTCCTAAATACATAAAATGAGCCGGCGTTCGTTTAGGGAACTGTCCCGACTTAAGTGTCTGGTTACCCATACAGGAGGACTTCACACACCAATCACACAAGAAGGAAATTCGGGTTTGTCAGAGCGATGCCCGGTGCAACACACAAAAGGAGCCCCCAGGCTACTGCCTCAGTTGCCCTTGCTTTCACACCAAGGGTTTTACCCAACGTGTGGTGCAGCTGCGATTGTGCAGATTCCACTCACTCAGACCGCAGGGACAGGAACCCCTTGGGCGGCCGATCCCCAGACGGAGACGGCACCCAGACTCAAACACCCCACAGGAGGCCGGATAGACGCAGAGACAGGACAGACCTCAGTCTGGACAAAACACAGAAATATTTACCTGACCAGATTCCTGATGTCAGATCCCGGGATCCCTACCAGAACAGAGTGGGAACCAACAGGTTCAATGGCGTAGACTTCACTGTGGTCGTGCGCCTTTCCGTTTTGGTGGAGGACCGCTCGGGCCAAATGCCCAGGTGCCGGCTGCCATGGTCGTCCTACAAAAATGGTCAGGAATCACACAGCCCCAGTGAAGACGGTTGCCATCTCGGTAGAACCTCCAAATTGTCAAAGTTAGACTCAGGACTCACAGTTTGTCAGACCACTCTGTTTTATTAGCACAGCGCTCTGCTAATACACCCAGATAATGTGAGCACCATACAAGACACAAACTATCTTATTTATACAGATAAAAGGGCGAGCACTTACCAGATTCTGCTTCCTTTTGTTATCTTGTTAAGTTTACCTGGGCTAGGCATGCATATCTTATTTCCTTACTAACTATTACTGATCTTCTGTTAATGTTTTGCCATTAGCACCCTTGTTTATGCCTAATGTTTCTTTTCCTGGCCCCTGTATTTCAACATTTCTTATTTCTGCTTAAAGGTACATACAACATTTCTTTAATCCATTCTTATTTTTACAATATAATCCATTCTGCTTTCACTGTCCCCACAGATAAAAGTATCCAGATGACCCAAAGATTGTGGGACTGGTAAATAATGAGAGGACAGGTCATCGCTACAGAGAGATCTGGATCAGTTGGTAAGCTGGGCTCAGGCAAACAAAGTGTGTGTAATATGGTCAAATGCAAACGTATACATCCATAAACAAAGAATCGTAGATCCTCCAGGATGAGGGGGCTGTATCACGGGAAATAGTCTCTAAAGGACTTTGGAGCCATGATGGATAATCAGCTGAACATGAGCTCCCAGTGTGATACTGTGGCCAAAGGGTTAATGTGATCCTTGGATGTGTAAATGAGGGAATATTTACTAGGAGTAGAGAAGTTATGTTAGCTATTAGTTGGCACTGCCACTACTGGAATACTGTGTCCAGGTCTGGTGTCCACAATTCAAGAAGGAAGTTGATAAATTGGAGAGGATTCAGAGCCAGGAGAAGGATTAGAAAACATTCCTTATAGTGAAAGAGTCAAGGAACTCAGTGTATTTTGCTTAACAAGGTTATGGGATGACTTGATAACCATCTTTAAGTACCTACAGAAAATTGATAATAGTAGGTTTTTCAGTTTAGCAAAAGTATAGCAGGATCCAATGGTTGGAAGCTGAAGCTAAGTGAATTCAGACTAGAAATAAGGTACACATTTTTAAATGAGGGTAAGTAATCATTTGAACAACTTTTGAAAGGTTGTGGTGGAAATTTCAATATTGAATGCTTTTTTAAAAAGAGATACTCTTGCTCAATTGGGGGTTAATTTTAAGGAAGTCTAGTGTTATATAGGAGGTCAGACTAGATGAGCACATTGGTCCTTTCTGTCTTTATAAGACTTTATACAACTTCCAGGTTAAATTCAAGGTTTTGGTCCTCATCTTCAAAGTCCTCCATGGGACTGGCCCAAGATACATGAGACCTCCTCATCC
Source organism: Chelonoidis abingdonii (assembly GCF_003597395.2). Taxonomy (NCBI): domain Eukaryota; kingdom Metazoa; phylum Chordata; order Testudines; family Testudinidae; genus Chelonoidis; species Chelonoidis abingdonii. The sequence continues at coordinate 59,317,696 of NC_133773.1, read as the reverse complement.
TGCGTGACCATGCAACACAGAAGCTATATTCCATACTAACAGGCGTGTATATTGTGCAAACTATTTAGGGCTGTAGTTCTCACTTCTGCATTCCCCAGCCCTGGACTCCACTCCAGTTTTCCCCCTCTGTCATGCACAAGCTTTGATGGACACAGATCACTGAAGACCCACTTGCACACTCCTTTATTGTTGCTCCATGGGTGGAAAAAACACTTACATCTGTTTTACAGACAAAAATGCCAAGTTTAGTGGCATAAAATCTTTGAAAATTTAGCTGTTAATTCATAGTAGCATCTCCACATAAATGAGGATTTAAGCCTTTTAGGTTATAGGTGCCTGGCAATGTTTATATGACCTGGCTTTGGCGAGTGTATGGAAGGAAGGTGGTGGCTAGCCTACTGTAAAAACCTTACGTTGGTAGAGAGAAGTGGTGTTGTGGTTAAGGCACAGGGCCAGGATTTAAGGGCACTACATTCAGTTCCTAGTGCCATTAGAGTTCTTGTGTGACCTTGGGCAAGTCACATGTTTCATCTGTGCCTCAGTTCCCCATTGTAAAGTGATGAATAATCATAATACTGTCTTTCACTAACTTTCATTTGTCTTGTCTCCTTCAACTGTAAACTCTTCAGGGAATTGCAATTTCATTGAATCTTGGTTCAAGTTCTGTGATTTTTTAAGCTAAAGGCTTTCCGTGAATTTTTTTTTTTTTAAAGTCTTCCTTGGATTTTGAGGCTTTTATAAACATACAAACACACCCAATGACACAGAGGGTGTGGGACACAAATGAGCTTCCTGGTCAGAGGCACCTGCCAATTTAACTTGTTTCTTTTTAAGTCACAGCTTTAAAAAGAGAGAGAGAGAGAACTGCTGACGCTGTAAATAACACAAGGACAAACAGTGATTTATTGTTGTTGTTGTTGTTGTTCTATTTACAGTGCTCTAAGTCTGTTAGGCTCTTTCCAGAAACATACAAAGACATTATCCCTGCCCTGAAGAGCTTGCAATCTAATCTAATTCCATTCTAAGACACCCATCTCTACCCATTCATTGTATAGGGGCCCTCAGCCCCTAAACTAGGCTTTGTGAATCTCAGTGATTTTCTAGACCCCTAAAAGTTAGGTGTGGCAATGGTCTGCAGCAGGCTGCCTATGTTCTTTGTGAATCCAGCCCCCTGTGACAAGTGAAGGTAACAAACTGTAGGGAGCAGATGCGGTGAGGAAGAATACAGGTTACAACTAAGGTGACACTGTTGCTGAGTTTAGGGATGTGCAAATTTTGACAACTCAGTTAAAAGCACAATGAGTTTTTTTGTAGCTGTTGTGTTGAGTGATCTTTGTTTTTGTTTAGAATAATAGTAATTATTATTAACTCACTACATGTGCACAGCATGGAAAGAGTGACTCTTAGGGAAAGATTTCTTTGAAAAATTGGTAGTGATTGGACAGATCAGAATTCAAAGGGCATTCCATGAATAGGAGACAGTGTAGAAAAAGGAATGGAGGTAGCTGTAGCAGAATCAATGGGACATTGAGGCAGGCATTATAGCGGAGAGGAGGGAGAGAGGATGACATGGTATCAGCCTAAGTTGAATAAGTTGTCAGTGTAGAGTTATGTAGGCCTTGAAGGAAAGGACAAGGAGTTCAAAAGGATGCTATCAACTTGAAATATAATCCATTTTCAAATAATGAATTAAATTACTATGTGCCCTGGTTTTACTCTCTGTTCCTATTCTTTAAATGTGTGTTTTGCTCTTCTGTCGCTGTGCAAAAGGTCTCCACAAGCAGCAGGGAAAACTGACTAACAGACAACATGGAAGAAAGAGTGAGAAATAAAGTCCTATCAAGTGCACAAAGTTAAAAAAAAAAAAAAAAAAAAAAAAAAAAAAAAAAAAAAAAACTAAATGATACCTTACTTAACCCCTTCTGTCGCTGTGCAAAAGGTCTCCACAAGCAGCAGGGAAAACTGACTAACAGACAACATGGAAGAAAGAGTGAGAAATAAAGTCCTATCAAGTGCACAAAGTTAAAAAAAAAAAAAAAAAACTGAAAAAAATAGAGAAATATTTTTCTCTCATCTCTTTCAAATATAGTAATGTTAGCAATAGTAGGTGAGCAAAATCAGAAATATTATTTTAAGTTGCTGGTAACCCTTTAAATGGCTGTGTTGGAAAAGGGAAGCCAGTGGAGGGATTCAAAGATGGGGAAATATGGTCAATTAGAGCACCCCTTTTCTGAGCTAAGTTATCTACTTTGAACGGTCATTATTGAAAGGTAAGTACTCATCAAACCACGAACAAGAAAGGGAGCGGGGGCACTTCAACAAGTCAGAACTTCTTAGTTCTGGTCGTTTCTAGTGACAAACCATGAATACAGAGAGAGACCCAAATCCTAAAACCAAATAGCTCACATTTAGTGGTGAGTTGAAATCCAAACATGGATCTAAATCCAAATTTCACAGCTGACAGTTTTTCTGTATTAGGCAAACACAATATGGATTCAAATACCCCCCCCAAACTTTTGGTAGGCGATCTACAGCTGAATCCAAATGTTGTGGTTCAGGCCCATCTCTATTCAAAAGGATTGTTGGTTTTGTTTGAATAAGCATCCAAAAGTTCAGATGTCTTTCTGAACTTTATCTGAACAATCTATATCTCTAGATCTATATGCTTGAATCTTCTTGAAAGATTTTTGTGCTTCCTAATTATGAGCAGGCCAAACATATCAAGAAACCAACTTCTCTGATGGTATTTTAGCTTTTCTGCTTCTAATCCCTGCCAGAACTAGGAAGTGAAGCAAAAGAGAAGAATTATGGGAGGATTTATCCAAATTGTCTGAAGTCTCAGCAAAGGATTCTGTTTAGTTTTGGTCTGAATATGGGGACAAAGATTTGGGCTGCATCTCATTTCATTTCAACCAATTTATGTGCTATACTGACAAACTTTCATGGCTAGAGTGGTTCCACTGCATTATCCTGCATGTGTCTAAGGTTGAGCGGAGAGGATGGGGACTTTAAAAATAAAGGCATGTCTTTTATGCATTTTCCTTGGAAACAAATTCCAACCGACTAATGTTTTGTTTCTAAGTACACTTGGCTGCTTGCATGTGCCCCGCTTCAGATGCCATTTCAACAATATTAAAAAAATTGTTACATCCTATTCTACATCAGACCTCTAAGATATACCCCAAATTTTTTAAAAAAAATGAAAAACAGCAATTTCGTATAGGGTTGTTTCCTAGAGCCTGAAGGCAAAATCTATATATAGAAGTGAAACAAGTCAAATATAATTAAAATTCACAAAGCATAGTTAATTAAAAAAACATTCTAAATGCAATAATATATGCAAAATATTATCCTACAGTCAGTACTCTGAATGTTGACAGGGCCGCCGAGAGGATTCAGGGGGTCTGGGGTTTTCAGCGGCGGGGGGGCCCCTGATCTGGCGGTAATTCGGTGTTGAGGGGTCCTTCTGCTCCAGGACCCGCTGCCGAAGTGCCCTGACGACCTGCAGCGGGGGCCCCCCACTGCCGAATTACCGCTGAAGCGGGACCTGCTGCCGAAGTGCCAGGTCTTTAGCGATAATTCGGCGGCGAGGGGGCCTTCTGCTCAGAGCGGAAGGACCCCGCCACCGAGTTGCTGACGCTGACCCGGAGCAGAAGAATCTCCGGGGCCCCGCGAGAGTTTTCCGGGGCCCCGGAAAGAGTAAAGGATCCTGCTCCAGGAGCCCCTAAAAACTCTCATGGGAGCCCCTGCAGGCAAATTGCTCCACTTGCCCTCCCCTCTGGGTGGCCCGAATGTTGAATCGTCCTAGTTGAACTCCTAGATTACTGAAAGCTGAAGGATGAACCATATGGTAAATCTTTCAAAAGATAATGTCCTCTGGATTTACAATTATGTCTTCAGTTTGGCCTTTGATCTATGTTTGAGAATATTTGGGCTCCCTATAGGTAATATTCAGGCAAACATAATCTTTATAGGCTTCTTTTGTAGATTTACTAGAATTTGATTCATTTACAACAATAAAACTCATTAATTTCCAAAATATAGTGTGTTTATACAGATGGTCAAATTTAAAACATCAGGTACCTTAGTTAGGTGCAACAAACCTGAACTGGGACATTCATATTGGCACTCCTATACTCATGTGTGGTAGCAGCCTTAGTAAAAATCATTAGCAGAATAATTCTTTTCAAGATATGCTGTGTTCAAAATCTGTTTTTTGAATAATCCATTCTACTGTTTAAAAAATGAGAACTTTCCCCAAATGCCATTGTTTAATATAAAAAATATAACAACTAGCTTGGCAAATGTTGTCTATGAAATTTCAACAGAAACTATAAATTATATTAAATGGCCAATAAAAATGTTCGTTCAAGAACTCATTTTAAGATACGTTGTTAATGAACTGTATGTAATGATGCTTAATCAAAGCCCGACACCTTCCATGGGAGAAAAATTCCACAGGACCTCAGGAGCACTATTGTTCTGAACAAAAGATAACAATAGAACATCATAATTAATAGCCTGCAGCCATGTGGCATTCTCCAGGGAATCCCAATTTCTAAATGAGCTCCATTGTTTTTCAAAAAGCAAAAATTATGCTGCATGATATTGCTAATGCCTTGAACTTGTTCAAACATCAAGACATCATTTGTCTGGCAGATTTTTTTTGCTCTGGAGTTTTGATCATTTCCCCATGCAAAGTAATTTTTAAAAAGTGAAACTTTTCCAATAAAGGGACAGTCTATAAGGGAGACTACTGCCTTCTAGCATTTTGCACTTTTGTGATTCTGAAATTACATAAGACAGTTTAGGAGTAAAATTCTAACAGGATATCTTCACTGTTATGGAAACATCAGTAAGAATTTAAATATGATTATACCAAAATCCACAATAGATTTACTTTATACAGTCCACATTTGAATTGTATTATTTGACATGTCATATTTATGAAAACCCCTATTAAAATCGTGTCCTGGTCATCATCTACAAATTTCAGAATTTTCCTAGCAAAGATATAGAAAATACTATTTTTTTGATAGAAAATCCAAAGAAAAAATGATCCAAACTGGGCAAGCAGAGTAAAATTCTTAAATTCCTAATTACTGTCAGCAACTGTCACTGCAGAATAGTGAGTACTTTTACTTTACATTCCATGTGCATTTTTCCCTTTTAAGTCCTCCTTTATCTGTGCCACGTGCAAACATACATGTATGTGGACTGTAATTTTAAAGCATTCATTACCTGCTGTTAGAACCCTAAAGTATGCTGCACCCATTACAAGGCACATCAGCAACTAAATATGAAATTTTTTAGCCCACTGAAAGTTAGTTTGACTTAGGTTTCTAAGTGGCTAATTCATTTTTGAAAATGGGACCTTAGGCTCCTAAGTCACATAAGCACTTTGGAAAATGTTACCCAATTTCTCTCAAACACAGCAAGTAAAATGATAGGATATGAAGGAAAAAGGCCTTCCTGAAACATACATTTCTCTGATAATTTTTAAATATGGCGAAATTATGAAAAACCCATGCATAAACTGACTGATATTAAAGACAAATGGATACAAAATTTTCTGTTAGTATGAGCATTTTGTTTTTTAAAATGTTTTCCATTGTTCTTCAGGCAGCCCCACTGAAATGGACAGAATAAGCTGATCAGGGAATCTGTTGGACTATGTTAGTACAGTACAATTTTCTTTCTCTGTGTCTGAGAATCTTACAGCATAGAGGTGGCCTCAGTACCAGTTTGTATTATTAAGGGAAGGTAAATACAATACTGTGCAGGCCTGTGTGTAATACACAGTATATTACTATGTCATTAATAATAATAATATCATTTTTGTTGTTTGGAGCCTTTGCTAGGAAACTTTGGCCCTGTTTCTGAGCATCACTCAAAGAGCACTTCATGCATCTAACTCAGGCTGTGTCTACACTACGCAGCTTTTAGCAACCGCCACTAAAAGGCTCACAGCGTAGCCGCTGTTTGTCAGCTGACAAAAACTTCCACCCCCAACAAGCGGCATTGTGTTGTCAGCAGGCGAGCACTCCTGCCAACAAAGTGCTGTTCACACTGGTGCTTGTCATAGATAAAACTTTTGTCTTTTGTGTGGGGTTTTTAACACCTGTGAAAGACACAACTTTTGTTGTTCAGTTGCCAGTATGACACAGCCTCAGAAAAAAAGAGTGCGAAGAAGCCATTTCCCTTTCCCCAACCAAATCTTTGGGCTGGTTCTGCAACTGGCTAATTAGATAACTTGCAAGGGTGATATACTAGTGACCAAAGAGCTCCCTGGGTCCATTTCAATAACTCGGGATAGATGAGGCTCATGTCACACCCCTTTCTTCTCAGACACCTCCTCCCCCCTCCCCCCCCCCCCAAACACTGGAACTGGGAAGAGAGTGTCATGGGAGCCACTACAGCAGCTCTACGCTAAAAAAGATTCCCCTCCACCATAGGAGTCCCTTACCAACTGGAAATGGTGCATTTAACTCTTCTTTATTTTACAAGATTTATGAAAAGCAGGTTAACAGGGCCAACAATCTGCCCATTTGTCATCCTTTGTGTTTCTTGTATTAAAGTTAAATTATTTTATTTATAGGATTTTCTTTCGCACTCAACAGCACCTCACTAATGAATTTATCCCCTGGGAAGTAGGCAAGTGTGTGCACAACATCACACAAAAAGTGTACGACCAAACAGAAAAGAGAATCCAGATCTCTCACATCTCAGTGCTGTGCTTTAACCACAAGGCCATCCTTCCTCTCTTCCTATGTAAATTTATCAGTCCTTCCCTTAATTTGACACACTTGCAGAATTGATTTGATCCCATTTATTATCAACTGTTCTTTACAGAGCTAATATAATTAGTCAGCTTGATTTTCAGTTAAATCATTTCCCCCCAACTAATGATTTTTAAAGGATTTTCTATGATTTTGTTTCTCCAAAAGAGTGGATGGACACTATTATTTTCTTATTTTCAATTTCAGGTATAATCCCTCTCTTGCACTTCCATTTTTTTAACCTTTACTTTTGATTTCCTTTTCATACCCTGCAGCATCTTATAAAATATAAAATAAAAAAATGTAATGAAACATTCAGAGGTTCTCTCTCCTTGTGGGTTTTTAGGGGATGCAACAGTGTGCTGATGTTTCAGCCTGCATTTTATTACTTCCAGGAGGGTGCAGAGAATAATAATAAACACCTGCCTGCACTTGTAGGCTTACAAAAGCAACATGTTCAAAGATCCTCTCACCTCAGCTCTGAGTCACAAATAAATACCTGGGGGAAAGAGGTGGGGAGCTTATATTATTTTTATGTTTCTTCTTCTCTCCCCATGAAAGTATTTTAAAAGCTTATTCTAATACAGTGCTCACATAATCTTTACAGGGTTTTGAAGTGGAGAAGTTGTGGTACTGTTTTAAGAATTATTAAATGTCATATGATTTATTCCTAATTTGTCCTGGTCACATTTCCCAAGAAAAACTACCTGGGTTTAGCTCATGTGTTTTCTTTGTTATAGCTGCAAGATGCATCTCCCTACCACCTTTTTTTACAATTTTAAATTCCCTTCTTTCGTGTCAAGTTCTTCTTTATCACATTCTTTCTCCAGGTCATATGAGTTACTGTTGGGTAACATAAGGTACTCGCTCCCTCTTAGACACTAAATGAGATTCCACCAGAAAAATCTGGTCTAAATCTTTCTTTTCTCTTTCTCACTGGCTAAGAATAGTTTCTTAGGTGTAGCTGCTGCCTACAGGTAATACTCATGCAAACAAACAAAAACATTGCATAATGTCAGAAACATCACTTGGCCTCAGAAATACCATCAAGACAAAGTGGCCTAAGAAAGGATGATAGGCCACAGTCCTGAAGTTTCCTGGAGTTCAGTTGTTCAGAATTAAGAAAGTATGAAACTAGATAAACAGTGTTGGAAACTCAAGAAGCATTCAGAGCATATTTTCAAGAGTCCCTTGAAATCCACAGCTGAGAAGGGAAAATGCTATTGGCTAATCTGGGTTGAAGAGGAAGGTAGAGTCGTATGTAATACTTGGATACTTACGTTAGTTGAAAAGAAAAAAAGATGACATACTACGATATGTTTGCTAAATATGTCTCCCCAAACATAAACCCATTGTTTGCATGCTAAAATTCTGTCACAGAGGGCAAAGTCCAAGTGAAACCATATTTGCAACGGTGTTAAGGTTGCTAGATAAGGACTGTGCATTGACTTACACGGGTGAAAGGTTTTGTGAGAGGAGGAGTTGTTGCAGAGTTTTGAGAGTCAGTACCTGACCCAGCACTCTGAAAATTTAAGCATTAATTAGCTCCACCAAGAATGGCCTGATGGAGGAGGAGAGTACTTAGTTGCCTAAACAAACTGAGAGTTGATGAGCTAAGGAGCTAATTATTCTGCCAGCTGGGGAGACTAGTTAGAAGCACAGGAAGGAAGTGCAAAGGGCTAGCAGAGCTCAGAGGAAGAACAGTCTCAAGGTCGTGAGAGCTTTTTTTCTTTCTCTCCTTGGAGAGAGGCCTGAGGATTAGAGAAAGTTGAAGACTTGCTGCACAGGATTGTGATGTTGGTTTGGTGAAGGTAATGAATAAAACTCAGAGAGATGATAACCAACGAAAAGGTGTCCATGGCTGTGTGTGAGGGATCTCAAAACAGGAGAGAAGCCTGCCCTGTTCCCAATAATATTTGAGAGAAGTCCACCAAAAATCCATGAAAAGCTGATTAAATCATGGAGCTGAGCTTGATTTAAATAAAGCAGTAGTCATTGCTGGCACACATAAAATGGCACAAGCCCGCCCACAAATCTTTCAGGAGAAGGCAATATTTAGAGTAGCAACATTTCACCATGCTTTCATGCAAACAGAAAAACAAGAAGTATCTAATGTCAGCAAGCAAGCAAGCAACAAACTCCTAAGGAAAGAGGAGAAGCTGTGTCGCCTGTCAAAAGCCCCATGAACATCCAGGCCCTGAAGATGTTGCAGATGTAAAAAGGGAAATCCACAAATGTGCAAATCCAAAAGAATAAATGTGATTGTTAAGCAGTCCCGGTACAGCACAGATGATGTATTTGTGGACATATACCTGTGACAGGAATAAAGAGAGCTTTGGCTACAATAGCCCAATGGAGCATGTTCACAGAGGTTACCAACAGGGAGAAATGTCACCAGGTTAAGTATAAATTGATCTATGGTGTAATACGCATTAAAGAATTGGAACAGATAAAGCTCTCAAAACCCCGTATACCTCCTACTTAAGAAATGTTTGGCTGTGGAACTAACTCACTGGATGTGCAAGAAAAGGGGTGCAGTATAATATGTAAACACAAAGAAGATGAATTATTTAAAATTCTACCTTGTAGACACAGAGATAATATCAGTGTTTGGTTTTAGAGCATTCATGAATCTTAAACTGATCACACTGATCACACTGGGAGACACCCTAGTTCTAGTGCCGCTAATGCTTGCTAAGCTAAAAGACCTAATGGAAGACTATAAAGATGCATTTCATAGAACAGAGCATTTTCCTGGGAATTAGGTGACCAGATGTCCTGATTTTATAGGGACAGTCCTGATATTTGGGGCTTTTTCTTGTATAGGCTCCTATTACCCTCCACCCCCTGTCCCAATTTTTCACATTTGCTGTTTGGTCCCCTACTGGGAATACAAGATTAAAGTGAATCCTGTTCTACTTGCTCCATGAAAAATCCAAATTGCACTGGAAGATATATTGGCTAAAAAGATTTTGAGAATAAAACATGTAGGAAAACAGTACATAAACTCCATTGTAGGAGTGAAAAAATATGCAACGCAGAGCTATGACTATATCTAGATTCAGGAGATCTGAATTTGACAATCAAGGAAGAGGATTACTGTATGCTTGTATCTGATGGCAAGTAAATTAGCTGATGCCTAGTTTTTCAATATCTGGATGCTCCAACTAGGTACTGATAGATAAAACTGTACAGAACAAGTTCACTGTTAACCCTGTTTAATACCCCACTGGGGAGATAGGTTTGCCTAGTAAACCTTTGGTATTATTAAACCCAGAAAATACTTTAAAAGAAAATGTGCAAAACATGTTGGAATCCATGGATTTGTAGCAATTGTGAATGAAATATTGGTGTCTGGAGCTATCACAGTAGAACATATTCTATATGTCATGATCCAAAGAACTAGGTGGGAAAAACGGGGGAGGGGGGAGGGGGATAAATTAAAATGTGATAAATGCATCATCAGAGCAATTGAATTAAAGTATTTCAGTCACGTTTTCTGAGCTAAGGGCATCAGACTCAACCTGGAAAAAATATCAGCAGTCTCTGAAACAAGCTGCCAAACACTCATGCCAAGTTAAAAAATAATTCAGGGTTGTTGATTTACCATGCCAGTTTTAAACTACACCTCACAGAAGTTTTGGCACCAGTAAATGAAACTCAGGGTATGGCTACACCTGAAACTTCAAAGCGCTGCCATGGCAGCCCTTTGAAGTGCGAGTGTGGTCGCAGCGCCAGCGCTGGGAGACAGCTCTCCCAGCGCTGCACGTACTCCACATCCTGATGGGGTTTAGCTTGCAGCGCTGGGAGCCACGCTCCCAGCGCTGCGGCACTGTTTACACTGGTGCTTTACGGCGCTGTATCTTGCAGCGCTCAGGGGGGTGTTTTTTTCACCTCCAGCAAAATGAAGCCGTAAGTTGCCAGTGCAAGCACTATATATGATATGAATAAAGAGGGGATGTGAAAGTTAAAGTCAAGTGAGGGCTTGGGCTGTGTAACTCCAAATAGGGAAAATGGTAGTTTATTCATCCAAGCCTCTTATTTCCATGAAAATAAACTATGCACAAATCAAGAAAGAGAGATAACCAGTATGATTTAGCTGTAAGTGCTTCCATCAGTATGTGTATGAGAGAAAAGTTGCAATGGAGTTCTGCATTTAAACTCATTAATAATGGTGTGGCAGCATCACCAAGGCTACACAGAATGGTGTGTCTGCAGAAATGCAATATTGAGGATAAACTAAGATCAGGTAAGGATGTGCCATTTGTTGGCATTTGAACAGATTTTTCTGGCAGACTGTGATGATACGGCAAAGTCATTTGAGGCACAAGATGAATTTGACACAATTAAGGGTTGCAGCTAAACCAGATCCTCAGTTATCCATATTGCTGGAAATTGTCTTTGGTGGCTGATCGAAATAAATTTATCTGTATTTTGAGCACTTAAGCTCAAGATTATACCCATCCCTATTCAAAAATACTTACTCAGGTGCTTAACTTTCTTTAGGCATGTGTTTAAGTGCCCTTGAAGTCAATGGGACTCAAGCACATTCTTAAACAGATGGTTACAGGTCCTTCCTGAAGAGCCAAGTATCAGACTAAAATCTGTTAGTCTTTAAGGTGCCACCGGACTCCTTGTTGTCTTCCTGAATAGAGATGCCTTACTGAATCAGTGCTAGAGTTCTTGACGTTACAGTGATAGAAGACACACCCTTTAAAGGTGAAAGACTTGTTATTCCATGATCTCTGAAATCAGAAATGACAAAAATAACTCAGGACGTACTGAGCTAAAAAATATAAGCATAGAACCATAGATTTACTGTTTTGGCCTGCTATTAATGTACAAATGGAAGAACGAGCTTGCCAGTCTACCTGTTACATCAAGAAGATTAAAACCTTGTCTTGTCTGTAAGGGGTAAGAGTGTGCATGCAAAATTTTGATTGACATTGACAATCAAAGCCAAATCATACACATTGAAAGCTTATTTCTTTTGGACTGGCAGTAGAGGAATACTTAATCATAGATATTTGCTCAAATTGCAGGAAGTTAATTTTAATCTATTTGGTTCTGATTATGACTCGATAAATTTGAATTTCAGACCAGATGAAAGTTCTGTTTGGCATGAGGATTTTACAAAAGTTCTTTGTCAGGGGAAAATTAAAAGACACAATCCTTTTTTACCTATGCTGGTTGTGTTGTGAAACAGCCTGAAAGATTGAATCTACAAATATTTGGTCTGATATTAGCATTTAAATAATGTTCTGGAATATTAACTAGAGCAACATTTCAAATCTGTTATAACTACAAACTTGAGGAGGCAGACCCTAAGTTCCTAAACCTATGGACAACTTATATCTGTGAAGACCTTCCCTGAGAAGAATTTTTTTCTTCTGTATAAATGGGAGATATAATGTTATTGGGTATACTAGATGGTCTTATTACAGATACAGCCATAGTGCTGTCAGTTTTGTATATGTGAATGTAGAGAAATGATTGTCAGTTGTGGGGCAAAGCTTTTTAGAAGCTGAGCATATTAGGTAAAGTCTATCCTACCTAAGTCTGACTAAGAATCATTTCTTAAGTGTAGATGCTGTCTACAGGCTACATCCATATATATTTTAAAAAAATTATATCTATCTATTTAGATGTATAAAAATGTTTGCAGGCTTTTCTCTGGAGCAATCCCCCTACATCAGAGGATAGTGAAACTGTTGACTCTTACTTCTCCCTCCACAAGATTTCCTTTCTTAGGAGAATTTGACTCTAAGGAATCTCTGAATAGTTCAAAGAGAAGGGCTCTGTGATCCCTGTCTGTCTAAACATGGTGGCATGGACACAGCCTAGCCTTGGAACTCCTACAGGAATTGGTTGTGCTATATGCCTACAAAGGTTGGACTTTTCCATGTAGGGATTCAGGTCAGCCTAATGTTGGTGCCTCACATAGGGTGACCAGACAGCAAGTGTGAAAAATCGGGACCGGGGGGAATAGGCTTTTATATAAGAAAAAGCTTCAAATATCAGGACCGTCCCTATAAATTCGGGACGTCTGGTCACCCTAACCTCACATCACATGGTGCTACAAAGGCAATAGTGTGTGTATAAAATATGTTAGGTCTGTGAAGCCTTCTCTGTTCTCTTGTTCAGGCTGTCCAGCCATCTGCTGGAGCCAAGAGTGCGGTATATGGCTCTATACCATGCTGTTCTGTAACTGCACAGCATGTTATAGACCCTGCTGGTGTGCTCTAAAAGGGACTTAGTTCATGTCAACATCTATGTTAACATGAACTAAGTGCCTTTTAGAGTGCACCAGCAGGGTCTATCTGGGGCAGCTAAAGTGTAGCGCGTTAAAGAGCTTTACAGATCAGATCCCGATAGTGTTCTTTGCTGCGCTGTGTAGAAAAGCCCTTAGTTATTCTGTTGGCTGGCTGGGGAGACTGTCCCCAAAGATCTGGACTGGTATGGAGAATAAAAAAGGGAAATTATAATAGGAATACAAAATGTTGATTTTAAAAACACATTTATGATGTCTTTTACTGCATAAGAACATGGCACAGCTCACTCTTCATACTATTTACAAGACTCAGGGCTTGCCCCATTCCATGCAGTAAAACCAATGAATGCACTTTCTGTTTCTTGATTAATTACATTGGTTGCAACAGTTACAAAGTAATTTTGGGTTGTTTTTATCTCTTAAGCAAGAGTCCATTCCCTTAAACAAAAAGCAGTGTAGGAAGTCTATATTAATAAAAATGTTTCAGCCAGTTTATTTACACATAAATGTATTTTAAAACATTTGTCAATTCCTTCTAATTGCTCCAAAATGTATCTCTCTGATTGTTACTACAGGAAAGATATACTTACTTAAATGAATATCTGATTATGATTTTTTTGTGCAAGACCTTTAAGAGTTTCTTTATTACGAAACCTAAGAAAAGCTGTTGTTCAAAATAAGCTAATCGGAGAAAACTATTTGCATGTCTCCTGCCTAGGTTTCAGTGACTGTTTTTTCCAGGTGCATTCTTGCTGACCTTGACTATAACAGATGTAAATGACATTCAGGACTCTGTGCTTATGTCATTAGGTGTTCTTTGTTATACTACAGGAGATGCATTAGCATAACACTGAGAGTACAGTATTGCAGGTGAAAGAGAAACCTGAACCTCATGGATATTACAATTTAACAGCTTTGGTTCAGATTCTTGAGGCATTGAGCCAAGTGATAACAAAATGTAGGTAACATTAAATACAACAAAACCTCCTACATTAGCATTAGGCTCTGATTAAACTCATAAAAGGAAAAATGTTGTGAGTTAAGTCTGCTTGTAGTTGAATTCTGAATTAGGAATGTTGTCAATGGGAACTTTATAAAATGGACTAGGTTTTTGTTTGTTTGTTTTGTTTTTAAGTCTAATTTGGTCTTTAAGTATTCTAAATGGACAACCTATCCTAATTCTAAATTATTGAGGGACAATCTCCACTCATTGATATATTTTGCTTTCTGCAACCAAATCTCTGTACAACTTTTCATGAGTGATGTTCCCGAGTATTCAGATTCTAGTATCGAAACTGTATTGTTAAATCTATTCACCTAAATTTGGGTAATTGCTGATTATGTACTATATGTATCATATAACTTTAAAAGCAAATTTTGCATTTGTGCATAATCTAAGCACTGTACCCAGATGTACAGACTGTCTTTTCCCAACCTATGTATTATATATATTTTTTTAACATTACCTTTAATAACATTTTTATATCATGGATTTTTTTAAAAAATTCCATTTTTGTTTGTTTTGCACCCTTGTGGATAATTATGGAGTCAAGCAAAGCATGATGTATAGTCAGTGGGAATAATTGCATTAACTTCAGTGGGCTTTGGATTGGGCTATCTATACAAGTGAAACAGTAAAACTGAATTAGCTACAAAATGTTGCCAAATGGACACAAACTAAAGAAACTGGAAAAAACACAGAAAATGTTTTCTTATAACTTATTTTCAGTTATGATAAACATAGGTGTTACCTGAAACTGTTGTAGGTTCAAATTTTTCAGAAATAAATTTGATTTTTCAAGTTTTTTAGAACTTGATAATTAATCTTGTGGTTGAGTAAGTGATTTTTGTTATGAGCCAGAATTTGCAAACTGTTATTTTATGAGTAGTACTTCCTCATGTGAATGAAGCTCTGCAGTATCTAGCCCTATGTTTGCTGTGATCAGTTTACCTCTGTTTGGTTTCATTTCTTTTTAATTGTAGTCACCTTTTGGATACTACAAAGAACCTGGATGACAAGTTTTATCCTGTTGCATAATAAAAGTCTATAGTGAACCCCTCAAAAGAAGTGAGGTTTAAAATGAAAATATCAAAATCGCCATGGTTCCATGGCCCCATTGTGTTAAGTGATTCCTCATCATCAGACACGGGGGGCACAAAATGGGATTTGCTCATGTTGCAATTCTAAATCTGACTTCTTAGTCCTAGCTGCTTCTTTATTATTAGTTACCAGATCCTGTGAACCATAATATGTCAGAGAGTAGTTAAACAAGATGTTTGTTTATAATTAAACTGATAAAGAGACTTTGAAATAATGTCTCGGTTTAGTGAAAATGCAAGAAATGTAAAAAAGGATACTTGTATTAATAATGAAACTTTCAAACATAGGCAGAAGATAAGAGGTGCTTTTTGCACCGTATGGTAATTCCTATAATAAAGTCTCCTGTATCATGCAAGCTAATTTAATTTATGAAACTGAAGATAACCATCTTTGCATAAATTGAAATTGTTGTAGTTACACATGGATGACATTTTTTAGACAAGCTTTTTTTCAGACAAAAAAATGCAGATTCAGGGGCACCAAAACATTTTACAAATTCGTGCCTGCTTTCACCAAATTGTGTCAGACTAAAACAAGTCATTTTTTTCAAAAAATATTTTGCTTTTAGAATTCCAAATGATCTTTTTTGAAATTTATTTCAATTTTATTTTAAAAATTGAAAATGTTAAAAATGCTCAAGCTCAATGAATTTTTTCATCTTTCTCATTTGCTAAAAATTTTGAATTTTTTGTTCGATTTTTTTTCTGAATTCCCAAAGAATCAGGAAATCAGTTACTTGCACAACTAGTGCTAGTTGTAGTGTAAACTGGGAGCAAACAATGTTTAAAGGTTGGTTTTGTGAATTATATTTTAAATTGTAAGCTGCAAATGAAACAAGTCAATGAATGGGGTGACTTCCATCCATCTGTGTGGACATTAATTTTTGTGTATAAAAGTCCAGCCATGTATCTCGTGTTCTGTTATTAAAATTAATAATGAACTATGGAAAAGAGAGGCTGAATAAATGGCATTGTAGCTTGAAAATGCACCAAAAAAGGTCTCTTGTTAACTTTGCCATTGAAAACTTCAGTTTGCTCACAGTTTAGAATTAAATCTGTGAAAAAAGGCAGCTTGCGTTCTTACATGTTGAGGACTGTGGAGCAGGACATAGTTTACAAACATGCCATCTACATAACTTCATCCTATTTTGTGGTCCTTGTACACATTGTCTCATAACCCTGGCAGTGTTCTCAGGGCCTAGTCCCTTGGCAAAGGGGTTTGTTCATTTTTATTAGAAGGAAGCCTTTCAAACTTGCATGGAGAGAAGAGGTTCAACTCTGTCACAACTGCTCCTGCGGTGCTGAATGTGTGATCTGTGTACATGTTGGAGAGCAGGTAGCTTAGGGCTTGGCTACACTGGAGAGTTGCAGCACTGGTGGTGGGTTTACAGCGCTGCAACTTACTCACCGTCCACACTTGCAAGGCACATACAGCGCTGCATCTCTCTGGCTGCAGCACTGGCTGTACTCCTGCTCTGCCTGGAGTGTAAGGATTGCAGCGCTGGTGATGCAGCACTGCTCCGCAAGTGTGGCCACCAAAAGCGCTGTAATTGGCCTCCGAGGTATTTGGAGGAATCCCAGAATGCCTGTTCACCCACTCTGCTGTTTTGTTGTGAACTCTGGGCTCCCAGAACTGCTTATCTAAAAAACAAACACAGCTCATTTGCTCAAGCAGAGGCAGGCAGGGGGATTCCTTTGGAATGTTCACAGTTTGCTTGAGGAGAGAAGCAACACGGCGGGCGGGGAGGGGGGAGTCCGTTTTGGAGCAGCTGCTTATCTGGTCTGAAGGCTATTTGCATTTAGTAAATAAGAGAGGGGTGGGAGAAGGGGTCGAAACTTTTAAAGTGATTGAAGGTTGGTGCTGTGTATCTTCCAGTCCTTAGAACTTGCAAGGCAGGGAGCTGACACAGTGTAAGCTCCAAAAATCCACTCTCTCTGTCTCCCCCTTGCTCCCTGTCACATTCCACCCCACCTCCCTCTTTTGAAAAGCACGTTGCAGCCACTTGAACACTGGGATAACTGCCCATAATGCACCACTCCCAACAGCGCTGCAAATGCGGCCACACTTCAGTGCTGGTAGCTGTCAGTGTGGCCACACTGCAACGCTTTCCCTACACTGCTGTACAAAGACAGCTGTAACTCCCAGCGCTGTACAGCCGTAAGTGTAGCCAAGGCCTTAGACACTTCACAGTGACGGTCACAATTTCTGCTTCCCCAGTCAACGAAGTAATGGTTCTGTACAGGCAGAGACACCACAGGTGCCCTGCAGATAATCTGCTACTATGTGGGTGGCACTAGCCTCTACTGATTCCAAATGCTCTCATGTTCTTGCAGCACATGAGGTCAAAATCTTCTAATATGTCCCAGGCGACTTTTCAGGAGCGCTGCTCTGATTCCTCTCCTCATGCTGCTGCTGTGGCTGCTACCCTGATTCAGGCTGGCTGTGATGTGGGACTAGCCCTTTCTGTGTCCGCTGAGCCACCATATTAATCAGAAGTTCTTTGCCTCTCCTCTCCTTCAAGCAAACAGACATGGTATCTTTGTGAAGGCAAATAAAAAAGAAAACCAAATCTATTATTTTTACATTCTTATGATTTTAAATCCAATCTCATGATTTTTGAGCATTTGAGGTTGGCAATACTGAGCATTCTGAACTGGCCCTCAAACTAGGAGATGGTGGAATGTTGAAATCCCACTCTGTTTGTCCTACATGCCATTTAAAGCTATCCAGACAGTCTACATATGGTGTAAGGTGGACATAGGCCTGTATCTGTCACCTGCACCGTGACCCCTTTGATGTATTTTAACAGCTTTTATGTATGCATTTCAGTTTCTGAAATGTGCTTATGTAGTTTTTTCATATGTGACCAACTATTTAGACAATAGTTATGTACAAAATTGGGAAACTCAGCTCATGGAAACCTCTCCCCAGCTATCTGCCTAACCCTAAACTGGTTTAAACTACATCAGAAGTTTTTGAAAAGATAGGCCTTGCTCTGAATGTCATCAGATCGGGGCTGTAGCAAGTCAAGTGAGTTCCAAATGACATCTCAGTGACAGTGTTTTCCCAGCATTCTCTCCCCCCTAACTCTCCATTGTATAAACAGAAGAATACTAGTGTCTTCGCTGATCCAAACTAACATGAGGAGGGAGGTGGATTCTGAGGCAGTCAGGGCCTATTTAGGGCTTCCTAAGTCAGAACCATCACCTTAGATTTTGGCCTGGATGTCAGCTGGCAGCCAAGCCAGGCTTTCTTCAGCTCAATGATACATTTCATCTGACTGCTGGAAAAAATTATCTGTGTAGTCTCACTATGAGCAAAGAAATGACAAGATGTCTTAATCTACTTCACAGCATGCAACCGATATTATAGGGAGACATGCATTGGGAAAACAGAATGTGTGCAGCACAACATCCTGTTCCCATTGCTGGATCCCTCTGAGAGGTTCCTCCTGGATGTGCTCAATCAAATCAAATTAGAGCACTATGCTGTTTACACAGCATACAAACTAACAAAGCTTCTTCATCTACATGCCCAGCTACAGGCAGCTTCTTTTGACTGTCCCAGTGAGGTGGGGTGGGATTAGCCAATTGGGGAACTAGAACACATAACAAGTGACTTTTATCCCATGTGAGCCTGCCCAGCAAAGCCAGACAAATATCAGCCTTGCAAGATTTATGCATAACCCGATAAAGCAAACTGATATGAATTCAGTTCTGGCAAAATATTGGCCTAGACCAGGGGTTGGCAACTTTTCAGAAGTGATGTGCCGAGTCTTCATTTATTCACTCCGATTTAAGGTTTCACATGCCAGTAATACATCTTAACGTTTTTAGAAGGTGTCTTTCTATAAGTCTATAATATAGAACTAAACTGTTGTTGTATGTAAAGTAAATAAGGTTTTTAAAATGTTTAAGAAGCTTCATTTAAAAATAAATTAAAATGCAGAGCCCCCCGGACCAGTGGCCAGGACCTGGGCAGTGTAAGTGCCACTGAAAATCAGCTCGCATCCCGCCTTCGGCACATTTGCCATAGGTTGCCTACCCCTGGCCTAGACAGAATATTTTGAACAAAGCTCCGGTGATTCATTTGCTTTGTGCAAACCGAGACTCAAGCTAGTACCTTTGTAAAAGCTTTATACCACCCTATACCACCCACACATTTTTGGATCCAACAAAATAAAAATGACAAATCAATAAGGGTGAAATTATGCACAGAGCCTGTGGTGAGGCCTATCCACCACTTAAACTTGATGATAGCCCCCAGTATGGTCTAAATAGGTCTTAATAGGTGTATAGGCCATCTGCAAGCACTCTGCCCAGCAGAGAATTTCTCCCTAAATGAACAACTGCACTCCAATATGTTTAAAAAAATCCAGAAACAAGCAACTTGTATGATTGATGCAGTCACACAGTTCATCACATACTATATTTCTTCCTCCAGTAATCCAACCAAAGACAGCTTTTCTCTTCAAGTTCTTTTGCGTTCTTCTATGCCTGTATAACTCAGGCCTGGTCTACACTACGCATTTAAACCGAATTTAGCAGAGTTGAACTGATTTAACCCTGCACCTGTCCACACAATGAGGCTCTTTATATTGATATAAAGGGCTCTTTAAACTGATTTCTGTACTCCTCCCCGACGAGAGGAGTAGCGCTGAAATTGGTATTGCCATGTCGGATTAGGGTTAGTGTGGCTGCAAATCGACGATGTTGGCCTCCAGGTGGTATCCCACAGTGCACCATTGTGACTGCTCTGGAAAGCAATCTGAACTCGGACGCACTCGCCAGGTAGACAGGAAAAGCCCCGCGAACTTTTGAATTTCATTTCCTGTTTGCCCAGCATGGAGTTCTGATCAGCACGGGTGGCGAAGCAGTCCCAAATCCAAAAAGAGCTCCAGCGTGGACCATACGGGAGATACTGGATCTGATCCTGTATGGGGAAACAAATCTGTTCTATCAGAGCTCCATTCCAGAAGACGAAATGACAAAGCATTTGAAAAAATCTCCAGACTATGATAGACAGAGTCCACAGCACAGTGCTGCGGGACAAGCGTAACGGAAAGCCAAAGAATCAAATGGATGCTCATGGAGGGAGCGAGGGGGTACTGAGGACTCCAGCTATCCCACAGTCCCCGCAGTCTCCAAAAAGCATTTGCATTCTTGGCTGAGCTCCCAATGCCCGAAGGGTCAAAAATATTTTCCCGGGTGTTTCAGGGTATATGTCGTCAATTTACAACCTTCCCCCCCCCCGAACGAAAAGGGGAAAAAAACGTTTCTTGCCTTTTTTCAGTGTCACCCTATGTCTACTGCATGCTGCTGGTAGACGGGGTGCTGCAGCGCTGAACACCAGCATCCCCTTCCTGGTGGCAGATGGTACAATACGACTGCTATCCATCTTCATCATCAACCCGTGAGTGCTCCTGGCTGGCCTCTGTGAGGTTGGCCGGGGGCGCTTGGGTAAAAATGAGAGTGACTCCCGGTCATTCCCGGCAGATGGTACAGAACGGCTGGTAACCGTCTTCATCATAGCAACTGGAGGCTGAGCTCCATCGTCTCCCTCACCCCCTTTCATGTCTAAAGAAAAGATTCTGTACTGCCTGGACTATCATGGCAGCGGGAGGCTTCCTTCCCTCATTTTATCTCACTAAAAAGTCAGTGTTTCTTATTCCTGCATTCTTTATTACTTCATCACACAAATGGGAGGACACTGCAACGGTAGCCCAGGAGGGTTGGGGGAGGAGGGAAGCAATGGGTGGGGTTGTTGCAGGGGAACCCCTAGAATGGCATGTAGCTCATCATTTCTACAGGATCTCTGGGGCTCTGACACGGAGCGGCTGTTCTCTCTCCTTCTCTAGTACACTTGCCCCATATTCTAGGCAGGACTGGCTCTGTTTTTAGACAAAACATAAAGAAGGGAATGACCCAGGGAGTCATTCCCATTTTTGTCCATGCGCGCCCTGCCGACCTTAGCAAGGCCATCCAGGAGCACCCATGGCAGCAGTAGACGATACAGAATGACTGATAACCGTCATCTCATTGCCAATTTACAATGGCATGGCAGACGGTGCAATAGGGATGGTAATCATCTCTGCTACTTGCAAAGGCAAATGAATTCTGCTGTGTAGCACTGCAGTAGTGCATCTGTCAGCAGCATCCACTACACATACGGTGACAGTGACAAAAGGCAAAACGGGCTCTGTGGTTGCCATGCTATGGCGTCTGCCAGGGCAATCCAGGGAAAAAGAGCGCAAAATGAATGTCTGCCGTTGCTTTCATGGAGGAAGGATTGAGTGACGACTTTTACCCAGAATCATCCGCGACACTGTTTTTGCATTGGGATCTCAACCCAGAATTCCAATGGGCAGGGGAGACTGCAGGAACTATGGGATAGCTAAAGGATAGCTACCCACAGTGCAACGCTCCGGAAATCGACGCTAGCCTCGGACCTAACGCTGGACGCACATCCGCGGAATTAATGTGCTTAGGTGACCCTACGTGCACGGGTGACTTTATACAAACTGTTTACAAACGGTTTATTGTAAAAATGAATATCCCATAGTGTGAATACCCGAGATACAGAAACTCTGAGATCGCCAGAAACTCTGCATCCTGCCTAATTCAACGCTTTAGGTGGAAAATTACATTTCAACCTTTCTTTAGTGATTCAAACTTAATTTGCTTTTTGTTTGATTTGCTTATAATGTTCTTGCTATGCCTTAACTAACTGAATAATCTGGCCTTTATATAATGAAGAATTTGTATTTATTATAAACCCCAGGTTATATAATTTTATGGGGCCTGGGAGAAGTGGTGCATCTCTCTCTTCACTTGATAAGAGGGTGAAAGTTTATGAGCTTGGTGTTGATTTCTATAGAGTGCAAGACAGTATTATTTTTTGGGTTATCTCCAAAGAGGAGGTGCGCGTGAGTGGTGGGTGAGTCCTCTCACATCAGAAGGTGATTTCAGTCTGTGCGCATTGGGTGCCGCTACCAGTGTGCAGGGCCAGCCCAGAGTGGGGGGAAGTGGGGGCCCCATAGAGAAGGATGAGGCTCCCTTCCCGGCCCTGCGCCTGACCCCGCCTCCGCCCCCGACCCACGCTATTGAGGACGTCTGAACAGCGCTGCGGTTGGTTCGGTGGGGGTGGAGTTTCCCCCGCTCAGCGAGGAGCTCACAGCCCGCGCCCTTTACCATGCGGCTCTGACGGGGGGGCAGAGCTGCAGGGGTCCCTGATGGAGCCACGCTGCAGCGGTGAGGGACGCTGCTGGATGGCTGAGGCTCTCGGGTCGAGGGGGGAGCCGGGGTAAGGGGGGTCAGGGCTGGGGGGTGGGGGTGGCTAAGGGGCAGAGACCCTGGGATCGTCAGGGGACTTAGGAGGGGCAGAAGTTGGGGGGGCCAGTCATGAGACAGAGAATGGGGGAGTTGGATTGTAGGCATCCGGGGGTCTTCAGGGCTCAGGCGGGGGTGGTAGGGTCAGTGAGTCAGTGGGACAGGGTGGGGTCAGATGTTGGTTGGGGGGTCTCTGGGGAAACGTGAGGGGCAAGGAGCAGGAATGGGTGGGATTCGAGTTGTGGTGTGTCAATCGGGGCCAGTATATAGTGGGTTTGGTACTTGGGGGCAATGGGCATGTCTGGTTTGTGGAGACACATGCTTTCCTACCAGTCTAAATTGCTCAATTCAAGTTGCTGTTGAGGCTTGCAAAGATGCTCTAGTCTGTTATTGTTTCTTCATTAGGGCGACCTCCCTTTCACTTCTCAAATGGCATGAATTAGTCCTTATTTATAATTGTAGTGCTATATTAGCGGAGATTCATGTCAGGGGAGGTGTACGTCCTGAAATTAGCCACTGGGGGAGTGGACACATGAGTAATAGCTCTTTTTCTCTATTACTCTTCTTATTAAGGGAGACCCCTCCTCCTGCATCTCCTGGCTCTAGCGGTGGCTATATGTTCTCAATCTGTGTATCCTGGTGACTCGCCTTTCACATAGAAACCCTGAGTGATGCCCCCTTATAAAATGAAACAACACTTTATATATTTAACACGTTAAAATTCGGAGCAATTAACAGGGTTTTGAGTGGGAAGGCTGACAGCTCGTGACTCCAGTATATACATGTTATCCCTGAGGGTCTGCCTTCTCCTCAGTTTGAGACCCTGGATTATTTTAATTTTAGTTATCGTTCTGTTCTCATCACAGCATGTGCTTTTTGGCATTTCAGTTTTCCACATAGCTATCCCGATTCTGAAACAAAGCTCAAATGCTCAGTTGTTGAGTAGTAACGGTAGCTATCTAAAGACAAAACCACAGTAACTGTCTCCAGTTGTGAGGGACCCCACCCATGGATGCCCAGTCTAGGAAACAGATAACTGCATGAGGTTACGTCCATTATGGCGATTAGCCTAGATACGGTAATGAAGGGTGTCCTACTTCGTTTGTCAAGGTGGAGATGGATGGCAGGAGAGGATCTCACTTGATATTACCTTGTAGCGTTTACTCCTCTGTGGGCATCTGGCATTAGCCATTGTCGTAGACAGGATACTGGGCTGGATAGAACCTTTGGTTGACCCAGTATGGCTGTTCTTCTATGTCAACTAATGAACCCAAGTTAATGGAGACAGATTAGATCAAGAAGCCAGCAGAGTATCAGAACCTGGAAAATCTGATTGATGGGCTCCGGGCATTTGGTCACAAGCGAGGTTGTCACAGTTTTGGATTTTTTTAAAGCAGACATTTTTTTAGTTTCTTTAAACAATAAAAACAACACCAAGTCAGCAAATTATGGCACACACTTCTGAAACCACCAAACCATATTCAGGTTTTTGGCAGACTACATTTCAGCTTTTCAATAAAAAACCACAACACATTTTGAAGGAAAGAGACATGTCCGTGATTTTTTTCTGCTTTTAAAAACTCTATTTTCTATCCAGAAAAAGTTTGATGGAAAATATGGGTTCAACCCTTTTAATGACTTAGTGGCCTTTTAGACTAGCTGATTGCTGAAACAGTGATTACCTTGTCAAGAAGTGTCTCAAAACGGTTTTGTTGCAAAGAGCAGAAGGTTTATTTTTCCCAGGCCACTCGTGGTGTGGAGCAAGTGGGCAATTTGCGCACCCACAACCCCCCCCCCCCCAGAATATATATTGTATAGTTTATCACAATTTTTCCGGAAGGGCCGAAATTGCTTGCCCTCAGGCCCCCTGCTCTCTGTGTGGCCACCTCCATGTGCGTGCACTGCAAGATGGCCAGAGAGCCTAATTACACAACCGGAAGAATAGAAATATAGGCTGGTGGCAAACAATCAGTTTAAACTCAGTACATCAGTTTGCAATCCCGGCTAGGGGTGGGGCGTACCTATCACAGCATGTGATGGTGTTCTTGGGTTTATGGTGTGCATCATTTGTTCTAAAGGTGTTATACTGTCTTATACATATACGGATAATGGTGAAATGAATGGAATCTTTCTTTTCAGTAAAGGCAGTGTTGTGTGAAGGTCTCTTGCTATCCCTCTTTGCACTCCAATAATATAATTAGGCTTACTATCTGAACATTTTACCAGGAGATTAGCATCTGTTTCCTATCTGTGATCTCCTTGTTAAGAGTTAATCAAAGACAGGTCTGCAAGCGTATCTCTTCATTACTTTGTAATTTTAGCAAACTAAAAACATATTGTATGCTAAACTTAATACAGATGTGCAAGGCTACCACTGAAGTTCCCTTGCATTCCTCCCAGTAGACTCTTTGCTCATTGGTGATACAAACTGTGCTTATTATGCAAAGGCAGGTGGCTGACTGCAGTGTGGGGGACTCCAGAGAGTAATTATAGGTTAATCTTCGTCTCTGTTTATTCATAACTTTTATATGAATCTGTATCATTAAAACACTAATTCGCTGTATAACAAATCTGTGGCCATCTAGTGATTCACAGTTGCTACTAGTACTGCACTCCTCTCACGTGAGCCCAGCTCACAAAGGGACCTATGCGCTGCACGCCTGACTTTGGAATTGAACCTCCTCCGCTGACGTCAGACTCAACAGATCATTGCTAAGAACTGTGGCGTGGTGCTGGACTGGGTCTGAATTGCCTAAGCAGTAGGAGCGGAATCTGAGCTCTACCAAGTGCACTGTTTATTTTTAGTGTCCTAAGTGCCAAGTCTCCCTGGATTGGGCTGTGGTGAGCTTGCTCTCAGGTGCAGCATAGAATACTAGGCTAAGCTCCTGTATAACGGCAAATTGAAGAATTCTGAGAACTATTGAGTGCTGTGATTTTGATTTTCTAGTGAATTCTCAAACAGTTACTCGGCTTTACAGTGTAAAGACTGGGGAAATCTATAGTGTTCTCTAGCTCTGCCAAGGCCACCTGGGTGCAGATTGTCCATACAACTACCATGTGGATCAGCATACAGGCTCATGCATTAGACTTCATAATGCGAGCCGGATTTGGTCTATCTAAGGGTGTCTAAACTAGGCGTGGAAATCGATCTACTATGCAACTTCCGGTACGTGAATAGTGTAGCTGAAATTGAAGTATTCTCAGATCGAGTACCTACCGGTCTACCGGCAACGGGATTGATGATCCAGCCGGCTCTGTTCGATCCTTCGCTAATAGACCGCCGTTCACATTGGTGGAGTCATGGAGTCGACAGGAGCTCATTCGGGACGATATATACTTAGATGAGACGTGATATATCGATCCCGAGAAACGATTGCACCCACCGCCAATACGGTGTTAGTGAAGATGTAGCCTAAGCTACT
>NC_133773.1:59228990-59291770 GCF_003597395.2 Chelonoidis abingdonii | reverse complement strand
AAGACCCTAAGGGGGAAAGGACATTGCCAAACGTACTTGGAGGTGGGTTTTTGCTTATGGTTTGTGTTATAATCCTGTTTGTGGTGTTTCTTCAACGTGATGCCGCATTGTTTCCCTCCTTTATTAAAAGGATTTTGCTACACTCGGACTCCGTGCTTGCGAGTGGGGAAGTATTGCCTCCTAGACATGCCCAGGGGGGTGATATGTAATTGTCCCAGGTCACTGGGTGGGGGCTCAAACCGGTTTTGCACTGTGTTATTGAAATGGAACCCCTGCATACTGAACCCGGCCCTTGTTGCTGCCAACTCAAGAGGGGCAGAAGGGTTACACCCATGTTTGTATTCTAAGTATTCTTCATGGTTCTGTATGGCTCTCCTGTTATGTGATTGTGAAATGGCTTTATCTGTTAAAAGTGCAGTGCCATTGCAGTACAGTATTGGCCCTATAATTGTGAGCTGGAATAATGGTGCTGTTACTGTACAGTACTGCAATATAATTTCAAAAGTATTGACAGTTCAGTTCATCTTTCTTTCTTTGCTGAATCTCCTAACAGGTACATGAATTCTTGCCCCACTTCTTCATTCCCAGAGTGCACAACAGCACATTTCTAAAGATTTAGACTTACAGAGAAACATGGAGGTAGCATATCAGTTACCTCTCAGGATGGCCACATCATATGACCTCCTATCTGTCCAAAACATACATTAAATGAGGGGGATTTAATCAATACAATGATTTTCAAAAGGCGCCTTCATGCCCTTAAAAGTATACCTTAAAGTGATTGATCTATCCACTGTGGTTCTCCTACCCTGGCTTCATTGAAGACATTAATTCATGAGCCCATTTCATACCTAACAACTGAACTGTGAACTTTGCTTCTGCACAGTATATTAGGTTGTGCTCCCAAAACCCTAAACAATGCGGTGGAAAAAACTGGAAATGGCAGTTATACCTCATTCAAATCACATGACTCTCATCTGTTCTTGACCTGAAGTTCACTTTCAACTTAACTAACAAAATGAAGCAGATATATAACAGAGGAAGCATGCAGAGGTGGTCATGGCTACAGGCTGAAATGCACAAAGAACTGAAGCAGGCATTAATGCATGCAAATCACAATTCAAGGCAAAAATAAATCAAATGGGCTGAAAAGACTGCAATGTATTCAGGAGATTTTCTCTGAGCTATAGAAAAAGAAAGCCAGCAGAGGGTTGCGGGAGGGATAGATATCATAGCCCTAAAGAATGGTTTGTGTAATATTACTTCTGATATAATTCTCTTTACTGTGTATTTTCTTGACTGGCAGCAATTTTGCAGTGTGCTTTGTAACATTGTGCCTGTTCTGTTGCTTGCAACAAACTGACTCATCAAGTGATGTATTTTTACTGCTCTGTTTACACTACTGTACCAGCCCTATTTACACAATAGTCCAATAGTCCACTGCAATTTCTTAATAAAATAAAAATAACACATCCTCATCTTAGTTGTCCCCCTCAGGACTTAGTACTGTATGTCTTGCACTTATTCCTTAGTATGTCTTGCACTTATTCCTTAGCAGGTCTTGCATATATTCTCCTCTTAATACCAAGTAATAGTACTGAATTCTAGTAAGACTTAGAGAGAAAGTCCCAATGACATTATGCCCCTGTGCCATCTAGAAACCTCAGAGAGAGACACAGGATTGGTTCTGACAAGAGAGAGGACGACCAGGAAAAAGTGTCTGAATGTAATCAGAAAAACCACACTTGCGTATACCATAAGCTGGTATGCTACGCAGAAATATTGTAGAAAAATAACACAGAGTTGATTTAAAGAACTTGTCTTATGTGTTGTAAAATAGGGGTTGGGGTGAGGTAGAAGAAAACAGTTTGGTTTGGATTTAGCTTCTTGTTTCACTTGCAAAAGGATTTTTGGTCCAACTGAAAAGTTTTAAAAGTGCTTTCATTTTTTTAATTTTAATAACGGGTTGAATTTTATGAATATGCATGAACAATCATCAGAGTAGTGGCAGGCACACAAGCTTTAACTACACGACTCTGCTACTGCACCTCAACCTCAACTACACAATCCCTCCTATTCTAGTTATGGGGCTCTCCTTGGCTGAGATTTCAAATCAAGTAGAATTAAGTGAAATTGTGAGGTGATTTTGTGATGCAAACAAACACCCACTGGAGAGACTATACTGAGACCAAAAAAATCACTTCATACACAGTAAGCATTATTTGAACACAGGTCTTCAGCTGTACCATTTACATGAGATCACAAATTTTGAAGAAAATGGAGGACTGGATCTTGTGTTCTCTAAAACAGGGTATTTTTGTCCAGTATTCAACCCCAGTCAGCCCATACTAATGTTCACTAATGAGGGACAGGAGTAGCAACAGTGATAAGTAGCTACTAAAAGCCATGCGCCACTGCTTCAGCAGGTCAGATATGCAGACACAACTGAGTGCAACTGATTGATACAACCAATGCAGGACCAATAATCAGGATTGAGTACAACCCTGAAGCTGCAACCAGGGTTACAGTTGCCTGACTAGATTCACAAATGTGAGCCCACTGGTATAATGAAGACCAAGGAATCACCCATCAGAAAAGAGAACCCAAAGCATACAGCTTCTTAAAGAACTCCCAGATAAGTTCAAGGACTTCATCTTTTGAAGATGTATCATTGACAAACACTGCCTCCCAAATGGGTCAAGTACTGACTTTCTGCAACAACTATTCCAGCCTCCATGTTTCTACTATGTAGCTTGTTTGTGCTGGAAAATGGCACAATTTTCCAAATGGGTATAAGCACTTGGCAGTGCACAAATATACATATCTAACTGCATCATTAATTTACACTCACAATCAGCACAGCTACATGCAGAAATCAGGTTAACAAATATACAGTTTGTGCATGTAATCGTAATTTCATGCAAAAATTAAGAACAAAACTGCTATCACTGTTTCAAAGGGAATATAATATATGTATAGCATTAGAATTCAAATGAAGGAAGTGGCTGCTACTGCTTTCAGAAGGCTCTGACTGTAAGTTACTGTTTCTTGTTGGAGAAGCAGTTTGTTGCTCCTAGAACTGAGCTTCACTGCTAGTTCTATAGCAGCTTGTGTATAGAAAAATTTCAGATTCCTACAGTGAAATGTGACTAATATGGAGTGCTGCAAATATAGGAACTTGTTTTAAAATGAGAAAAAATAAAGAAAAGCAACACAAAATGTACAGCAAAAGTCCCTTAGCAAAGACATTTCAAAAACAACACTCAAATGAAGGTCACACAGATGGTTTGCTGCTTTGCTTAGTAGCAACTCATTTTGTTAGTACAACTGAGCCTTATAAAATCTACCCTTGACATCACTAGAAGAAGGTGAGAATAGCTATACAAAGGATGTAGCAGAACCAGGAATAAAGCAAAAGAATGAAAAGAGAGAGATCAAAACAGCTCAGAATGTGTGGAAATAAGCTTCTTTGAGATAAGCACCTTTATTCCAGTTTAGTTGTATCCACATTAGGGGGTTCCAGAGATTTACCTTTATTGGTCTCATAGACTCATAGGTCAGAAGGGACCAACATGATCATCTAGTCTGACCTCCTGCAGAAAGCAGGCCACAGAACCCTACCCATCCACTTCTGTAAAAACCCCTAATCTATGTCCGAGTTATTGAAGTCTTCAAATTGTGGTTTGAAGACCTCAAGCAGAGAATCCACCAGCAAGTGACCCATCGGCCTCTGCTGCAGGGAAGGTGAAAAACCTCCAGAGTGTCAGCCAATCTGCCTTGGAGGAAATTCCTTCCCGACCCCAAATATGGTGATCAGCTAAACCCTGTCTCAAATCAATATAATTCAGACAGTACAAAAAATTGTGCAGACAAGACCTATGACTATATTCAGTAAAGAATTCATAGACTCTAGGACTGAAGGACCTTGAGAGGTCATCGAGTCCAGGCCCTGCCTCATGACAGGACAAATACTGTCTAGACCATCCTGATAGACACATTTATCTAACCTGCTCTTAAATATCTCCAGAGATGGAGCATTCCACACCTCCCTAGGCAATTTATTCCAGTGTTAACTACCCTGACAGTTAGGAACTTTTTCCTAATGTCCAACCTAAATCTCCCTTGCTGCAGTTTAAGCCCATTGCTTCTTGTTCTATCATTAGAGGCTAAGGTGAACAAGTTTTCTCCCTCCTGATGACACCCTTTTAGATACCTGAAAACTGCTATCATGTCCCCTCTCAGTCTTCTCTTTCCAAACTAAATAAACCCAATTGTTCAGCCTTCTTCATAGGTCATGTTCTCAAGACCTTTAATCATTCTTGTTGCTTTTCTCTGGACCTCTCCAATTTCTTCCACATCTTTCTTGAAATGCAGTGCCCAGTATAACTGCATATACACAATACTCCAGTTGAGGTTCTAACCAGCGCAGAGTAGAGCGGAAGGAATGACTTTGTGTCTTGTTTTACAACACAGATGTTAATGCATCCCGAATCACGTTTGCTTTTTTTGCAACAGTATCACACTGGTTGACTCATATTTAGCTTGTGGTCCACTATGACCCCTAGATCTCTTTCTGCCATACTCCTTCCTAGACAGTCTCTTCCCATTCTGTATGTGTGAAACGGATTGTTCCTTCCTAAGTGGAGCACTTTGCATTTGTCTTTGTTGATCTTCATCCGGTTTACCTCACACCATTTCTCCAATTTGTCCAGATCATTTTGATTTTGACCCTGTCCTCCAAAGCAGTTGCAATCCCTCCCAGTTTGGTATCGTCCGCAAACTTAATAAGTGTACTTTCTATGCCAACATGTAAGTCGTTGATGAAGATATTGAACAGAGCTGGTCCCAAAACAGACCCCTGCGGAACCCACTTGTTATACCTTTCCAGCAGGATTGGGAGCCATTAATAACTACTCTCTGAGTACAGGTTATCCAGCCAGTTATGCACCCACCTATAGTAGCCCATCTAAATTGTATTTGCCTAGTTTATCGATAAGGATATCATGCTAGACCGTATCAAATGCCTTAACTAAGTCTAGGTATACCACATCCACCGCTTCTCTCTTATCCACAAGACTTTTTATCTATCGAAGAAAGCGATCAGATTGGTTTGACATGATTTATTCTTTAACAAATCCATGCTGGTTATTCTCTATCACCTTACACCTTCCAAGTGTTTGCAGAGATTTCTTTAATTACTTGCTCCGGTTCTTTCCCTGGCACAGAAGTTAAACTACTGGTCTGTAGTTTCCTGGGTTGGTTTTATTTCTGTTTTTATAGATGGGCAATATTTGCCTTTTCCAGTCTTCTGGAATCTCTCCCGTCTCCCATGACTTTCAAGATAATAGCTAGAGGCTCAGATACTCCGTCTATTAACTCCTTGAGTATTATAGGATGCATCATCGAGGGCCCTGGTGACTTGCAGGCATCTAACTTTTCTAACTGATTTTTAACTTGCCTTTTTTTATTTTATCTTCTAAACCTCGCCCCTTCCCATAAGCATTCACTTTGTTAGACATTCCTTCAGAACTTCTCATGAAGACCGAAACAAGAAGTCATTAAGCATTCTCTGCCATTTCCAGGTTTCCAGTTACTGTTTCCCTCCTCACTGAGCAGTAGGGCCTACCCTGTCCTTGGTCTTCCTCTTGCTTCTAATGTATTGATAAAAAGTCTTCTTGTTTCCCTTTATTCCCATAGCTAGTTGAGCTCATTTTGTGCCTTTTCCTTTTAATCTTGCCCTGCATCCTGTGTTATTTACTATATGTCATCCTTTGTAACACTGACCTAGTTGTTCCATTGATTATATGACCTTTTTATTTGTAGGTCATGCAAGATCTCGTGTTACCAGGTGGTCTTTTGCCAATTTTCTATTTCTTTTCAACCCATCAAATAGCTTGCTTTTGGGCCCTTAATAGTGTCGCTTTGAAAAAACTGCCAACTTCTCCTCAGTTGTTTTTCCCTCAGTCTTGATTCCCATGGACCTTACCTATCAGCTTCTGAGCTTACCAAAATCTGCCTTCCTGAAATCCATTGTCTCTATTTTGCTGTACTCCTTTGCTGCTTCCTTAGAATTGCAAACTCTATGATTTCATGAATCACTTTCACCCAAGTCCTTCTACTTTCAAATTCTCAGCGAGTTCTCCCTATTTGTTAAATATCAGTTTAGAACAGCTTCCCCCCAGTAGCTTTTTCAACCTTCGAAATAAAAAGTTGTCTCAATGCAGTCCAGGAACTTATTGGATAGTCTGTGCCCGACGGTGTTATTTTCCCAACATATATCTGGATAGTTGAAGCCCCATCACACCAAATCTTGGCTTGTATAGTGTTAGTTGTTTAAAAAAAGCCTCATCCACCTCTTCCACCTGGTTAGGTGGCCTGTAGTAGACTCCTAGCACAACATCACCCTTGTTTTTTACCCCTTTTATCCTAACCCAGAGACTCTCAACACTTCCATCTCCTATGTCCATCTCCTCCTCAGTCCAAGGAAATGGACTTCAGTGTGGAGGGTAAAGGGTTGGTAAGTTGGGGTAGGGTGAGGATATCTAACATAAGACAGATAAAACTGAGTGAGAAAAGGAAATTTTTATGAAAAGGACTTTAGGTATTAAGTCATGAAGATACCTACTGTACTAATTTTCTTAGGCCTCATTTAACCAATACATTTTACCATGTTGTGGTTTAGTCTTGCCTGTGCAGATTAGAGTGACTCATGTTCTAACCATGTTGTCAGATGGTTCTCAGTCATCCCTAGTGTTGAAAAATCACTCTGTCAGATGTGTGTGCTAAGGGATAAGCATACCCACATATATTTGGACACAGGACTTGGCTCCTGGAGATCATAGGTAGCAGCTAGGGTGACCAGATGTCCCGATTTTAAAGGGACAGTCCTGATTTTTGGTCTTTTTCTTATTTAGGCTCTTATTACCCCCAATCCCCTGTCCCGATTTTTCACATTTGCTGTCTGGTCACCCAGCAGGGCTTATCCCATTGAATTAGATCCATATGCAGCACTGGGCATTGCTAGGTGCCTGAAGGATTTATGCTGCAAAATTAGGCTCATAGGCTTCCCAAGCACGAGCACAATGAAGATGCCTAAATTCTTCCAGGACTAATACCCTGTCTAGAGTTAAGTAAGCTGGTACACATGAATATATGGATTTACTCATGCCTTTTCACAAGTGTCTAATGGTGATTTTCAATATCTGCATGCCTATCACTTTGGGCATGAGCAGTGCTCAGCCATGGTCCATTTTAGGTACGTTACCTTATAATTGTTCACCATTATTACTTGTTAATGGTTAATAATTTATCACTTTCTGTATACATAAAGATACACTCTTTATAAGAAGTCAAACTACACAGTGCCTATACTGTCAAACCCATAGAATAGCTACCACTGGTATTGCTGCTGTGAGGAGGATGAGTGGGATTGGACAGAGAGAGGTTCTGGCAGTAGAAGGAGAGGGGCCTAAAAGAACCCAAAGCTCAATGTGGTGAGGAGACTGCTGGGAGACTTCAGATTAGGGGCTCTCACTCTCTCTGGATTAACGAATAGTGTTTAGCGCTCTTGAGGTGTGTGCACAGAATTGGTATATGCACCTGGAGGTGGCTGGCTGACATACTCTTTGTGTCTCCTATAGTCCCCTCGAATGCCCTTGTGGCTTAGAAACATGGGATTATAAAATACCTTGATCACCATAAGCAGAATTAGTCCTCAGAGCTGTTGTGCATGTTGGTACGTCTGGAACACCGGTTTCTCTGACAAGTTCAGATAGCTAATGTGTGGTTATTTGCCTGAGTAAACAGGTTCATCGCTTCTGCTTGTCTCTGCTAACTTTCTCCACCTCTTCCTCTCTTCCCTCTAACTTCCTGGTTCTTCTTCTCTCAAACTCTCTCTGAACCTTTCCTTCATTCTCTTTTTCTCATATTTGAGTACTGAACCTGCCTCATACACATCAGCTGCCTCTTTTTTATGGCAGCAGCTAACTAGAAAGTCTACAAGCAGCTGACTAGAAAGCCTACCCCACAAAAGGCTCCCAAAATGTAGACATGGAAAATAATAGTGTTAAGTTGCCTTTGCCTAACTCACAGACAAGAAACCATGAAATAAATTGTGATATCCTATGTTCTAATCCACCTTCACAATCTACCTCCATTGCATGAGGCTATCTTGCATATGGTTTGCATGTGCCCAAATATCTCTTCTGAATATTACGTGCATGCCTCCTTTCTGTTTGAGGCACCCACTTAACGTAGCTG
This sequence comes from Chelonoidis abingdonii, assembly GCF_003597395.2. Lineage (NCBI taxonomy): Eukaryota > Metazoa > Chordata > Testudines > Testudinidae > Chelonoidis > Chelonoidis abingdonii. The sequence goes on along the minus strand of NC_133773.1, from coordinate 59,283,511 downwards.
GATTTGCTTGCCTGCAAGTCTGACAATGCTTCTGGGTATATATAGGCCATTTGACAATGCTTTAAACAAAACCAGCAGTATTCTGAAAGTCTTGGTCATTGGTTTTGCGTCCTTTCTAGAAGTTACACCATGAACTTTCTTTTTCCTGGAATCTCAGGCAGTTTCTCCTTCTTTATTTACGCACTTAGTCACTTCAAAGAAAACTACTGTGTAAAAATGTAACAAAAGCAGTAAAACTCATTCTGATTTACTCTTTTCATGTGCTGTGTTCTCTCACGGAGGTTTCTCACAATAACTCCTTCATAAAAAAGAAATCACTCTCATAACTAGCCTTTAATTACATATAAACCTTAGCAACCAAAAGTCCAATCACAAATAGAAGCAGCATTCAGTTCTTCAGTTTATCCAGGATACAAATGGAAACACAGAAACAAGAAACAGACACATTTTAAAACACTCAGTAATCTTTTGAGCCATTCATATAACATTATCCCCAATCTTAAAATATTTATGAATTGTATGTTTAAGCTTCAGTTTATGTATTGTGTAAGCATAATGAACATATATTGTGTTCTGATACTGTAATCCAAATTAGCATCACAGTTTAATTAGTTATAGTGAAGTAAAGGATCAAAGTTTTAGAGAGACTAAATAGGTGCTTTGAATGTTTAAATATCTGAATAGAATAAGATTAATTTCATTGAACCATGTTAAATATATTCCATATCAGTCCCTTCCTAAGCCATTAGACAGGATAAGGATACAAATTTTCATTCACAGACACATGTTCTTAAGCATAAGAATGCCCATACTGGATCAGACCAATGGTCCATCTTCTTACAGTGACTGTTGCCAGATACTTCAGAGGGAATGAACAGAATAGGGCAATTTATTGAGTGACCCATCCCCTATCATCCAGTCCCAGCTTCTGGTAGTTAGCGGCTTGGGGATACCCAGGGCATTGGGCTGCATTCCTGACCATCTTGGCTAATAGCCATTAACAGACATATCTTCCATGAATGTATATCATTCTTTTTTTAACCCAGTTCTATTTTGGGCCTTCACAACATCCCCTGGCAACAAGTTCCACAGGTTGATTGTGTTGTGTGAAGAAGTACTTCCCTATGTTTGTTTTAAACCTGCTGCCTAATAATTTTATTGGGTGACCCCTGATTTGTGTGTTATGTGAAGGGGTAAACACTCTCACTTTCTCCACACCGGTTATGATTTTATAGACCTCTACCATATTCCCCCTTAGTCATCTCTTTTCTAAGATGAATGTTCCCAATTTTTTTTAATCTCTCCTCATATGGAAGTTGTTCAAAGCCCCTAATAATTTTTTTGCCCTCCTCTGTACTTTTTCCAACTGTAATACATCATTTTTCAGATGGGCACCAGAACTGCATGCAGTATTCAAGGTGTGAGCGTACCATGAATTTCTATGACATTTTCTGTCTTACTATCACTTTTTTAATGGTTCCTAACATTCTGTTAGCATTTTTGACTGCCACTCCACATTGAGCAGATGTTTTCAGAGAGCTATCCATGATGACTCCAAGATCTCTTTCTTGAGAGGTAACAGCTAATTTAGACCCCATCATTTTGTATGTATAGTTGGGGTTATGTTTGCCAATGTGCATTACTTTGCATTTATCAACATTGAATTTCATCTGCTATTTTGTTGCCCAGTCAACCAGTTTTGTGAGATCCCTTTGTAACACTTTGCAGTCAGCTTTGGACTTAACTATCTTGAGAAAATTTTTATTGTCTGCAAACCTTGCCACTGTTTGCCTTTTTTGCAGATCATTTACAAAGATATGAAACAGCACTAACTGTTGGGGGACCACGCTAATTACTTCTCTCCACTCTGAAAACTGACCATTTATTCCTACCCTTTGTTTCCCATCTTTTAACCAGTTACTGTTCTGTGAGAGGCCCTTCCCTCTCATCCCATGACTGCTTACTTTGCTTAAGAACCTTTGATGAGGGACCTTATCAAAGACTTTCTGAAAGTCCAAGTACACTATATGCACTGAATCATCCTTATCCACATGTTTGTTGACCTCCTCAAAGAATTCTAATAGATTGGTGAGGCATGATTTCCCTTTACAAAAGCCATGTTGACTCTTTTCTAACATATCATGTTCATCTATGTGTCTGATAAATCTGTTCTTTACTATAGTTTCAACCAGTTTTCATGGTACTGAAGTTAGAAGGCCTCTAGAGCCTTTTAAAAAAAATTGTGTTGCATTATCTTGTATCTCTGTTACTGAATGAGACTAGCTTTAATTTATCTTGTTTTGCTTTGTTCATTCAGGAGGACCAGTTTTATAAAAGCTCAAACTTGAGACCTAAATCCTTTTAAGAGAAAATGAGCTTCTCATAAATTTATCAGTATGGTAAACTGACTTCACTTAAAACAAAACTGGGGATTCCCCTTTACAAACACCAAGATTCCACTTCTTCGCTACTGGTGGTGTGACAGCTTGAAAAACCTTGCATCATTTTTTTTATATAATTCTCTGGCTTCAGGGGTTTCTTCCATACATAACCTTTCTGGTAGTAAATCCAATCTAAAACTCTAAGCCAAACATTTAAGAATCTTTCTTTTGATTTCAGTAGGAGATGGATTGGTTTCTACATAGTCTATGGATCATACACTAAGGGAGATCTTTCTTCAGATCTCTGTATCACTCAGAAGCAGTAGACCCTTGGGGAGCAATTTTCCTTTTTCTCTCTTCAGTACCAAATTCTCTTTCCTCAACACATCCAGTAGCTTGTGTTTTATTTTTCCAATTTGATCATGTCTTTCCACAATGCAAATCATATTACAAGTATTTACGTAATCCCACCACCAGACATGCAAGGGCAATTTACACACACCAGTTCCTGTCTGAAGTTATTGAGGAATAACTGTGAAAATGACTGGTGGCTGTGGGTAGATTACAGACATAGTAAAAGACATACCTTTCAACCTGCCGGTGCTCAGATGTGGGATGTTAGCTGTGACAAAGACCCAAAATGAGAAAATGAAACAAAAAGAAATACAGGAAACTTAAAATACTGTAGGATTCTTTCCTTTAGGGTAAATAACTAAATGGGAAACAATGTTTTATGGAATGTAGGGAATTTTGGGTCGACAACAGTTAGGGCCCTTAAAATGAGCAATATTTGAGATATATGGAAAGGAAGAAAGGTTGCTAAAAATCTTGAATAAACCTTGGACTGGTACAAACAAGATACATTCCTTGTGTATAGACCTGAACCTGACAGAACTGGTGAAAGAATTCTTACAAATCAAATGATATTTTATCTGATATCATAGTAAAAAGAGAGAGCCTGTGATAGACTCCAATTTCAGAGAAAAGCTATGGACAGTTTGATTCCTAGTGTCAGACTATTATCAGAGAACATTATTGGGATAAAAGCATCACAGAAAAGATCAGCCAACTAATTCCCAGGATCTTTAAGTAGTATAATCTGAGAATAGTGCACGTACATCATATGCGTCAACATCAAACCACTCTAACAGAGGGAGATGACAAACACGTGAAGCTAAATAAACTCCTGAATTCCCATAAAAAGAAAAGCTACAGAATGTCTTAAAAACATTACAGACGATAAAGTACAACATTTGACCTCAGAATGAACATGAATAAAACCAGATTCACAAACAACCAGCATGTCAGATCAAAAAGTTTCATTATTGTACTGGAAAAAACAGATGACTTTGCAATACATGTGGGAGCAGATAAGTATTAACTATAGCATGAGAGAGATGAAAGAGATTAACTAGCTATTCAGCCAATGTGTCCTTCCTGCCCTGTCCTACAAGGCAGTGCAATGCAATTCTCTTTTTTATATAGAATACTTAACACATCTCATAAAATGCTTTATATGAAGAGTCAGACAAGGCATCCACAAGGACAGAGAGAATATAGAGAAAAGGAACCTATGGGGGCAGAAATATCCAGAGGTTTCCTGTTCTCCACTCCTCCCAAAAGAGTCTGCAGATTTTTCTTCGTGTTTTCTACTCTATCCATCGCTGCTTTTGTCTTTGAACATCAGAATTCATTGTGAGACACAAATAGCGTCATTCCAATATATTTATAACTGTAGGTTACGTATTACACCAAACTAACTGCCTTTGTTGCTACTGGATCAAGTTTTACAGAAAACATATAAAACCACAATAGCTGCACCTGATAATCTCACCCTCTTACTGTGATGACTCTATTAAATCTAAATTTGAAGCGTCCTAGCAAACAAAATGTAGAATATTCACTGCTTTGCAAATTCAAGTCCTGTAGCCTTATAGAATGTTCTTTCAAACCAAGGAATTACCAATATGTAACAAATATATCCAGCTACACCAGAGAAGTGTGTTACCTTGGTGTTTCTAGTACATCAATCAGCCATGAAAGGCTTAGCTATTTTTGTATGTAAAATGTTGCAATTGGACTTCAAAATGCTTATCTTTTCCAGATTAATGGGGGAATTTCTTGTGGTGCTGTAGTTTCAGGTTCCCCATAAACTAAGAAAATGAACACCCTATTATAATGAACACCTTTGCAGCAAGAAAGACAGGAAACCTGAGCCAAAGAATGTACCATAAATATGTGAGAAAACGATAAATCCCAGGAATGTTTAGCTTCTGTTGATTCTGTGGGGGTTTTTCATAATAGCTGAGAGAAAAAAAGAAAGTCCCAGTTAAATATGGCAACAGAAGTCAAACAGTGATCCCTAGCTGTACAGAATCTGAAGGAAGGAGGAAAAAAGAGGCCAACATGGGAGAAGTGCATACAGAGGGCCTGGAGTTGGCAGCTATGAAGTCAGTGAAGTACAGTGAAACTATAACAGGGTGGGCTGCCCCTTTAAGGGCCAGTGATTTGGGGTCAGCCAGCCCTGTTTACCAATCAGATGAAGTTGAGAAGAAGTTGCGGGAACAGGTGTTCTCTATAAAGAGCTGCAGAAGAAGGCTCAATTGATTGGGGAGTTGCTAGGGAAACGGTGTTTTCTGTGGCTTGTCTTGAAGGCAGCTTTGAAAAATTCAAGTCTAGTGAGAGATGGGTGGGTAAGGATTTTGCCTGGGAAGAGACAGACATGGGAAGGTCTCTAGGGAAGAAGTCGGGAGAGTCAGTGGCTTGAGAGCAACTGAGCCTCCAGCGAGAAAGCCCTAGGAGGCAGTGTTCTGCTAAAAGAGCAAGGAAGAACTCTGCAAAGCGTGGAAGCAGTATGAAATGTCTGTGGAGAACTGAGCCCAAGAAGTGTGGTCGATTATATACTCTGTTATATTTACTTTCCACTTTGGAGAGCAGAACTGAAAATAAGCCCCTCTGGAATGCAGGATTTTGTTTATTGCTTTTGATTTGTGGGACACTACTTGATTTGGGTTTTCCTTACCCTGGAATGAGGGGATAGAACTGAGTGTGATGTGGCTGAAGAGCCAAGTCACTTAGGGCCTGAAGGAGGAGATGAGATGAAGTTACTGCAATGCTATGTCTTGCTGTGAGCAGTTACCTTGAGGATGGTAAGTCTTATAACATGAAACAATGTATTAAAAGTTTTCAAAACCAGGCAGGCAATTTTTTATTGGCGTTAGAGATGGCTACCATAGGAAACCAGTAAAGGTTGTAATTAAGATATTGACTTCCTCAGAAGCAGAATTTTAACCAATGGGAGCTTTACAATTGACTTCACTGGGGCCATAAATTCTCCCATAGTGCTAAATTCATCCCTGGCATTATTGGATGTAGTTTTGTTGACGCAGTCAAGTTGTGCCTGCAAATGCCAGTGCTGGCCCACCTATGTTTCTGAAACACACAAAGCTATAGATTCAGGTTGAGTGGAAAAGTATGGAGGAAGCAACAGCAGGAATTGCAATGAACTATCATAAAATAAATGTCTGAACAAGGAAAAAGAGCCAGAAATCATGCAGCATATCAAAATGAACACAGGGATAATGGGCCAGAGAAGGATATACATATATCTCAGTTGTGATGACAGCTGGACCAGTTCAGTGACCAAATTTATATTTTTGTAAAGGAACAAAATATTATAATACCTAGAAAAAAGAGCTACTGCCAGTTCTGTATCAGTCTATCACAACTGTAATGAATACAGTACAGTGTGACTACTGGTACTGATATTTGTATATCATTTGAGGATGGGTGGTGGATAGAGCTCTGTCTTTGTAATGTCAGTGATCTCTGGAAATAGGAGCCTACACTGCAGCATGGGTGGTTGATTTTTAACTCTACAGATTGGTATTTCCTATGGATCAAATCTTACAATACTTGGAAATGAAGCATGAACAGTAGGATTTGACTCAATATGTACTGAAGGATTTAAGCTTTTGTTCAATAAACTAGTATACCTGGTCCTATAGCTCAACTGTAGAGACTCATGCTTTTAGGTCCAGAGGTTCTGGGTTCAACCCAGAGGCTCCTGTGGAATTTTGAACTGCTGTTGATGTTGACTTCTGAAGCTTGGAGCTAGCTTTCCCAGACGGGGGAGTATGTGGGCCACTTTTGGGACTAAAAACAAGATCCTTTATTGCTGAAATTAAAGGACAAGGACTGCATGTTTAGAGGAATTAGCAGACTCCTAAAACTCTATATGCGGTGTCCCCTTGGGAAGGGGTTAAAAGATGCAGTGTTGGTGTAGGTTACACAATGTTTCCAGGACAGGAGAAGGTTCAGAATAGTTTAGAATAAATACCAATCTTACAATGATGGAATACAAAATTGATTCAGTGTATTAACTGTTGATTTACTTTGGTCACATATTAGTGTCATCGTCATTCACTGCTGGCCTTGGCTGTGGGGACAAAGGTCTCAGTTTCCCTTGTCAGAGCCCGTTTTACCTATCCAAGCTGATTCTCCCACAAGCCCTGATTCTGGTAACTTTCACCCTTACTCCGCTTCCTACAAGCAGAGTGATAAGCCTCACGAGGCTCATAAGATGTGCCAGAAGTCCAGAGCGAAGGATGCTAGCAGGAAGTGTATGTATAAATGTTATAGAAACAAAACTTTTCTGATGTCTGTCACAGGCTCTTATGCAGGGCTGGGTAGTTTTTTGGGGAGCAAACTTTGAAAGCATGAAAAACAAGAAGTTAAGGGGAAAGTCTCCACCATTCCTCAAGGAAAAAGTCTCCAGATACTGCCTACAGTGATATTCATCTCCAAAGCTCCAAAAGACTTCGACTTTGATCTTCATGAGATACTAAAAAGTGAGATGTACTCCAACTTGGGGTACATGTTGCTTTTGAGTTTTGTAGGTGACCTGAAAGTTGCATGAACCTCCTTATTTTCATTATTTCAACAGTTTGGATGAGGGAGGGATATATTGATGCCATCTTCTGTTGCTAAACAAAATACTTGATTCTGCTAACCTCTGTGAAAAGAACTCCCATTTATTTCAATGGGAGTATGCAGGATATGCAGAACTGAGCCTTTGATTTTCATTTAAGGATCAACCTATTATCTAGTACACACAGCTAACCTTTGAAAACTACCACTCCTGAAGCTGTCACAATAGTTTTATACTAAGTGGACTTCTATTATTGCTCAATTACAGTAGAATTCTTATGAAACGACATATTACATTCACATGTGCCACTACAAATAATCATGATTAACTGTATTCCATTGAATACTAAAACAATTTATGATTCCCCATTTAGCATGGAATACTGTCACATGGAATTGACACACAACTGAAATAAAGCACGGAATTGCTGTACATAGCAGACATCAATGTTACAATAAGCACATGAGGAAGTTATGTCATTAGAAACTGGACATATGTGCAAAGTTCTATTCACAATCTTCTTGTGTCTGTATATTCTATTTAAAAATATATTTTAATAAGAAAATGGAGTTTCATTAAAATAGTGGATACAATAAAATGTCCCTGCGTAATGTTACACATTTACTTTTGTAAGGTTCACAGAGTTTTATGGTGGAATGTGATTTAGTGTTAGAGCAGGTGACTGAAAGTACAGGACTTCAGAGTTCATACTCTGCCACTGACCTCTGTCCTACCTTGATTTAGTCACTCAGACACTCACTTTTTCAGTGTCTCTACTTGTAACATGCTCATCACAATAGCATCTAGAAAGCATAACATCAAATTTCACTTGAAGACCGGAGAAAGTTTTCTCTTCTCCTCCCTCAGATTGCTCGTGTTTTGCATGTCCTTTGGAGAATAGTCTCTTGGTGAAAGGAAGATATTTCTGGTTCTGTTTTGCATTGCACTCTAAAAGAAATGGGAGATTAGTTAATCCTAATTCTTGTGGCAGGGAGTTGCATAGTCAGGAGCCTTTTACCAAAAATAATCTGCTCCCACATCTGAATCTCTGATGATTTCATCCTGGACTCTTTTGGCCATAAATCCCAGTTGACTTCCAGCAGTAGTATGTAAAAAAGGGTTCCTAAAGTGGGCAGGCTCTAAAGAGTTAGTATATTAGGACATGGATCTAGAACTAGATTCAGAATCTGAAGGCAAACCAGTGTATTGTACAGAGCACTAATGTGATATATTCTGAGATATTATAGACTGATGTGTGTTGATTTTAGCTCATTTGTGGACTTGTGTCCTATTCATTGAAATAGTGTAAAAGCCAAGTTTCTTTTATAATTAAAATCTTATATTTGTGATGTATCTTTGACGTCATTCCTGTCTTTTTGATGGTAGTGAATTTCAGCCTATATGAATAAACTGCAAACAAAATTACCCCAAAACATTAACATACTGCATGGCTTAAGTATGTAATTTGTTACTTTTCTGAGAGGAAATGATCTCTTATATTCCTTGGGGAAACATGCAGACACCTAGCAAACTTAGCAATTGTTAAGGGACGATTGATTGATCTAAACATTATTTTCCCACTTATTTTCACATTCATTACATTATTGTTTAGAAATATCTTAATATTCCAATCAAGATTTCAAAATTCCTGATATATAACAACAAAAATATAATTGACCTGAAGAAGTCTGTATAGCTCAAAAGCTTGTCTCTTTCATCAACAAAGCTGGTCTAATAAAATATACTACCTCACCTACCTTGTGCCTCTAATGAAAACTAAATGTATCTTTCCATTGTATTAACATTTTCTTAATCTTTTATCACTTAAGATTTTCTGGCTTTTTTTAAACTATCTTTTTCTAGTCACTTCTTTACATTGTATGTTTCTTCATGGAACAGCTGTGCACCAAATTGATGCTAGGTCTGTCTTGATTATTTTAACTGAATCATGATGACTCTGTGTGTTTAACATCTACTGAACTTCTTTCAAATAACCAAAAATAAAGTAATGTAGGTAATCTTTTAAAACTATATATTATTTTTTCATTGACTACAACATAAGAATATTTACAGTACAGAGACTAATTTTAAATGAAAAATAAGGTTTGATTCTGATTTCCCATCAGTGTGATTCCGTTGGCTTCAATAGAACTATATAACTGTAAATAAGATCATTCTAAACCAGTGGTTCCCAAGCTTTAGCAACCTGTGAACCCCTTTCACTAAAATGTCAAGTCTCAGGAATCTCCTCCTAAAAATGAATATTTCCAGGGATTTTCTCCTTTACCTGAGTATAAATTATAAAAGCAGTGATCTTGGAAATATAAAATTTGTTTTTATGACATGCTTATTACACACTATTTATTATTAATTATTATTTATCATTACAGTATTTTTATTACATTATGAAAACGGCAACACTCTTCCAAGATCTCACTTTCGTAGCTTGTATCACTTTGAATAAGCCTGTTATAAGACAAGGCTCCTATGTTCCATCAAGGAGTATCAGATGTGAAACAGCATGAAGGTATTTAAGACACCAGCTCAAAGAGTTCCTCCTACACGAGCATCCAGGTCTTGAGCAGTCCAGGCAAACAATGCATGTTACAACAAAGCTTAAGCTTGTTCTTCATAATAACTTTAAAAACAATACTAGCTGCCTTTTTAATTTTAAAAACAGCAAAAAATATCTACCTCCCTTTCCATTTCTGATAAGGAGGCTTGAAGTTTAAATCTCCTCAGTGTGATAGATATGCTTGCTTTGATCTGCTTCGCTCTTGGAAGTCCAGAGACTTCAGACTGCTAGCCCTGTGCTGCCTGGGGTCCGCCAGTAGGGAATTTTTTCCCAAGAACCCTCTGTAACATTTCACAAACCCCAATTTGGGAACTAATGTTCTAAAATGATTTAATGTAGACTTACTTTAGCCTCTCAGCACACTTACCAGGTTGACCTAATCTGCCCAAACAGAGCATGTGCCTCCTCTTACAATTATTGACTTGAATAAGGCATGAGCCAAATCCTATAATTGTGCCAAGTAATATTTTTGTTCTCTCACATTGCTACAATATAGCGCATCAGTTCTATGCTAACCATTCAAAATAGAGCACACTTCAACTACAGATAGAAACTTTACCTCAGCAGCTTTATTCAGCTACAGGGAGTCAGGTTCTGAAGTCAGAGCATAAGGCAAAATCGTATATAGTCAAGTGCTCATTGAGTGGAATGGTGGGTGGAATCACCCGCACTACGGGTACAGTATTTAAATTGTTGTTTTTCTCTCTTTTTTTTTTGCCGAGCATGTATATTTAAAATCGCGTACGTTAAATGTGCCTATGATGCGACTCTACTGTATTTATTTTCAGTTCTTCTAAATGACCTTTTACTTAGGGTCTGCCTACAGTCTATCTCCTTTACTATCTAGTCACCCTTTGTCACATTCATCTTTCTCCACTATTTTTCCTTGTACAGATCCGAATGTAGTGATTCTTTATTTTCTTACTCATCTTATTTCAGTCTAATTCCTTGTCATGTTTTGACTCCCCAGTTGTTAATTAACCTTGTGCTTATCTGTTGTTCCAGATCTCTATAAAAAGGCTGTTGGCTGAACCATCACCTGTAATCACATTATCCACATCTATCATGTGTGTAACCCCTTTTCTGTTTTTAAAACTAGTTTTGGTGCTCTGTATTTGAGAGAGAAGGCTCAATAGTATGGCATGCTTTTACTGACATGGTAATATAATTATATGAGAATCATAGTAGCAAGTGAATAACTGAACTGGGCATTGTGGTTTCCCCTCTTTAATTTTTTTTATTATACTAATGGATTATATCAGTATCTGCATACATTTAATGGATCCATGTGTGAGATGGAAGAGTGAGAATGGGTCTGATGAGCTCCCACTGCAGTCAGTTAGGGCTCTCTTTGACTTCATTGGCACAGGATTCTGGACCTACTGTGAATTGAACCCTGCAGCTGCAGAGCCCTAAAGCTATAGTAACTCCACTGTACAGGCTCAAGAGTAGGCTCCTGGTCTCTTGTTTTACCCCAGGAGTATCTCCAGGGGTTCCTCTCCTTTTTCCTCACTCTGGTTGCCAGGAAGGGAATTTGGATGGGCCTCTGATCTCTTCTCCCTGTCTGAGCTTCCTTTCAGAGCTAGTGGCCAGGGTGATAACCTCAGATAAGGCTTAGAGCACACTTCCTCCTGTCAAGTCTCCTCACAGTTGTCTGTCTATCATTTAGCCAGATGAGAGCCTGCTGGGGGCACTGCGCATGGTTGATGCCTAGTCTACCCTAATGTCTCAGACTCTGCCCCTGCAAGGGGGAGGAATTAGGAATCTGTTTAACCTGTATGCAGCATCTCAAGGTCAGCTCTCCTTTCTCAGCAGCTGCAGACTCCAAGCATGCCAAGCACCTCTGCACTCAGGCTTCATCACATGGATGGTTTTATGCCCAAGAGTGGGCCCAGTGGGTGTAGCTTTAGCTTCCTTGCTGCATGAGGCAGCAGCCCTCTATAGTTGACTATTGGCGGGTTAACTTGCCTTGTTAAATTCTTGACAGTTCTCACAAAACATCTGCATATTTCTAACCTTCTACAGGACTCTCAAACCCTTTTAATCTAAGACGGTATTCACCTATGGAAGCTCATGCTCCAATACGTCTATTAGTCTATAGGGTGCCACAGGACTCTTTGTTGCTTAATACTTGCATAATGATACTCCAAACATCTATGCATTAGTGGAACTGATTCAAGATAGATCCTCAGGTCTAGGTGGTGGATACTGGTAACTGTGTTGTAAATGAGCGAAACGCCATGTGTGTGGTAGATACCAAAGTATTAAATGCATTCCTTTGCTTAAGGCTTAGAGTTCTATTTTGAGGATTGTTTTCTGAACAGATGAGTTTGCAATGACCAGTAGAGATACGAGCATTGCAGTATTTTAAGGTTTTGTGACTTCTTAGTTGTTTTATTGGAATATAATACCCCCCTTCAGCAGCTAATGAGACTAAAGTACTATATTTAATACAATTTAAGTGGAAAAATACTGCCCATTGAATTGAGATTTCATCTCCCAATTGGCCTCCTCTAAGTGTATGAGAACGTTTACACATCAAAGAAAGTCATTGCAGTACCTAATCTTCTATATAACCCAATATCTCTATTTTGTTCATGTGTATTAGGATGGAGGCTTACAGAAATCTGTGGTGTGCAGAATCTTTCTTTAAAACATAATTGCCATCTATCAGTAGGGGCTCTCTCATCTGAAGAGCCCTGGACAGCCATTGTGGATAAATATACTAGATAGCATTTGTTCTTGTGCCTGACAACTAGTGCTTGAGTTCATAAACTGAGATGAGGCAGAAGGGATTGGCAGTTTTTTTTCTGAAGCATAGAAACTAGTTGGCCATTTTAGCTATAAATTACACAGTTATATAGAGAATCTAAGTGTTAAAACACTTCTAATCTGTTGTCTCTCTGCATTGGCAAGATGCAATTAAAACAAATAAGTAAATTTTACACTGATGTGCTATGATGACTCCTCTGATTTACTGAGTAGTTAGAGGCTCAAAAGCCCTCCATAAGAATGTAAGGAAACCAGAGAAAAGTAGAAGAAAAAGGGGACAGACAGGTTGCCGTCACAGCCAATGTACTATTGTGGAGTTCTTCTCAATGCATAATGATTATGGTCTAACACAAGAGTGTGCTTTAATGAAACCAGTAACTGTAGCCAACTTGGTCATTATATTCCAGCCTTTTGTCCCATAAGTTACAATATGCTCTTCTGCAGAAGAACAGGAGAATTAATTTACCTCTCATTTATCATAAAAGCCCTAGGATGGGTTTCTTCCCATAGATCTCACTCCTAATGTTATTGTAAAGGGACCCAGCTTTCTTCATATATGATGAAAGAATACATCGTTTTGGGACCTGATTACAATAAACTTTTGAACATCTATTTTCACATATTATATCTTGGTGTTATAAAAGGATACTAGCATAACAGACTTTCTCTTTCTTGTCTTTATTCTCTGGAATGAGTTGGCCTATGACTTTTCATAGTTAATTCCATGTAAATGGATAGTTCTTGTGTGGAAATCTGACCACCAGAAAACTTCTTTTGAATGTCAGAGTAGCGTGTCAGAAATACTTTGTGACATATGCTCAGTGTGAGATGTAGCAAGAGAAATGACATTGTTCCAGAGAGAGGAAAAAAACAGCTTTTACTTAAATAAATAAAAGCTAAACAAAAGCCAATACATTTTAATATCGTACTTAAAGCATGGTAATGAAAGGGGCTAGTGTTCTTTATTCTTTTTTAAAATAAAGAATCCATTGGATTTGCTATGCCATGATGGTAAGCTAGTTGAATGTCAGTGCTTTTGCTTATCCCAGAATGTGAACTACAAGTATCTGTTAGTTCTACTTTAAAGAAGGTGTGTATTCAGTCTTGAAAATTTGAAACTTAAATTTAGGAGATTGGAGAGTATAAAGACACTGAAAGGAAGAGGAAATTGGCAACCACTGCTAGGTACATATGTTCTGGAAACCAAGAAGTTGGTGGATCCTAACTCTTTTTTAAAACCAGCACTGAATCATATAATAGCATAAGATTTCTGAATGCACTAGCAGACGGCTTGATCATCACTTTATGAGCTGCCCTCAGTAAAGGGTAGCACTTTGCTGCACTGCCTCCGGAACAGCCTGAGAAGCAGGTTGTGATTCAGCTTGTGAGACTGCTTATAATTCATAATAATTTTCACTCAGAAATGGTACTGTTCTTGAGTGAAAAATAACTGTGCTACCTGATAGAGCACAAAGTTCTGTTTGCAGAACAGTTTAATCTAACAGATTTAGTCTTGATAGAAGACTAGTCAATTTACTTTTGCTTTCAGTTTTCAAAACCACCTTTATTTAAATTTTTTGTACTTGTATCTAAAGAATTACTACTTCAGTACAGATCATAGTTAATATTTTAATCTTATGTTAAGGATTTAGACTACTTAGTATTTTACCATTTAAAATTAACACTATTACTAGTAGAGTTGCAGAACTTTCTTGCAGATCATTAAGATTGAAATTCAGGCAGCAGGAGACATAAGCTGCTATTTTAAATTTATTTCAAAAAGATACCTTCACAGCACTTTTCAATAACTAGTTTCAGGTGTCAAATATTGATCTAATTCTCAAGTCATAGATGTGCTTGCAAACACTCTTTACAAACTTTACAGTTTCATATCAGGAACATCAGCCTAATTCACTTTCGTCATCTTGTTTAATACTTTACTGCTTGGTAATACACCAGAATCCCGTGGTACTGTGGATGAAGAGGATTATGCATTAATTGTGTTAGGTATATTTACTGTCAAAATCGGTGAAATAAAAAAATATGTGACTAGACCTGTAAAAAAGTTAATCAAAGAACAATAAGTTCATTCCAGTTGATTGCAAATATAGATAACTATTAAGCTAGCCCTTTGGAATGTGCTTGTTTTTGTACTGGGGTAAGGTAAGGTTTCAAATTTAAGTATTAAAATATGAGTAGACTAGTGCATTTTGATTGCTTTCTTTTTTTAATTAAAAATATCCTCTGGCATTAAAAAAATGCACAGTTTTATAACCGCTCAGAGAGAAGTAAATAATGCTTTTTGGGAAAGCAGTAAAGCCTCTCAAGTTTTTGGATTAAAAATGAACAGTGGTAGAATGACAAACAGAACTCAAATATGATCTAGTTTGGCTACAAAGGAAGAAGAGGCTGAAGTCACTATTCATTTTCCCCATCAGTTCACCATCCCCAATCAGCAAGCCAGTCACATTGTGGTTCTGCTGCTTACTACTACTAAGCTTTTGGGAAAATGCCATAATGATGCACCTGTGATGGAGTGAGGGTTAAAGAGCAGTTTTTGGCCCAAGAAGTCAGCCCCATCCTACCCCTGCTGGGCATGATCCCAGTGGAGCAGCTCAGCTCAACCTGAGCTGACTGAGGATGAGTGGTTGTGTGCAGCAGCCAGGTTTGAACCTCCTAACTGCGCTGCGGAAAGCCAGTGTTATGACTGCTATAGGTAAGAAGGCATTTTCTAAAAATATTTATTAAAGATCTGGAGTATATTACAGCACACAAATTAAATTTCTTCACACGCTGGATACCACACTCAGAAATAATTTGTGTTAGGAATAACTGTCTGATTATGATTGAAATTGGTCTCATAAAATCTACAGTGTTTTGTTGGAAGTGCTTTTCCAGGTCATTTCATTTCAGGATAGTTGAATAGCTTTAAAATAATGTCACAGCTAGCAATGAACAAACCTTGAGAGGTTGAGAGATTCAGTTTGGACAGAGCATTCAAAAATTCAAAGCTTATCCATATTATCTGTGCCTCTTCAGTCTGAGAATCTCTCTGTCTCTCACTCACACACACACTCACTGCAAGAATAGGCTTTTTTTTTTTTTTTTTTTAGAAGTATTTTCCTATATTTCTTTCTGTTTCTTCTTCTGTCTGAAAACAAGGTGCTGGGGGAGGGAAAATTATTTTTAATGAGGGGCAACATTTGTCAAACTTTAGGAACCTCAAACATATTTGAATCCAAACTCAAAAACTTGGACTCCACTTTCCTCTGGGAATAATGTAGGTGCAGTTTAGTATAGCTGGCCACAGATTTTTTCAGTGAACCATTTTTTCCCCATCAGAAAATACCAATTTGTTGAAACCATTAATGGGAACGAGTCAGCTTCAATGCGCTTGCTGTTTTGAGAAATGTTTGAAAAAAAAATTCAAAATTTTAGATACCTTTCAGCCAGAACAGATTGAAACAAACAACTATAACAACAGAATTCAAGTTTTTCGTCTGAGTTTAGTTTGAGATTTGGATAATATGTGCTACAAACCCGCAACTCGCTCAGGAGAAATAAGAAGGAAACCTAGACTTATTGCAGTGATTGATTTCACATTAGTTTTATCCATAAGCAGGCACTGGTATCCAGTGGTGATCAGTATCGCTGTAAGAACCTAAACAGATTTTTACAGAGGAAGAAGTGAAGGTATAGAGAGATTATGTCACTTGTCTAAGATTGCACAGGAAGTCTGTCATAAAGTCAAGACTAGGACATATGTCCCGGATTCTATAACACTGACCTGGAAGAATGAACTTCCCACAGGTATAATTTTAAGTTTCCAAAAAGATTTAAAATGTAATTTAATCTTATACCAAGTATCAACTGCAACATTAATACATGTCACTGAATATGGTTTGCTTTTTAGTCAAAATTAAAACAAAGTAAAAATACTTAGCTAAAAGGTTTACTTTCTATCTCCTACTTGTTTTTTATAGTGAAAATCCACTTATCTTAGCTTTCCATATATGGTATTTTACATCACCTAGAATTACATTAGGGTGTGTATAAAGGTTGAGTCAACATTTCCAGTATAACACCATATTTGAGCGGGTTTATAACTCAGACATAAAAATTCAATCTAGGCTGAAACTTGGCATACAGAATCTCAACCTGCAATGCACTTTTATCACCAATATTTTCTTTTTAAATTGTTCAGCTGTTTTTTCAGTTATCTGAAGAGCATGTGAAATAAGACTTTTAGGGTGGCTGGGATCATAAGATGGAGATTATATTTATTTAAGTCTTTCCTTGTAAATAGCAAAGCACTGAAAAACAACTTACAAACATAAAGCATCATCATTCACAAGGCTATATGCTGAGCTGGATGCAACACAGGTCACCTCCTTTGAGTCAGCAATGCTCATTATGTGTGTAACTCACCTAAAACATAGGGATTACTTTCATTTGCCCTCACTTCACTTCCAAAGCCTAATGAGCTATTGACAGGAAAGGAGGGGGAATAATTAAATAAGAAGCCTCCTAGGAAAGCTGCACCAGACAGCCAGAAGGCCATCAGAAGACTAGACCCATGCGTAGCAGCAGCCAGAAAAGGCTTGAAGGGTTTCGGCTATCGAGAAGTTATAAAAGTCTGCCTAAGTGAGTGTATATAGCCCTGTTTAGTGAGAGAGATTTTTTTTACACTTGTTATAGAAATTGCATTGCTTAGTTAAGTTAATCTTTCATGTAATTGATTTGGGAAGCGTAAGTGAACGCTGAAGGACTGCTAAAGTGTGTTGGTGTTTACTGTATTTGAAACTGGTTATTTTCAAAAATATGTATGTGACTTAGGTCTGGTCTATACCTAAAACTTAGGTCGACCTAGTGATGTTGTTCAGATGTGAGAAGAATTCACACCCTTGAGAGACATAGTTAAATCGACATAAGCCCTGTGTAGATACCACACTGTGGGGAAAGGGGGGAGATTTACTACAGTGATTAAAAACAAAAACAAAAAAAAAACCCTTTCTGTCGGGGTAACAAATGTCGACACCACAATGGAGTAGCTGCAGCCATTATCATTTAGGTGTCTAAGGCTCATCTCCTCAAATATATTTAGAAAGAAAAAATTAATGGGAGGCAGGCACTGAAATACCTTTGGGGAGCTGGGCCATAGGTGCTTTAGAAAACTTCACCTTTTGTTTAAGAAGCTACTGGTTCATTTAAGTAAGCTTACTATTTGGCAACCTAAAAGCTATAAAAATAGAGCTAC
The DNA here is from genome assembly GCF_003597395.2 of Chelonoidis abingdonii. Lineage (NCBI taxonomy): Eukaryota > Metazoa > Chordata > Testudines > Testudinidae > Chelonoidis > Chelonoidis abingdonii. The sequence goes on along the minus strand of NC_133773.1, from coordinate 59,265,596 downwards.
TTTTATTTTAAAAATACATTTTTGTCTCGTTAAATCTTTCTCCTGTTCTGAGAGTAACTTGTAGCTAGGTGTTGTCTAACCAGCACTTCTGGGACTGATGTGCCAAGACTACTTCTGCTCCTGTTTTCCCTGCCACCTTGGGTCCAGCACCCTGTCTTGCTGAGCCAGACACGCCCGTCTGCTCCAACACAGACCCGGGATCTGAATTACTTGCCCCAAAGCTGCAGACTTAACTGAAAGCAGCTAACAGAAGTGTTCTTGTCTTTAACACTCGGATGCCCAGATCCCAGTGGGGTGTAAACCCAAATAAATCAGTTTTACCCTGTATAAAGCTTATACAGGGTAAACTCATAAATTGTTCAGCCTCTGTAACACTGATAGAGAGTTATGCATGGCTGTTTGCCCACCCAGGTATTAACACATTAATGTTAATGTGTTAATGAGTTAATTAATAAGTAAAAGTTGATTTTATTAAATACAGAAAATAGGATCTAAGTGGTTCCAAGTAGTAACAGACAGGACAAAGTAAGTCACCAAGCAAAATAAAATAAAACACACAAATTTATGCCTAATCAAACTGAATACAGATAATCTCACCCTTAGAGATGCTTCAGTAAGTTTTTTCCTCAGGCTGGACACTTTCCAGACCTGGGCACAATTCTTTCCCTAGTACAGCTCTTGTTCCAGCACAGGTGGTAGCTAGCGGATTCTTCATGATGGCTCCCCCTTTGTTCTGTTCCACCCATTTATATATCTTTTGCATAAGGTGGGAATCTTTTGTCCCTTTCTGGGTTTCCACCCCTCCTTCTCAATGGAAAGAGACCAGGTTAAAGATGGATTCCAGTTCAGATGACATGATCACATGTCACTGTAAGACTTCAAGCCTTCATTCCTCCCAGCCTGACTCACAGGAAGGCTTGCCTGCAAACAGCCATCCACAGTCAATTGTCCTAGTTGATAGGAGCTATCAAGATTCCAGACCACCGGTAATGGCCCACACTTTGCATAATTACAATAGGCCCTCAGAGATGCATTTCATATTTCTAGTTTCAAATACCAGAGTGATACATTTATACAAATAGGATGACCACACTCCGTAGATTATAAGGTTCGTAATAATACCTTACAAGAGACCTTTTGCATAAAGCATATTCCAGTTACATTATATTCACTCATTGGCATATATTGATAAAATCATATAAAGTGCAATGTCACAACTTAGTTTAGAATTTTTTCCCTAATTTCTATCATAAATCTCCCTTGCTGCAGATATAGCAGTTTACTTCTTGTCTTACCTTCAGTGGACATGGAGAACAACTAATCATCATCTTCTTTATAACAGCCATTAACATATTTGTAGACTTATCAGGTCCCCCCATCCATGTTCTTCTCTCAGTATTAAATATGCTGAGTTTTTTAAACCTTTCCTTCTCGTCAGGGTTTTCTAAACCCTTTATCAGTTGTGTCACTCTCCTATGGACTCTTTCCAATTTGTCCACATCTTTCTTAAAGTGTGACACCAAAACTGGACTTAATACTCCAGCTGAGGCCTCATCAGTGCTGAGCAGTCAAGGACAATTATCTCCCATGTCTTACATGTGACACTTCTGTTAAATCCCAGAATAATATTAGTCTTTTTTGAAACTGCATCACATGGTTGACTGATTCAATTTTGTGATCCACTGTAACCCCAGATCCTTTTCAGCAGTACTAGCATCTAGCCCAGGGATAGGCAACCTATGACTCGCATGCCAAAGGCAGCGCACAAGCTGATTTTCAATGGTACTCACACTGCCTGGGTCCTGACCACCAGTCCGGGGGGCTCTGCATTTTAATTTAATTTTAAATGAAGCTTCTTAAACATTTTAAAAACCTTTATTTACTTTACATACAACAATAGTTCAGTGTTATGTTATAAACTTATAGAAAGAGACTTTCTAGAAACGTTAAAATGTATTACTGGCTCATGAAAGGTGAAACCTTAAATTAGAGTGAATAAGTGAAGATTCAGCACACCACTTCTGAAAGGTTCCCAACCCCTGATCTAACCAGTTATTCTCCATTTTGTAGTTGTGCATTACCACACAGTAACATCCCACATGGACACTGCTAGAGGACAACGAAAGTCCTGGAGTATGGCTTGGCATACTGTGCTTTCAGTAGTAGTAAGCCAAACCATGCTCCAGGACTTTTTATGTGGACACTGCTACAGTGCAGTGAATGTTACTGTGTGGCAAGCTGGTGCACTGTAGCTGTTCAGTCAAGCAGTAACTTGCCCTACAGACAAGCTCTTAGCTGCAGAAAGCGTGTGTGTGTTTGTGCATGCGCGCATGTGCACGTGAGACACACACACAGAGTGAGTCTGGGAAACTGCTAAGCTTTGAGGGCTTTGGGGCTAAATTCAAGGTTCTCCCTTGCAATACAGTGTCCATCAGCTTAACTGTGTCATCTTTTCTCACTTCCTTTTTGGGAAAAGTTACGAAGAAGATATCTCTTGGGGTGGATCTAAAGATACAACCATGCTGATAACCCAGGAATGTGTGAATATGATGTCACATGATGGAATTTTGTTTGTTTTGCTTTTTAAAAAACCTAGGAAAATACATACACAAGCTATGTCACAGAAATGTAATTACAGTTGCAAAGTCAACTCAAAAGATAGCAAATGCCTCCTCATGTGCATGCAATATGATACAGCTTTCACTTATGTATTTTTTTCTGGAGGGGATGGAAAAGGGGGAAGAACCCTTATTTAAAACTGGACAGAAATTCTCATCTCTACACAAATCTCTCTTCTTAATGCAGACTCTCCGTAATAACTTACCAAGTAAGATGTCCTGTTCAGGATTTATTGGAATTCCCCTCTCTATATAGTTTTATCAGATTTATAGTTCTTGAGTTGGGTTTTCCTTCCCAGCAAACTTTGCACAACCGTCCTCTGCCATCTCCATTGATCTAATCTGATGACTCCTTCAAAGAGCCATTTTGAGACCAATTTTCCCTATCAGGGATGCACTACTGCTGTTTCCCTCTTGTCATTTTTCTGGTGCTCGTCTCTTGCTGAACAACCACATCTATTGTGTATCAGCTCAATTTATAGTTTAATTGATATTTTTACCAGGTGTTACAAATAATGCCCTTAGCTTCACCAACTGTTCAACTTTATTTTTTTCTTCCTGGTGTATTATGACTACCTAATAACCAGTTTTACTTGTCAACTCCCATTGTCTCTCTGTTACTGTTTTTCATTAATTTCTTCCCTAAAAATCATAAATTTAATGTAAAAAAGCTATGCAGGCCTAAAAGAAAACAATCAAACAGGTACAGTTCTAGTTGCAGAAGAGAATTAAGGGCCTTAATAAAGTGGAGCACCATATGATAGAAATATGGCCAAAAAAAAGGATGCTGCAGCACAACTGTCTTGCACAACATGCTCTGTCTGAAGAGCTTGCCCTCAGGAAGGAAGGCTGTTCCCCAGGAAGCTTCAGGTTTAGTTATGTTAGGATATAGTGCCATGAAAATCTAAGCCAGATAGGAAATGGACACCTAGAGACAGATTTCAGAGATTAATCAATGAATCCACACTAAGGTTTCTCCTTCACTTTCATTGTGTAACAACTGATTAAACAGATTGATCTGCACAGTGTGGGAACAGCTAGTCTTCTGCTTTCGTGTGAACAATAAATTCTCCAGTGCACTGCTCCACGAGACATAGTTGCATCTTCACATCCTACTAGCCAGTCAAAGTAATTTCAGTTACTGTTTTCATTATCTGGTAGTGTTAGTTAGCAGTGCCATTAAGTCATCAGTAATCATAACAGGAGATATATGAAAGTCATATGGAATATGCATTAAACAGTTATGGTATCATGAGATTAATGACTGAGCACTTCATCAGGTTGGTTTCTTTGTATTATCATCCCATTTTATGCCATGTAAAATATTTGGTGTAAATGTATTACTGTAAAATAATTAGTTAAGGGATCAAGTTGAAGCGAAAATTAACCACAAGTGCTAGAATGGCTATCTAAAGCCTGAATTAGAGATCCATAGTGCATCTCTACTTTGCAAATGGAGATTAATACAGCTCAAATCACTGTGTAATTGAGTTGGCTGGTGTTCATATATTGGATGCTAAGGATAAAGTCCTAAGTGCTTTGACTTAGTAACCAAAGATTACTTGTTTTTCAATTCCTACTGTAGTATAATGCAGCAATAACTGCTTCATTTTTAATTTTAACCAGATTCCTTTTACGTCTGATATTCAGCCTACACTCTAACTTTTCCAGGTATAAATTAATCCACTTGAAATTACTACATCATGTCTCAGGGTATACAGTCTTTATGAGGAGTCTGGTAAAATATCCAAATAGGAATTTCAAATAATTCTCTCGTTGATTTCTTTTAAAAAAAAATGTTCCTACCTTTCCTTTTCTTATCCTATCTTCAGAAGAGTTTGGTTTATGAACTCCATGTTGACTGTGTTCAACAAAGTTACCTTTCATTGTGTCCCTTTTGGGGCAAAAGATAGTAGTAGGGGAATTACAAAGAGATTAGAGAAAGATGGGAGAGATGGAACGTACATACCTCACAATCAGGTTGGTGGAGAACTAGCAGCTCATTATAGCAATGGTATAAAGATGTGACACAGGAAACTCTTTGTTCCTGAATCCTGGGTCAGGATTCTCCCTGGCTCGGACCAAGTTCCAGAGATATACTTGAAGGAGTGATGCACCAGGGGAGATCTAGAAAGTGACAGGAATAAGACAGGAAAAGGCAGAGCTCTATTAAATTGCAAAACATTAAAAGTTTTAGATACAAAACTTCATGCATTTAAAGTTGTCCATTTAAAATTGGATAAAAGCCTCCACCTCTATCATCTACTATACACACATTCCAGTCGGATATATATCACACATACAATATATCCTCTATGACCTTATTAAACTCTGCAAGAGAGGAGCCCCACAATGGTGGGCCTTATAAATGCTGTTACAGCACAGCTCATATTGTTGCTCATTGGGGGTGGGGTAGGGGTGGAGTACAAAATAGTTAAGGTTTTTGTAAGTGTTTCAACATAATCCCAGCAAACCCAAAAAATAATGTTACAAACATTCTCTGTTTACAAATATCACATCTTTTAACAAGTCCTATCATTGGAAAGTATGAAAGTGAGCGTCTTAGGGATTTGGCCACTTTTTACTGCTGTGTAATTGTCATCATTCACTATCATCCCACACAACTTATAGTACCTTAACTTTGTCCCAACAATATGGTAAAATTACATATAAAGGTCTACATTACAAAAGCGTAGAAGATCATAAAATCCCATTTCCTCTCCAAGGGATCTATTTCCAAAGTACTAAAACATGAACATATGCTACAACATTACTCACAGTAAAAAACTGCATCTGTTAGTAACTACACATTATAGTTAAACAACAAAATTGCAAGGTCTACATACATTTACGTAAACCTGTAACAACACTATATAATCAACACAAACAGATCAATCAATCCCATTCTATTGATAAAAATATTTTTCTACTCCATCACCACATCACAGTATGAAAAACAATAGAACTCAGTTATATTCCTTTCAAAAGCTTTGCTACACATTTAATAAATAAACAATATATAAAATTAACAGTATACCGACTGTTGCCAACTCATGATTTTACTGCAAATCTCATGATAGTTGGTGGGGATGAGGGGTCATTTTGGTTTTATTTTTTTCCCGAGTTATCCAATTATGTGAGAATCTCAGCTTTCATTTCTTTAAAAAAAGATTCTAGTCTTAATGGGGTTTTGAAAAACCTTGAAATCATGAAGTGTAAAAGCTTTAGACTAGAAGGCAAAAAGAAACAGTATTTTTAAAATATGATTTTTAAGCCAAAATAAAACAAGGGAACAAAGTTAAAATTGCATATGTATCATTGGTAATAGAAAATCCTAAACCTAGAAGGCTACAGTATGCATATTAAGTAGTGTTTTCATGATACAATAATTGCATTCCCTCAGAAGAATTCAGAAGGACCATTTGCTGTTCATCAGCTGAAATTTGCTTCATCCTCAAACATTTGCTTCCAAATTACTACAGTATTGAGCAGAAATGTAAAAATTCTCAGGGTATTTCCAGCTTAAGTTTTTCATTAGGAAGGAAAACCAGTTTTGTAAAGCTGTCTTTCTGTCTAGTTAAGAAAGAAGAAGAAGGAAGTGGAGGGTGGGGGACTCACAAAAAGCTTAGAATTGGTAGATTTTTATTGGTTATGAAGCTTCAGGACAGAAAATATTCTATCAAGAGCTATACAGCCCAACCACAGGCAGAAAAATTACTTTATCTGGAAGGCCTCACTCTTTGAGGACACAGGCTGTTTTCCTCTGTGTTTGGAAAGTATGTATCATATTTTGGACATTACCACAATAACTAATAATAATGGCAGCTCAGGTCTCCTAAACAACCTCCTCCAGGAAGCCTCACATCACTGCCCAGGACGTCAATTAAAGTACCCTGGCATCCCCAGCACCATTATTAATTGTATGTTATGATTGGTTATTTGTTCATTAAGGCCAAAAGTGTGCTAAGTCCAAGGTTCAACCTCAAGAAAAGATTTGTTGAAGCTGAGTTTAGTCTCTTAGCCCATTGGCTGCCTAGAAGTTTAGTCACCAGCATAGCAGTCATTGATTGAATTCCACCCTAAGGGTCTGTTCTACAAGTACTTGCTACTGTATATGATGCTTTCTATTAGATATGGTCAGAAAACGGGAATGTTTGGAGGGAGAGAAATTTGGTTGAAATAGTTTCCTATTTTTCATCGGAAGTTTTCTAACTAAAATTTTCTAACCAGCTCAGCTTATTGCAGTGAGTAGTCCTATTGGCTTCAGTGAGACTATCATGGTAGCAACTATTATGGCCAATAGTAAGAAGTGTCTGTAGGATAATGTCCTAAGCCACCTGGAGAAATGAAAATGATTGATGTACTTTTTAAAGGCAAAATTCACTCCTGAGCAGTGGGCCACACTTCACTGAAGTTCACCTTGGGCTGGCTCTTTGCAGAGAGATGAATTTCACCCTTGTGACAAGTTGTACCTGGCCTTTGCAGGTCCCTGCAGGAGGCCCTACAGTCCTACCCCATCTAACTCTAAGAAACAGCAATATGAGAGGAAAGAAACAGCAAAAATAGGTCTTTCCGACCTGTCTAGAGAGGACTCTCTGCAGCAGCCATCTTGAAAATGAAAGAGACCTGATCCTCCAAGGGCTAGAGACAGCCAATTGGAGCCCAGCAGGCTCAGATAAAAGGAACTGCAAGGCCCTACCAGGGCAGGTCTGGCTGGGGCCAGAGGAGCAGAGAAGTGCGCACTTCTCTGGCTACAGAAGCCGTAGGACCAGCCAGGGTCTAGCTCTGGCTGCACTTGCATAGCTGGATTTGCAGGGAAAGAGGGACCTGAGAACTTTGTCTGTGAGCTAAGGGTGAAGATAAAGGGGCCAGGTGTGAAGAGGCCCAGGGAAGTAGCAGGAATTAATCAAATTTGGCAGTGTGGCTGCTGTTTATATGAGTTGGGACCTGGAGTAATGAGTGCCTTGGTTCTCCTACAGGCCAAGTGGTGGAAACCCTGAGAAGTAGGGAAAAGTCTAGCCTGAGCCACAGGAAGGGGACAGGTTTCAGAGTTGCAGCCATGTTACTCTATATCTGCAAAAAGAACTGGAGTACTTATGGCACCTTAGAGACTAACAAATTTAGTATGAGGATACTTAACATGGGGAAATAGATTCAATGTGTGTAATGGCTCAGCCATTCCCCGTTTCTGTTCAAGCCTAAATTGATGGTATGTAGTTTGTGTATTAATTCAAGTTCAGCAGTTTCTCATTGGAGTCTATTTTTTAAAACTTTTGTTGCAAGATTGCCACCTTTAAGTCTGTTACTGAGTGACCAGAGAGGTTGAAGTGTTCTCCTACTCGTTTTTGAATGTTATGACTCCTGATGTCAGATTTGTGTCCATTACACACATTGAATCTATTTCCCCATGTTAAGTATCTTCACACTTTCTTGTCAAACTGTCTGAAATGTGCCATCTTGATTATCACTACAAAAGATTTTTTTTCTCCTGCTGATAATTACTCATCTTAATTAATTAGCCTCTTAGAGTTGGTAGGGCAACTCCCACCTTTTCATGTTCTCTATATGTGTATATATCTCCTTACTATATGTTCCATTCTGTGCATCCAATGAAGTGGGCTGTAGCCCACAAAAGCTTATTCTCAAATAAATTTGTTAGTCTCTAAGGTACCACAAGTACTCCTGTTCTTTTTGAGGAAAGGGACAGGGCTGTTTGAAACCCTGAGCAAAGAGCAGAATTTAAAGGGCCCAGAGCTGGAATGGAAGACTGCTGAGGGCAGATAGACTGTTTTATTTGTTGGATTCCTTGCTACCCTGGAAAAGGTTCATTTTGACTGTGTGACCTGGCCAAAGGGCCAAGTCCCTGAAGACCAGCAGAAGTAGGCAGACATCCTATAGGAAGTGCCAGGAGTGGGGAAAGGACTGTAATACTGCACCCAGCTGCAAGGCAGTACTCAAGAGGTCAGTGCCCCCTTACAACCCTAAGCTTGTTTGCTATTATTTTTGGCAAATTTGTTATTCTGAGATAATTTATAAGCCTCTTTTTAATTTAGCAATGACACTGAAAAGTCAGTGAGACAATGTGTGGGATAAGAAAGGGGAAAAAATCCTGATTCCACTCAAATTAACTTCAGTAGGAATGGGATAAAACATAAGGAGAGCTACTTTACAAAATAGAATAAAAGTAAAGAAATGTAGCTTAACATATGACTGCTGTCTTGCTTTGTATCCCTTGCCACATTATATTAACAACAGTAATGCAGGGTCTCTGAATTCTGGGGCCCCCAAACATGCTCACATTCTTTAAGTGTCAAAATTGTGTGTGTATTTCAAAATGATTACAATTTGATTTTGAAAAAATAACCCTCGATGAACAAAAATGTCTTCAGTGAGCCCCATGGAAGAAGTATAACTATCAAGTCACCATTTAAACACCTCTGTGAATAAGGATAATTTCTTTAGACCATTAAATGGCCTGTGGATCTACAATGCATTCAGTACAGTCATATTCTTTTCTGTTACATGGTCTTAATCCGATGGAACTCCTTCTCATATCAGAGGAGTCCCTCCAGATTTAGACCAGTGTAATGGATACAAGAATTTGGCTCTCTACCACAAAGTGGCACCCATAGATGTATAACTTTAATTTGATCCTTTTTCCATTGGACTCAGTGGCAAAACTATGCTGTGTCTTGTTAGGTAACTGATTGCAAAACACCCCTACTACTAACTCCCAAAATACGCAGAATTATGGTGAGCACCTTAAAGACGCTGTGGCATGCAAGGTTTTCATTATTATATGTAGTCTATCCACACTTCTCTTGGATGAAGATAAAGTAAAATGCATTATAGTCACCTTATCAGTAACTCAGAATTGTATTATGCATTATTACTGGAAGAAAAAATCAGTTTAATCAACAGAAGAATGGATTCATGTTTTTGATATCTATTTACCATCAGAAAAGACCACTTATAAAGTAAAAGGCTCCCTTAAGTCTTTTGAGAAAATATGGAAATAAAATTTTAATTTTTAATTGTTCAAGTTATGTTTGTGATTAGTATTAGGATTTGAAAATGTGTGGTTTCCTAACAAAGTTTAGTTTAATGTTGTTGTTTTATAAATATTATGGTCAAACTAGTCATACCTGGGTGCCTAAAGTTGGTCTCCTAAGACCGTAGTTAGGCATGTAAATAAAAGCACTGAGTACCACTGCTCCCATTGACTTGATTGAGTTTTATGGGTGCGCTGTACTTGTGAAAATAAGGACATTTATATTTGTGTCCAAGTATGAGCGTAAGTCTTACTTTAAGCAGTCAGTCTGGAAAATGTTGGCCCTTCTGTCTTTAGTTGGTTAATTGGTGATTTTGTTGCTGTTGGATTTTTATGAAGTTTTCAGACTTTGGGTGGAATTCTTAAAAGAACGTAAGTGACTTAGGACCACCAGCCCCACTGGCTTTCAATGGTTCTAAGTCAGAGGCAATTTTAAACTTTCTATTCCTCATGGCTTTTGTAAAAAGTAACGTTTAATGTGTTTTTTTTTTAAAGGGTTGTATATGAAGCTTTTCACCTGCAAAGGCGTATTTCAGTGAATGCACTTATCACTCTATAGTGAGAAGTGCTAGAGTTTAGAAAGTAGGATTGTTATAATTAATTGTTTACAGTTGACACATGACTGAGTCAAGACTTAAAAGGTTAGTAAATAAGGCACTACCTGCTTCTCACCTCTAAAGCCTACAGTTTAATATTTATAATGATGAGAAATAGCCTTGGCATTCGATATTGCAGTGTTCTACATTTACTTGTATACCATAAACAATTTCAGCAACAACAAATCTTTTCAATTTACAGACTTGATCACTTTTTCAATTTATTGAAGTGCTGATATTTCCAGAGGCTGAAAATGATTAATCTCATTAAGTGATAAACTGAAAGGTGTGGTATTTAGTTCATTGTGTCAAAATGTACATAAAAGAATGAATTCTTGTCTTTGTAATGATTTAACTGCTTGTCATCAGAGTTTTCAGGCTAGAAGATATAATGTTTATTGGAAGCCAAACCAAAGTTTAAAGGAAGAGTGGAAAGTAATATAGAAAATCTAAGGAATACATCCCATTCATAAAAAAATTATATCACTAGGAAAATGTATGCTAAATAGAAATATATTAATCAAACAGGAAGCTGCCACGTGGACAGTATGTTGACATTGTTTAAGACAGAAATAATGAAGCTCATTTGAATGTATAACAAAGATAGGAGACATTTACATAAAATGAGCACTGGCAATCATGTTTTGGTTAAACTTCAGCCATTGGGTTTTGATTTACAAGGAGAAAACCAAAACCACCTATAGTTTGTCTTTTTCAATTAATGGCCTATAAGATAAAGCTGATATGTTTTAGCCAGAAAGTTAAAAAAGAAACATGATAAATCAGCCATCCAACTAGAAATAAAGAGATTTAATAACTGGCATCGCACAGATCTCTAATCTGAACTTTTTCCATACTTGTACACTTCAGAACATCCAAATCCTGAAATTAGAAATTTGAGAAGTGTGAAACCTTCTCAGCTCTCAGAGGATGATGTGGCAGCTCTTGGTAAGTAAATTGCTGCAGAGGAAGTTGAAGTTGTAATTAAGAATTTAATATCCAATAAAGCTCCAGGTCCTGATGGGTTATCTGAGTAGTATTTTAGAGCTGTAAAGCAAATGTTGGTCCCTATTTTAGCTGAATTGTTTAATGGTATATTTAGGAGAACCAGATTCATGAAGGAGGCAAAAATTGTGGTAATTTCTAAAGAAGGAAAAGATCTTACAATTGTGCATCAGAAGACCTATTTCTATAATTAATGTGGATGCTAAAATATATGCCAAGATGCTAGCAAAAAGACTGAGTGGCATCTTGCCCAAATATGTTCACCGTGTCCTATATGTGAGTTAGTTGCTGGCAGGCATCTATCTGATAATATCAGAAAAACTTAGAATTTGATCTCTAATGTTAATTTTAGCAATTTGTCCTATGTGCTGCTTTCTTTGGATGCTGAGAAACCTTTGCATGGAGTAGGAGTACCTCAGACTGATTTGGTAAGGTTTGGTTTTGGAAATAGTTTTCTACAAGCGTATTGGTTATGCAAACTCATCATCGAGTGACCCAAGAGTATGCTGGAACAAAAAGGTTAATTTCTAAGATATATACAGTTTTGATTGAAAAAGATCTTGATAAGAAAACAACCCAGTTGAAATGATGGGGGAGGGATTTGGACAAAGAAATTGATCTGGATGAGTCAGTCTCTATATTGGAAAGGGGATATACCCAGGAATTAGATAGTTTGGAGAAGAAATTATTAAACAGATTCATCTTATGACAAAATGCCTGCTTCCTGGGGTCTCCGACTTGCTTACTTAATGCTCCAGTGAAGGATCTATGTTTTAAACAGAATGACAAATTAATTTAGTTTCTTGCTAGCAGCAAGACTTTGGTTTTACACATTATTGAAAAAATTTGATTTCTCCTGTGGAATTGTGGTGTGGTAAAATATGTACTGTCCTTGTGATGGAAATGCTTTCACACCAGTACATAGAAAAGAAAAGTGTCAAAATTGGATAGGTTTTTAGAAATTTGGTTAACTTTTTCAGTATCACTTCATCTCTCACTGAGTGGGTCTATATATACACACCCTTTCATAATCAATATTTTGGGGAGCAGGGTGACCTAATGATGATTTGTGACACTTGAACTAGGAGCTCACTGTGTGGGAGAAATGGGGGATCTCCTAGGCAAGCCCCCTCATCTCCTGAGCATGGGCTTAAGAAAGTGTGAAGGAAGGAAGTGGGGAACCTTCACTGATCAGGAAATCAAGACAATGGGAAGGTGGAAGGAGAATCTTATCCTCTACATAGAAAGGGGCGGGGGGGGAGTGGAAGCATTATCCCCAAGCCTATGACATGTCCCAGCTAGAAATTATAGCAGGAAGAGAAGGGGCATCTTTTTGGATGTGAGGGAAGAGAAAAGGAGTGGATTCCCAAGTAGCCTACCCTATCCTTCTTCCCACTCCTCCCAGGCCACGATAGGGAAACCAGGTTGGAGGGAGCTGTGTATGAGAGCTCTCAACCCTTCCTCACTTGGAATGGATAACAGGACATGAACTTAGTGGGAAATCTCTTTACTAATGCAACTGTAATCAAAACAGCCCCACATCTGCGCTGACCAAGCTGGGAGGAACCTGACCTCACCAGAGAAGTTACTCTTGCCTGGGACAGCAGGGAGTGGGGGAGCTTGCCCATGAGTGCCTAGATTCATGTTCTCACTATACCATTGGCTTCCTGTGTGACCTTGGGCAGGTCACCTACCGTCTCTGGGCCTTAGTTCCTCTTTTGAAAATGTGGATCAGAGTATTGTACTACCTTGCATGGGTGTTGTGATGATAAACACATTTAATGATTGTTAAGCATTGAGACACTGCTGGAATGGGGGACATCCAAGTACCTTCAACAGTAGTGCTATGCTTCCCAGTGTTAAGGATTCAAATGGGATACAGAAATGGGAACCCTCTGTTTTGGGATTTACACCAAAACTGCGAAGAGTTTCAGATCCATGGCTTCAAATATGAAAACTTCCTCACCCCTTTCAGTTTAATTGGAGACTATGCTCAGAAATACACTTCCAGTCTGTCCTTACTTGTAAAGTTGTTTCAAGGTACCTAGTTGTATTGAAAAACCATGACTTTCTGTGAATAACCCTAAAATCAAAAGCATTGTCATGAAATTTACAGTCATGACAAACCTATAGCTTTAGGGTTTGAGCCTGCAAACATATATGTGTGAGGTGGATCCATTAAACTCCTTAAGACTATTCACATAAGGAAAGTTACTAATTAATATGTGTTGGTAGGAATAGCTCCTTAGTTGTGACTAATTACAAAAGCTTTCCCCTAATTGCATACTGAATATTGTAACTCTCTCATTAAGACTTTAAGCTTTTACCAAAATCAACGGAGGAAAACAGATTTTGCTTTATATTTAAGTATTTGCCATCCATGTTGGGGCTGATCCTTCAAGTCTAGCTCAGGCAAATATCCATTTGATTTTTAACAAGAGTTTTGCCTCCATTGGTGCAGCAAGACTGGTACCATTGTATGTAACATTTTTCCTCTTTTTAATTTGAAGTTCCATTTTAATTTATTAAATCTCCATGAGGCATCTGCACCACCATTTGAGGATCTGAAAGTGCTTGATGAGTAACAAAGAATTAAGTCTCACATCAAATGTGAGACAGATGAGCGTTATCCAAGTTCTATGCATGAGGAAATCTGAAGCACATAGAAGTCAAGTTCTTGGCAAGAACACCCAGCAAGTCTATGCAGACCTGAGACTATAACCCAAATCTGCACCTTTTTCGGAGATTAGATGGTTTGGCACAAAAGTTTTGTGCACATTTTACTGAATGTAAAATATTGTAGGTATTCCATTTGCTTCCAGACTATCCCATTCACCCTCTCACCCAATTTGTTTTTAAGCTAATGTTCACATGAAAGAAGCCATGGCAAACTGCCACACAGGAACTCTTACCACAGTAAACTAAGATCTAGTGAAAGCTATTTTTTAACCTACCTGTGTGGTTTCATTGTCTTATGTAAACCTGGAGGGAAAAAAAAGTTAAAGTCAAACCAGTTTATGGTTTATGACTAGCACTGATCCTGGATTTAGGTGTGCCTCCCAACATGAACACTGCCAAAAAAGCCTACAGGCAGACAGGAGACATTTAAAACTGGTTTGGCCTGGGTGAACCAGAATACTGGCAGAGGGAGGAGGAATGAGTCTCGCACAGAGCAACACAATGGAACACAAAATGTTTAAATTTAAAAATGTAGGGAAATTTAAAGGTGTCTCTAAGTATGACTGTTACATTTTTAAATACAAATTGAGCTGCTTTGTCATTTTATTATGTTGTCATACTTACTTGCAGAGATGTTCTGCATGATAGGACATGTAAAGTGGCTCCAAAGTTTTCTAACCACAGAACATCCAGAATATATAACCAGGAAGTCCCCCATTTGGCAGATGATATTTCTAAAAAATGCAAATATCTCATATGGAGATATCGGAGCAGATGTACTTCATGAGGGAACAGCACAAGTCTTTATATGCAATGGAAAATGTGTACACTATTTCAATATAGAATTTGATGAATACAGTAGAAACATTTCCAATTAATATTCATTGCAATTTCTAAACACTCACCTTTTGTGTCAATGACTCTGTGTTTGCATACTGTGAATATTCTAGCAACTGAGTTCACTGGCAAGAATGTTTGTAGAAACAGCAAATTTTAAGTAAATATGAGAGAATATGTGGGAAATTAATTTTTAATTTGCAAACATGAATGTTTGCACCAGAAATCTGTTCCAAAAAGGTATCCTGATCCATTCAGGGAACAGAACATACCATGTGATCAAAACTAGATAAGTAACTCAGCTCAAATTGTGTTTGTTGAATACTTGTAACAACAGCTCACACTCTGCAGGCCAGACATTGGCCCTAGAAACTGTGCCATAAATATCTCTGGATAAGAAAAAAAAAAATGAATTGTAAGCTGCTGGTAAGAAATTTGCAAACTAAAATAAATGAAGTTGGTTAGATAAATGATTTTTTGTGAATCATTTTCTTAGCTATATCTTAATGCAATTAGGTTATGGCTACCTTACATAGCTGTGTGTGAAATGCATGGGAGAAGGAGGCTTTTCCTACATTGCATGTGAACAAAAGTAGAGCACTCATGCTCAAGGAACTGCCAACACTGTTCAGGAACTAAAACTACTCAAGCTATCCACAATCTTCCCCGCTTTACCCTGGGAACAGCTCTCTGGAAAGAGGGCAGGAAGGTACCACAGTTCTTTCCCCTCATCATGGTCTAGCTAGCAGAGCTGGCCAGCTGTGCAAGGGGCAGTATTCTGTATCATGTAAAGGTGTGTAACAAATTACCTCCCTTACAGAGCAACTACAATACTTCAGGATGCAATGTAGTCCATAGAGGGGCCCTTCCTCTTATTGGCAGGTGTAGTAACTACTTTGATTTATGGCTAATAGGTTTAAAAAAAAACTGAGATGAGGAGAAATATTCTCCTACTGAAGCAGACTTTTTGATGGAGAAAAGTCATAAACACCCATTACTCTTCCGTGGGGGCTTTGAACAGGTTTCTTCCAAAAATAAAGACAAGTGTCTATGAAGATCCACAGCCTAACTATTAAAGTGGAACACAACAGGATCAGTTCATAGGAGTTCATGAACGTGAGCCTTTTCTTGAGCCAAGTTTAAACTAGGCCTGGTCTACACTTCAAAGTCAGGATGATGTAAGCCTTGCATGGGCCTAATTGTGCATGTGTCTGCATTTAAATTTGTGTCTCACTGATGTAAGCACCCTATTATGCTGACATAGTAACACAAGCTCTCCAAGTGGCATTGACCCATCGTCGATGTACAGAGATTGATGCAGTATAAGTATAGACACTACATTACCATCGTGGTGTGCTCTACTCACCGCATGGCTGTGGCTTCTTCTGGTTATTCTGGGGATTAGCTCTGTCCGACTGATGTCCCTGGTTGCTCTCCAGTGATTGTCTCTGTCTGCGGCCCATCTGTCATCCCAGGAGTTGCTGCTTCCTCTTTGTGATGTGGCCCTCCAACCAGGTCATATTGTGATTCCCCTTCCTGGGGGTCTTTCAATGTCCTTCTGCACCAGCAGTATCAGGCGGTCCTCACTGATACACCACAGTCATCTTACCACCAGGTGGTGGTAATTTCTGCAGATCATTGCATCATAAGGGCCTGGGTGGATTCAGGACACCAGCAGCAGCTGTGCTCTCTGTGCCTTTGTTACCCTCAGGAGAAACCACCACTAGCTGTGGAAAATGGTGCCAGTGCCCTATACTAATAATTTCATGCAACTGAGCAATTCCCTTACTCCTGGTAGGTCATACTCAGCATGGCTTGAGCTGAGAGTGGCACCAGGGATCAGGAATTCCAAAACGGAAGCATCAATAAGCTTGTCTTGTTTAACTCTTTAGGCAACCAAGAGAAGTTCTGAATCCTAACTTTCACTTTTCATTCCTACTGGGGGAGGGATAGCTCAGTGGTTTGAGAATTGGCCTATTAAACGCCGACTTGTGAGCTCAATCCTTGAGGGGGACATTTAGGGAGTTGGGGCAAAAATCTGCCTGGGGATTTGTCCTGCTTTGAGCAGGGGGTTGGACTAGATGACCTCCTGAGGTCCCTTTCAACCCTGATATTCTATGATTCTATGCCAATGGTGCCTTGAACAGGGGACCTGGAGGGTGAATATTGCAGACTGTACGGAGAAGGAAAGAGCAGACAGAAGGCACTGGAAAAGGGCGGGGAGAGAGATGCATCAGGGCATAATGGGGCTTCTCCGACAGCAAACTGGAATGCTGCCAACTCTTGTGGACCTCCAGGTTTAACAATCCCAGGCCTGAATACCATTTCAGTCTGTGGGGAACTGCAGCATAGTGCCTCCCAACACTCCCCATCAGCATTCCTTACAGCTTCAGGGCCAGCACACTTACCCCTACAACTCCACACCAGGGAAGAGCATGGGCAACCACAGCTTCACCTGTGCTGATCTGTGAGAGCCATGGCTGTTGTATGCATAACTACAATGGACACCAGTGTTCCTTCCTCTGGTTTATTTATTAATATTCCTTTTTTTTTTTTTAAGTTACACACTTGTAAATTCTTCAGATTACTTTTGGAGCTGTTTTCTTAAGTGAATAAAACTCTTTTTTGTTTTGAAAGTTATTCATCTTTATTAGCTTACAAAGCATGATGAGTGACTGCTGGCAGTGAAAGTTGTGGTCTTGTAAACTTACAACCCATCAGCCCAGTGCCAGATACTATAGCTGTCATAAATATGCAGGAACCCCTCAACATTAATTGGAGCACTGTCATTGGTATATGAGATGTTCAGCATGCACTACAGTTCCTAACAGGTCCCCAAGCTGCTACCCAAGGTTGAGCACAGTACACCATAGCACGTTACTGTGGCTCACTCTTAGGAAGGCTTTGAAAGAGCACTTGAAGCTGTATAGCTCCTCCTTGTGCTCATCTGATAGCCCTTATGACTGGCTGTTCAAACTGAGCAAACAGCTGCTCCACCTCCACCACTGTGGCAAGTTTTCCCCTTTTGCTTTACAAATATTAGGCAGGACACAACAGACAGCTATAATCACTGGGATATTTTTTGCACAGAGATCCAATCTGGTGAGTAAACCATAACAGGGTTGTTTCAATCTACTAAAAACTCATTCAACTGTCATTCTGTGCCTGCTGAGTCTGTAACAGAATCTTTCCTTGGTTCTGTCAAGGTGGCCAATATACCTCTTCACGAGCTGGAAGTCTGAGGGGTAGGCTGGTCCCCCAGGATCATTATTGGCATTTCAACATTGCCAATGGAAACCCGCTGATTAGAAAAGAAGGTCCCTGCTTGTAGATTTGTGAACAGTCCAGTATTCTTAAAGATGTTAGCATCATGCACCTTCCTTGACAAGGCAACACTGATGTCAATGAAGCAATCCTGGTGATCCACGAGTGCTTGCATAACCATAGAAAAGTAGTCCTTTCCATTTCTGGGGCCAAAATGGGGATGTGTGTGCCATCTATTCCTTCACCACAGTTCAGGAACTGCATTGCTGCAAAGCTGTCCATTACATCCTGCATATTGCCAAGACTCACAGTCCTGCGTAGCAGATGACTAATGGCACTGCACATTTACATAACAGTGCCCCTCACAGTGTATTTTCCCATTCCAAAATGGTTTCCTATTGACCAATAGCAATCAAGCATTGCAAATTTCCAGCATATGATTACCACTCCCTTCTCCACTATCAGTGCAGCTCTCAATTTGGTGTCCCTGCATTGGATGGCTGGGGCGAGCTCAGCACCCTGATCCAGGAATGTGGGCTTGCACATCCAAAAGTGCAGCCACTGCTTGTTATCCCAAACCTGCATTACGATGTGATCCCACCCGTCAGGGCTTGATCTCAGGCCTAGAAGTGGTGCTCCACCTTCTGCACATGCTCTGTGAATGCCATCAGTAACCAGGAATTGGTTCTTCCTATGTCCCACAGCAAACAGACTGCTAGGAAATCATCGCATTCCCCACAGTTCTTCTTACAGCCCTGCAAATACTACAGGATCATGTGTCTTGTGCTTGCAATGCGCATGACAATAGTTCAAGGCTGTGCAGGTGCCATGCTTCTGTCAGAGATGGCAGACAACAAGAAGTCCATCATGGATTCATGGGAAATTTGAAAATAGGCACAAAAAATATGGGATAGAGATGATGATATAGGATGGAGAACATTGCATTACCAAAACTACCCAAAAGACTACCCATGGTGCACCATACTGTACATCAACGCAAGCATTCCTGGTGAGTACGCTCAGCAGCAACTCAAGGAACCAAATATGCAGCTGCACAAGCAATATACTAACTGCGGTGGCTGTATGTTGATGTAACTTGTGGTGGCAAAACTTTGTAAAGCTTCAAGTACTGAACCGTTTCAAAGCAAAATTATAAAAGGTCTAAGTAAGGTGTGCATGTAGCTGGGCCAAGATTTGCTTGAAAGATTCTTAAGTCATATGAAATATTCAGTAACCCTGGCTTATGTTTACATTTTAGAATAAACACAAAAGAACAGGCAAAATTCATATAGGCTGGAGGTTTGTGGGTTTGTTTTTTTTTAAATGAAAGTCACACAGTTTTACTCACTATCTTAATATTCCATACAATATAGATCAAAATTCAGACTTAGTATAAGGATTACTACTCTATTGGATCCACTTACTGTGCTGGAACTGAAACTTACCATTTTCCTTGCTGTTTTACAAGAAATAGGCTAGATTCTCAGCTGGTGTCAATTGGACTAACTTTATGACCCATAAATGTGTTTACTGGGAGAGAAAAAGAGAACAAAGGAAGGACAAGAATGCCTGTCTTTAAGGGAAACTGCTATAGGATTTAATAGGAAATTAAAACTTTTTTCCATAGACTTCTTTAAACCCCACATAGAACTTTATATTAAGTTATATCACTGCTGTAGAGTTCTATAAAATGATGTAACAAACATAAAGTGAAGACATACTTCTTTATTAAATTCGATATGATTTTAGGTTTGTTTCTTTTAAAACCTGCTACATTTCTATGGGCCCCTATTGGTTTATTTACTATTAACTTTTTTTTGACTCTTTCCATAAAGGTCATGTTGAAGAAAAGTCAGAGATCTGAGGAGAAAATAAAAACTCTTTCCCCCTCAAATTGCTGGCTTTCCTATAAAAGCCAGGTTTCTTCCAAGCTGTGGCAAGTTCGGTCTTCGGCAAAATCAGTTCAGGTGTAAACAGCTAAAATAGTGCAAGCTGACACTGGCTTTAGGATCCCAAAGATTCCTAAAACATTTAGTGTAGCTATTATATATATTCAGAATAAATAAATGCATTTTCATGGATGTAATCATAAAAAGGAGGTAACTGATTTATCCAACCCATATGGACATATGGCTTTGTATACAGTAGAACCTGCTTATAGTGAACTTGTATAATGTGACACACCGTTTAAGTTGAATTGTGTGTGTCATAGTGCCTGATGTGGGTTCTCTTCAATGGGGTGCATTTCACTTAGAGTGCAGTGGCATGTCCCAAATTTCTTCCATGGCATTTCACTCCTCCAAGAAGGTATGAAACTCTGTTATAAGCAGAAGGACAGTTCTCTCTCTGCTTATAGAGGCTGATCCAGTTCCAGTTAAATTGATGGAAGATTTTTCATTGATTGCAGTGAGCACATGTGAATGATCAAGTTTCATAAGTCATTTTCATGGTATTAATCCTCCGGTAACATAGTAATTCACACTTTAAGAAAAAGTTATTACTTCTCCAGGAGCTGCAGGCACTCAGCATGATAGGGTTGCCAGGTGTCCAGTTTTCGATCAGAACGCCTGGTCAAAAAGAAACCCTGGTGGCTCCAGTCAGCACCACTGACCGGGCCATTAAAAGTCCGGTTGGCAGTGCTGCAGGGCTAAGGCAGGCTAGTCCCTACTTGTCCTGGCACCACACTGCATCCCAGAAGCAGCCAGCAGGTCCAGCTCCTAGGCGGGGAGGCCACAGGCGCTACACTCCCGTTGTCCAGGAACCACAGCCAATGGGAGCTAGGGGGGTGGACAGTGCCTGCAGGCGAGAGCAGTGCATGGAGCCTCCTGGCCCCCCCACCTAGAAGCCAACACAGAGCCAGGACAGGTAGGGAGCTTGCCTTAGCCCTACTGCACTGCTGACCAGGAGCCACCCGAGGTAAGCCCGCACCCCAACCCTGAGCCCCAACCCCGTGCCCCAGCCCTGAACCCCCGCAAACCTGGAGCCCCCTCCTGCACCCAAAACCCTTCATCTCTGCCCCCCCAGAGCCCATAATCCCTCACATCCCAACTCCCTGCCCCAGCCCAGAGCCTGCTCCAGCACCCTGAACCCCTCATTTCTGGCTCCATCCTGGAGCCCCAGTTAGAGTCCTCACCCCCTCCTGCACTCCAACCCCTGCTCAGGCCCAGTGAAAGTGAGTATAGGTGGGGGTCAGTGAGCCACCGAGGGAAGAGGAATGTAGTGAGCGGGGTGTGGGGCCTTAGGGGAGGGGCTAAGGCAGGAGTTCTCAAACTGGGGGTCAGGACCCCTCAGGGGGTTGCAAGGTTATTACATGGGGGATTGCAAGCTTTTCACCCTCCACCCCAAACACTGCTTTGCCTCCAGCATGTATAATGGTGTTAAATATATAAACAAGTGTTTTTAATGTATTGGGGGGTCGCACTCAGAGCTTACTATGTGAAAGGGGTAACCAGTACAAAAGTCTGAGAACCCCTGGGCTAAGGTGTTTGGTTTTGTGTGATTAGAAAGTTGGCAACCCTATCAGCATCTCTCAGGATTTGGCCTAAAAAGAACTGGAAGACTGGATTTAATCATATGCATGTTAAGGGTGCGATTCCCTTTCCAGTGGAGTCCTGGAGGATTTTGCTTCTGACTGCATTGGAAGCAGGACTGGGCTCTAAATACATCATTAAGTCCATTAAAACCACAAAACAATTTTTTTTAAGGAGATATATCTATCTCATAGAACTGGAAGGTCATCGAGTCTAGCCCCCTGCCTTCACTGGCAGGACCCAGTACTGATTTTGTCCCAGATCCCTAAGTGGCCCCCTCAAGGATTAAGCTCACAATGCTGGGTTTAGCAGGCTAATGCTCAAACCTCTGAGCTATACCCCCCTGTTAAATCTAGTTATTATTAGACAGTGCCAGAAACAACAAAAGGGCTAACTTGTTTGTTTATAAGGTGGGACATATATCATAGGTGGATCAAGGGAGTGAATGTGGAAATCTATTGTATGAACTGGGAATGAGCACTTCTATAAATGATCAATAACACATTTCTAGGAATCTACAAAGAGAAAATTTTGTGTGTAGGATCTTGTCACCAGTGTTTACTGTATGCAAATTTGCGTTAGCTGACATTTTTATGCAAGACATGTTAGCTTTGATTTTAGGAATAGACAATTCCGCTTATCATAAATATATTATGAATCACTATGCTTTTTTTATTTATACATAAGAAACAGTTCCTTTTTGTATTCATAATTTGGATTTGAAGATATCAAACGTATCTGTCTACATTTCATAATTTCCAGTAACATTCTGCAAAAGTTCTTTCGCCACTCAGTTTTTTGCAGCAGCTATATATAAAGATGTTTAACCCTATACAGTATACAATCCAGATCCTGCTGTCTCATACACACAGGCATACTCCTGCATCCCACTGAAGTCATTTAGGTTCATGCAGACATACGAACTTTCAGGATCAGGGCCCTCTTTTGTAATTGTGTAACAATCCCTAAACTTCTAAACATCCTTTGTCATCATACAGTCCATTTGATGAAGGACCCAGTAGTAATGGTAGGTCATATGCAACACTGGAATTCTAGATGGTGGAAGTCTGGTCTTTGAACAGAGGACTGAGAGTCAGAATTCCCAAGTTCTGTTTTTGGTTCTAACACTGGCTCATTCTACAACCTTGGGAAAGTCATTTGACCTCTCGGTGTTCCAGTTTACCTGTGTGCACAATAGATGTAATAGTGTTTAGCTATCTCACAGAAGTGTTGTGAGGCTTAGTTAATTAATGCTTGTAAAGCACTTGGAGATCCTGGGATGAAAAGTGGTGGAAATATAATATACTACTATAAAGCATTATTATCCAACTATTTTCCCACCACAATTTTGTCTTCACCTTGTGAATTATTTTTGTCCTTGCTATTTTTCTAATGAAATAATAGTTTCCTTTCTGAGTTATAAACTAGGCTAGCTCCTGTAGTTGTTCTGCATGCATTATTCTCACTTAACTGGGCTCAAAAGAGGAGGGAAATACTTTTTTCCCCCTTGTATGTCAGGCATCCCTAAGATCTTAGGTAGTTTAATTTTTGAAATGTGAATACCAACATGCTTTCTCCTACAAATTCTTTGTCTTCAAGTGTGCAGCCATTACTGCATTCTTCATTGGACTATTCTAGTTATTCACCAATGTACTTTGGGCAGACAACATTTATATGGTTGACTAAATAGACGTACCATCCTGGAGTCCTATTTTCTCTTCCACTTTCTTGGATGGAGGTGACAACATTTCTGCCAGGTTTGTGAGGGGCTGAAGGAGGGACCCCTTCCAAGGCATCATTTCCACCTTCAATCAACCCTACAAGAAGAGCCCCTCCAATGAAGATTGCAAAGGTTCAGGTTCTGCAGCTGAAGAGAGGTCAGGATCAGTGGATCAGGAAAAAGTCTGTTTGCTGTGGTGTCATCTTTCCTACCCCTCATTTCCTCTTACACTAAAGGGAGATTTTTGGGAGCAGAAGCCAGTAGGGAAGCCCCTGGCAGTATGTTTCCATGAGGCAGGTTGTATAGAAGTTGAGAGGTCAGGTGAGTCCCAAAGCAGGGTAAAAGAAAAAGGTCTCCATGTTGAGCTTTGGCATCCACAGGTCCCTAGGTTTTGTGCTGATTTGGTGGAATCTGCTAGTATTTGAGTCAAAATCCCCTGCTGCTTCTGCAAGGAGAAAGACAAAAGGAAGGAGAAGGTAGAGCTTTTGCCTTGATTCCTTCTGTAGCCCGCATAATGCTAAGAAGAAATTCAGTCCCTGCATTCTGTGGCTCACAGAGCTGCACAGTTCCTAGTATCTTGTAGGCACACAGTGCCCCAGAAGTCCTGTCCATAAATGGCATGACCTACTCCTTCCAGACCCCTATGCTGGAGTAACCAATTTGATGATGATACAGCAGTTTGATGATATAAACTTCTCAGGCTGAATCAACCTCGTATGTCCTGCTGGTGTTGCAAAATGCAGAAGTTCTTTAAACAGTAACTAATTCCAGCATATAATGCAGGGGTAGGTAACCTATGGCACAGGTGCCAAAGGTGTCACACAAGCTGATTTTCAGTGGCACTCACACTGCCTGGGTCCTGGCCACCAGTCCAGGGGGCTCTGCATTTCAATTTAATTTTAAATCAAGCTTCTTAAACATTTAAAAAACCTAATTTAGTTTACGTACAACAATAGATTAGTTGTATATTATAGACTTATAGAAAAAGGTCTTCTAAAAACATTAAAATGTATTACTGGCATCCAAAACCTTAAATTAGAGTGAATAAATTAAGACTCGGCACACCATTTCT
This sequence comes from Chelonoidis abingdonii, assembly GCF_003597395.2. Classification (NCBI taxonomy): domain Eukaryota; kingdom Metazoa; phylum Chordata; order Testudines; family Testudinidae; genus Chelonoidis; species Chelonoidis abingdonii. The sequence goes on along the minus strand of NC_133773.1, from coordinate 59,241,224 downwards.
GAAAGGTTGCCGACCCCCGATATAATGTATATTCTTAATTGATGTGTCCAGCTGGATCAAAGTACTTTTGATACCTGAGTATCTAAATAAGTCCTTAGCCAACTTTTAAAGTATCTTTTTTACTAAACTAAGAGAGCAGCTCCAGAAATGTCTGGGGGTAGCAAGAACATATTTGCTTTCCATCAGATTACTTTCCAAATTGCCTCCCTTACAAGAAAAGTGTCATATTTGATGACCAATCTTTCTTGCTTCTAAAAAACATAACTGTAAGCCTTGATAATATAAGAGAACCAAGGAAAAAGTTAGGAAAAGAATTACCAGACTCCTTAATGAAATTGACACTATTCTATGTGATATCTTCTGAGAAACCAGCCTTTCCTAGCAAACATTTGAAATAGATTCCACTTTGCCCGTCCCCCTAGGGAACTTCAAAAGAAACTATGGCTATCAGCCCAATCCTTCAGCTGCTCTGAAATCAAAAGTCCCATTGACTATGTCCAAAGCAGCTTCAGCATCAGACCCTTTTTCTATCTTCAGTCTCAAGTATTCTCACTTTGAACTTGAGGTTTTTGTAACTTTATCACTAAACCTCAAGGGCCAAAATCGTCCCTCTTTTTCACCTGTACAACCCCACTGATTGCTGGAGTTGTCTAGATGTATCTGATTGAATTATTTGTAATAAACATTTAGTAAATGAATTTACATTTTGGAGCTTAATATAAAATGTCATCTACCTATGTGAGTATGCTTTGGCCAGAGATCTTAGCAGAAAAATCATTGGTCACATCACCATTATGGAAATGAAATATGCACACCAAATCAAGCCTCAAAACACCAACCCTATTTTCCCAGGGGGTTTCAGGCACCAGCTCAGGAGCAGAGGAGAAGACTGCAAAAAATCAGGAGGCTCCATGTGAGAACACAGAGACTTAGCAGGCCTGCAGTGTTCTTCAGCTGTAAACTCTTTGGAGCAAGAACTCATTTACTAAATGTTTGTCCAGTGCCTAGTATGAAGCCCAACTTGATTTTGGTCTGTAGGTACTGCTGCAATATAAATGCTAATAAGAAATCATGCAGTCCTTACTAATTCAAAACTCCTTTTAACTTCTAAGAGAATTGTTACCACATAATGACTGGGAAATAAACTGTAGAGTTTAGCCTACTATTATTTTCTGGCAGTGGTATTTGTAACCGATTCTCTGCCACCAAATCAAAATTCTCCACTTATCTGCCTCAGTGGTACCATTTCATTCTTGCATTAGAGCCAGATCTGTGGCTCCTGCTATGACCCTTGGCTACAGCAATCTGACTGCACAAAGGGGCTGTTAAGCTGATTTAACCAGTTAGCTGTATAGTACCCCCAAGATGGGGAATCCCAAGGGAGCGTAGAGTCAGAATAGCCAGCATAGGTTGCACCCCTTCAATGCTCACTGCAGAGCATAAATGGCACAGCTGGAGAGCTGCTATCCTCTAGTTATCCCTGACTAGTGTAATGGTTCCCTGGGGTGCTATTGTAACAAGCTCTTCACACCGAGCACAGCTACATAACCCTAGCTTTGCCCCCATAGGTGTGACAGTAGGAGCTAAAAATGTCACAGTACCTTACTCTTCCCTAAAACAAATGTGATTTTCTCTATGTGTCCATCTCAACTCTATATCAGGACTCCTATTCAGACAGTCCAGACAGATACTCAGTGTGACTGTGTAGCAGTGATGATGTGGGGAGTAATTGCTGCTGGCTGACAGATTGCCCTGGACACACTAAACTGCCTCCTCATGTTTCTAGCTGCAAAATTAAAGAATTAATGCTAATAGGGGTTTCCTAGAAAAAACTCCCTTCTCCCAAAAGAAGGATACAAGGTGGTTTCATTTTTACAGAGGGAAAGTTAAGGTTGAGCGGTTGTGTGTGAAAGGGCTGTGCATTTCCTTGTTTTTGTACATTTGTGGTTTGTTTATTCTTGTAACAATAACATTCTTTGGGAGATTTGTAGGGAGATTTTAACTGAGCATTTCCTGGTTTTCTACAATCCGATGGAGGGTTTTGTTGTCCCAGATCCCACAAGGGTATGAACTGAAAAAGGCACTGTTGAATGACAGCAACTATAACTCCCTCAAAGATTTTTGTAAGTGAAAACAGCAAGAGAATTCCACGGCAGTCAGCGGGTTGCAGTTGCAAGAAGGATAACTGGACACAATTAGGCAACCTTCTTGTTGGCAATATGATTGAACACGTTTTGTTTTTCTGTATCTACATTTCTGGACCACACCCATCCTGAATGCAAATAGCACCAGTTGGGTCTGAATTCAATCCTATGAGATGGTTGCAGTGGATTCCATTAACAGGGCCACACAGGGAGGGGGGAAATCGGGCAATTTTTCCCTGGCCCTGCAGGGGCCCCGCGAGCTCTGGCCCGGCAGCAGTCCGGGTCTTCGGCGGCATTTCGGCAGCGGTGGGCCCTTCAGTGCTGCCAAAGACCCGGACCGCCACCGGGTGAGTACAAGTGCTGCAGCTCCCCCGCTTTGCCCCAGGCCCCCTGAATCCTCTGGGTGGCCCTGTCCATTAAATCAGGATACATAATAGTGCCAAGATGAAGTAGGAGACTTAGGGTTAAAGTGGTCTCTCTTCATTGACTTCTGTCAAAATAAATAGGAACTCCAATAATCAGTGGATTCTAACACAAGACGATCTTAACTTCCCTGCAACTTAACAGGAATTAAATTGGGAAACAACATCTGTGAAATGTTCTGAAAAATTTCAGAAGGGCTTCTCAAAAAGGGCTGACAAAATCTAATTTTTTTTGGAAAAGGATATAAAATGAATTGTTTTCATGTAACGTACCTCACCCTTTGTAGCATAACCTAGAATGAGTTGCAGATTTGAAAGGCTTTTTCATAGTGGGTTTCTTGAATACTTTTACTGGTTGGAGTGAGACATGGTTTGAGGTCGCCCCTCCATATAAACATAACAAAGGGGGTCCTTATATTGAAGCCCATTTAAGAGAATAAATAACTAATAAAATATTTTAATGAATTATTTACAAATCACACCTTTCTATATGCTCAGCTGTGATAGCTGAAGTTGTTAAATAAATAAAACACATGTAAGGACTTTAATATAGATCAGCTCCCTAACCCATGCCATTATTTGCTAAAGCTTTATTAATTATGCTGGTATGATCCCTTTTGATTAGCCAGGCTATCCAAATGTCAAGTGCTGATCACCTTTCAGATTGCAGAAACATCAGTTGACTAGAGGTAGCACCTCATAAGATGTTAAAGGTGAACTGCCAAGTAAAAATGAAAATTGCACTGTGCTGAATGTCCCTACTAATCAAGTGCTGGAGAGTGGTCATCACAGAAATGAGACCCAAGTTTGCACGGCACTGAAATAGAGACCCCTACTGCACCATTTTTGCTTTCCTACTGCATTGTCCCCACACAAAAAGCAGGACAGGGCAGAAATAAGGCCAGGGTCCTTCCCTGATGGATCCACCCATTCCCACCACATGGACATCTCATGTGGGAATTCATATTCTACCTAGCTATTGGACTGAAGCAGCATTTACAGTAGGGCTCTACAGCTGCTCCATGACTGGTGAGAAATGATTTCTGCCCCTTGTTTCTCTGTGTATCTCTCTAGTGTCTGGCATTGAGGTATGCCCATTAGAACCAGTTGAGCATTTACAGTGTAATTCACTGAAAAGATTTGTAAAAAGCGTAATACTTCCATGCAGTAAGCCAGCATACAACATGCGCTTTCAAAATAATACTGTCTAGTGAAATAATCAGATGAAACACATTTTGCGTGGTACCAAAAAAAAACCAAAAAAAAAAAACCAGAATGGACTGTTGGACTGTTACTGTATGTTGGTAACATGAATACATGGGCGTTGCACCAATCCAAAACACAAATGAATTTTAGAAAATGAAAGATGTAAGAAAATGAACAGGGTTAAAATCATTATTTTGTATCAGATTAACCCTGTTAAATAATTTTATATTATAGTTTTACTGTTTTATAGCAACACTACAGGAAAGAAAGGGAGCCTGTGTTCTAATTATAGTGTCTTAGAGCCCTATACAATGCCTGCAAGTCTTACTCATACAAGAATGAATCCTCACTGAAGCCAGCAGGAGTAATTCTTCCAGGATCAAGCCCTTAGTTTGTGCATTAACAGTGTTTTAGCCCCAGTATTTTTAATTGTCCATATCTAATAATTTCCCAATATTATCACAAATATTTACTGAAAAACAAATATTTAGACAAGATATAGTATATTAATGCAGAACATATTTAACATTGATTCTTTCTTTCCTTTTCAACTCACCTAATGCCAATGATTAGATCAGCCTGCATCAACAAGGTTTGCAACCATCTAATTTGTCCTCAGGGTACTAATTTCTAAAACTGCAACATTTGGGAAATATTATATTTAAATAAAATGTTTTCTGTTTTCCATAACATTGCATCATGCATTTCAAAAGATAAAAGTAGTTTACATCATTTTAGAAAATTAAGAGATACGATCAGTACAATCATAGAACTTTTTTCCACTTGGACCAAGAACTTTTGAAGCAGCAGCCTGCACAGCAGCAAAGCAAGGAGGAGAGGTGGTCTGTCAATTGGATCTTTTTTAAGGCAGCTTCATGCTAAGTTGTTTATAAGCTACATCAATGGTTAGAATATATAAATAGTCGTGATTACTAGAGAGATTGTTGCAATAATTATGTCAATGTAGAGTATGTAGCAGCTGTGATAAAGCACAATATTGGCCTTGATTTGTCTAGTGCATTTAGTCCGCTTAGTGCCATTCCCCCTGGAACAAACCAGATTGAAACCCAAGAAATCCATCATTTGAGGATTCTCCTTGTGTAAGGGGATTCTCAGGTGGTGTAGAATTGCTACAGGGGCTCCTATGCTTTCATTCCTCCTGACTGCTAATGTTGGGTGTGTTATTGGAGCATTCTAATGCCCTAAGGATCCCTGACAACTAGAACAATCAGAGAGGGTTGTTGGCTGTTGCAGCTGCGAGTACCTAGCCTGACCCTGGTATCAGCAGTGAATTCAAGGACCCTGGAAGACTGCAGATTTGAGATGTCTATAGTTACTATATCATGGATTTATCATATTCCTCACTCTTGCAAACATGTTTTAAATTGCATGTGCTAGCTTCCCAGTGGTGTAAATTGATGTTGCTCCATTTAAGTCATTACACCTTTTGTTGCAGGGAGCAGGAAGCAGGAAGTGTGGGGATGCTTGCCATGGTGAGCCAAAGAGAAGGGGCTAGGAATAACAGGAAGTCATCAGCTGGTGTCCAGGATGCAAAAGGACTTGAAGTGAGAGGCCCTAAAACAAGGACCTATTTGAGCCCAGAGAAGAACTGTATAGATTGTATTGGGTTCTGGGAAGAGCCAAATGGTAGCAGGAACAAGGAAGGAACTTATAACCTCATTCTGTTGAGCCCAATTCTATGCAACAGAGGACCTGTGTGCTACAATGGACTTGGGAAGGATTACATGTGCCTGGAAGGGCAAAAGGAATTGTTTGTGCTTATTTTGTGTTGAGGTTCAATTCATAGATTATATAGCTGGAAGGGATGATTGTGGTCATCTAGTCTGATGTCCTGCATAACATATGCCATAGGTCTTCCCTGAAGTAATCCCATTTGAATGAGAGCATATCTTTTAGAAAAATGTCCAGTCTTGATTTTAAAATTGCCACTGATAAAGAATTCACCATGACTCTTGGTAGATCGTTCAGATTGTTAATAACCTTATTGTTAAAATTTGCACCTTGTAAACTAGACCCCCAAGAACTGTATGGTACTTGAACTATGTTGGGGTATGTTCGTTCAGTGGCAGCCCAAGGAGAATAAACTGAGCAAGGGTGACTAAAACTCCTTAACACAATGCCCGTTTTGCTGAATTTTGGCACTTATGGCCCAATACAGCTGGGCTTCCCTTCTCAATTCCACACAGACCAGGTAAATAATGATGGCTGTAGTGTTCTGCACTTACTAGCATCATCATTCCATGAACTATTGCTTTGCCATTAGGAACCTTTAATAATATGATATATGCATTACCATAAGAGTAACACATTAAAATGATTTTTCATTGTTTTCCTGTGAGAATGATGAATATTAATGATTCTGGGCCTGATCTTCACTGCTTTGTCTGTTGTGTATTCATTTAGACCTATGCAAAATGAGTGTAAAACTAACAGTGATTTACACTCATGACTACATAAGGTGCAAGGCCATGGAGAACCAGACCATCTGGATCCAACACCAGGATCTGTGGAGTCTGGCTTTTGCCTTTACCAGGTTGTCAGTCACTCCTGTTTAAGAGGCATCTCTCTAAAAATGACTAACTGGCTGTACAAGTTAGGGACCAGTTCTACAAAGGAATTTAGGTGTTGCAATGCTGAGCATTGCAATGTCTAATCCTAGGTGCCCTGCCACCTAGTTGAATCCGCAAACTTTGGGTTGGGTATATAGGTTCCCTATATGATGCAGGGGGAGAGATAGACACTTCAGAATGGGATCCACAAAAACCGGCATGTGCCTAAACTAGCTCATAGCAGATCCTTATGACAGAGGTATGTCCTAAACACAATCCTCCTCAGGGAGTTTGGTGCCTAAGTCTGGGCTGGACGGAGGTGCCTGTCTGTGCTTGCAGTCCACAACCAGGAACCCTCTCCTGGAAGGGAGGTGACTAAGCTGTTTCTTCCAAGAACAGCAGCAACACATGCCTAACACTACACAAAATGGCTGGCAGAGGAGGAGGAGGACTTCTTTATAATGGTTGGCCCAGTGGTTAGGGTACTCACTCAGGCTGTGGGAAACCCTGGCTGACTGATGCGGAGAAGAGATCTGAACAGGAGTTTCCTACCTCACTTTCTGGATGAATACTATAATCATTACGCTGAAGGTTATAAGGGAGGCAGGAGCCACTGCTGCCACCTTGACCTTCTCCCTGCCTGTACACCTTTTGTGCGGATTTAGGTATGCTCCAAGCACTCTTAGCAGATCGAGTCCTCCTGGCAAGACTGGGGGAGGGGAGGAGAAACAACTATCTTCCCCTGGTGTGAAGATTGCACTGAGTCTTAGGCATAAATTAGGTGTCCAGATGCCTGCCTGAGGTATCAGTGTGCATGCTCAGAGGCAGAAACGTAGGTTCCAAGGGGACTTTTACAGCAAACATTTAGGGACCAAGTGAATTAAGGCACCTACAGAGTTAGGAAGCAGCCGAATGGAGGATTTGTGGGTCTCAGTAGTGGCCAAATCTGGTACTTGAATCCTTTTGTATATCTAGGCCTATGTCACTGTCACCAAGAGCTAGTTGACAAAAGTAATATTTTATGAAAAATATAAAAGAAATGAACTTTTGGAGGGTGATTGATTTTTTATTTTATTTATTTATTTTTAGTATTTTTGTTTGTGAAAACAAAATTTCAAATCACAGGATTAAATATTTTGTTTCAGTGGGTAAAACATTTTCTCTCATTATCACATTTTTTTCTACTGGAAAATGGAAGAAAAATTAAAAAAGTGAGAGGTGTTTCTCTCTTCCTTCCCCTACACAGCCACACTTCTTTACACTGCAAGAAAGGGATGAGAAGTTTTTAAAAGAGAGAGAGAGAGTCAGGTTTTCCCACCAAAATGTAACAAAACATTTCAAAATTTCATTTAGAAATTTCATTTAAAAAGTAAATAAGTGCTGTGAAAATGGACATTTTCACAAGATAATTTCTGTTGATGGGAAAGCCATTTTTCCTCCAAAAAAACTGACGAAAATATGTTGACCAACATGTGTATTGTCTCTGTTCATGACATGTATATCCTGATAGCTTTTTCTTTCCTTTAGGAAAGCTCATTATTTTGATTTTTCTTTACTTCTCCCTCAAAGGGAAATTCTTTTAATGGCCCCCTTTCTGTTATAGACTTCTGCCCTTAATTACCTTTAATTGTTCTTTCAGCAAGATTATGGCTACCTTTCCTATAATCAACATGTCTCAGCCTGCTTAGAGCTCTGCCTCTAACAGTTTAGTAGTGGGATCACTTTCTGAATGTGTCTTCCTCTGAACAACTTTTACTGCTGTTTCTACACACCCACACACACACCCCAGTTTCAAAGCTGCAGTGAAATGTGAGGCCTTCCTCAGTAAACAGTCTCTATATATTCTGTGTGGATTCTATATATTAATGTGTAACTTACTTCCATGATATATAATTGTAAAACTGGTAGCACTATGACAACTTTCTTAATTGAGCCACATAAGAGGAAATGGATTCACCTTCATGTTATTTCTTTTATGAACTGGATGATAAATGTTCATACAGAAATGTTATAATTTGTGCAAATCTTTCATCATCAGGGTTTTGTGAAACCTTTAAAGTGCACAGCGCACAGTTTTTACTCCCCTTAAACCCAGCTGAGCTGGAACTCTTCTCTTGTACTATCTCATTAACTTCAAAATACTGCTTCAGCCTGTGCTGGCCAGGCTTCTCTATAGAGCACTATCAAAAAGGTATCCCTTGTTTTCAGTATTTCTTGACATGCTCTCTGTGCAGCTGAGCAAGTTATAGTATCCACACCACATGCCTAATGCTGCTCAGGTGGAAATTGAAGAGACAGCAGCAGTCTCTATCACACAAAAGTAAAATCTGTGAGGTTGGGTTCCTTTTCTCCAAGCATAAGGTTCTTAAGTCCTTATCGCTGGGTGTAATGCTTAGTTGAGTTTTGAATACAAAGCAACTATACGCTCATAACTCTGTGAATCATAACAGGCTTTTTTTCTGCCACAGCAATAATTTTTAAAATAGTGCCACTTCAGAGAAGCACAGTAAATACAAATAGTAACTTTAAGTAATTTGAAGCCTATAACACTGATTGAAATTGAATCCGAAGACTTATGAGGGCCTTGTGTTTTTCCCAACCCCATATACAGGTTTTCATCATTTTAATTTTCATAGTAGAGTAGTTTGGATGTATTTTATTTGTATACAGTTATTACTTTTAATTTACTGGAATTCTCTATTTTCTAAAGTTTAATTAATTTAAAAATAATAAAACTTTTGTCAGTAATACCTTTTAGCAGATTCACTTAGAACTGGGTGAAATTTTTTTCAGCAAGTAGTAACGTCACTGAAAAATGCCTTTTTGGAGGGCACCAAAACTATTCGCAAATTCAGGTTGAATTCAGCAAATAGTTTCAGCCAGAAAACCTCATTATTCTTTTTTTTTTAATGATAAAAGAAAAAGACATTTTGAAATGAAACATTTTGTTGTAGAAACAGCATTTCATTTTGAAATTTAGCTAATTTTGTAAGGGTGAAACTCATTCATAAAATGACCTGAAACTAAACAGAAAATTGGGGGCGGAGGGTTGTTTCAGATAGAAAAAAACATCTTGTTTGGCCCTACATTATTTTCTCCCCAGTTTTTTGTTGCAGCAAGAAAAACAAAAACAAAAAAATTGTTTTGATGTGAACCAGACTGCAATGTTTACAATTTGTTCCCCAACCAAAAACAAAGCATTAGCTCATCTCTAGATTCACTACATAGTTTTTATATAGCACAGCACAATCTTCTACTCCAGGATTTTTTTGTAAAAAAAGCTTCAGTTACTATCTGTCTCTCTCTATTTATGAAGATATTTGGCTAGATTCTGCAACTGAAATTAAACTGGTGAACCCTCATGCCCATGCAAAGACCCACTCAAGTCAATCAATGCTAGGATCAACACACATGGATCTGATTGCTAGGTCAGGGCTAAAATGTATCTGTAGCTAGATAAACATATATAGATATAGATACACCAAAGGAAACTAAAGTTTCCATTGAAGTCTATGGGCCCTTTGTTTTTGATCTGAATGTGTGCCATTTGAAAGCAAATAAATGGAATGCAATAACAAACTTTTTAAAAGTTAATAATATAGCAATTAAATTAGGTAATAAAAAGCTTATAGAATTGGCATGATTCTTCATTTTGCTTCCTGCAGGCTATCCAAAAGCAAGCTGCTAGATTTGTTTTAAAGTATGGTTATTCTCTGAAAAAGTGGCGCAGTAAGAACATCATTGTGGTGATTAATGTTTGCTATCTTTCAACAACTTCCAGACTACATTTTTTTAGTATACAAATCACAATATTTTTGCTGTCATCTCTGCAAACTCAAACTGAGCTTTGAGAATCACAGTATATTCTCTGGCTCTGACATCACCAATAATAAAGATTCTCCAGTATATGTCTGATCATTTTAACCAATAATTTGCATGCTAACACTGAATAAATGTACATTTGATTGAATGATTTGTTAATGTAAATGAGATAATCAAATGCATAAATGGAATGTGTGTGCACCAATTTTCTGCACATCAAAGAATACCTCTTTATAAACATAGTCCACTATATTTATTCTTTGGAAATTTTTAAGATCTCAAAGAGTCAGAACTCCCTACAGATTAGCAAGTATCTCATAAAGCAGAGGTCGACAACCTTTCAGAAGTGGTGTGCTGAGTCTTCATTTATTCACTCTAATTTAAGCTTTCACGTGTCAGTAACACATTTTAGCATTTTTAGAAGGTCTCTTTCTATAAGTCTATAATATATAACTTAACTATTGTTGTATGTAAAGTAAATAAGGTTTTTAAATTTTTTAAGAAGCTTCATTTAAAATTAAATTAAAATGCGGAGTCCCCCAGAGTGGTGGCCAGGACCTGGGCAGTATGAGTGCCACTGAAAATCAGCTCGCGTGCCACCTTCGTCATGCGTGCCATAGGTTGCCTACTTCTGTCATAAAGACAACATTTTGGCTTTCCCCACTTATTGCATATGCAGGGCTCAGTTGTGTCTTTAGGGTCTGACCCTCTAGTAATCTATTCCTTGCATTGTCTGACTTGTACTGCCAGCTGATGCATATGGGCTTCCAGGGCCGGCTTTAGGCCTATTCCACCAATTCCCCCAAATCGGACCCTGCGCCTAAGAGGGCCCCGTGCCCAGTGAGAATCCCTTCCCTGGCTAGAGGCGCCTTTTTAATTTTTACCTACCTGGCGGCGCTTCGGGTCTTCAGCTGCACGTCCTTCACTTGCTCCGGGTCTTTGATGGCACTTCAGTGGTGGGTCCTTCAGTGCCACCGAAGACCTGGAGTGAATGAAGGACCCACTGCTGAAGTGCCACAGAAGACTTGGAGCACTGCCTGGTGAGTACAAGACCACGTGTTTTTTTACGTGTGTTTTTTCTTTGTCTTTTTTTTTGAGTCATCCCTGCCAGGGCCCCGTCAAAACTGTTTGAATTGGGCCCCGCACTTCCTAAAGCCGGTCCTGTGGGCTTCAACAACAGCCCTTGAGGATTCTGCATCTCTGGGTCCATATGGAAGGAGCAGTTCCTATTCCCCTGGCAGGGCTGGATTTAGGCCTAAGAGGGCCCCGCGCCTTAGGTGCCTTTTTAATTTTTTTTACTTACTCCGGCTGCAGTCTGCTCCGCGGTCTTCCATGGCCCCGCTCCCCTGACCAAAGCGCCAGTGGGAGCACAGCTGCCCCACAGCCCAGCTCTCCCAGCTGGAGCTCCGGATGGAGCGCGGCAAGCCCCGCAGCCCCGGCTGGAGCTCCGACCCTTTAAATAGTCCCCAGAGCCCTGGGGTAGCGGGGGGCTCTGGGGGCTATTTAAAGGGCCAGGGCTCCAGCTGCCTCTGCCACCCTGGTCCTTTAAATAGCTGGTGGAGTCCCGCTGCCCCCATTCATTCCCCAGGGCTGCCACGGCTATTTAAGAGGTCCAGGGCGGGGTAGAAGCAGGGGAGCCCCGGGCCCTTTAAATAGCCCCCTGAGCCCTGGGACAGCGGGGGGCTTGGGGGCTATTTAAAGGGCTGGGGCTCCAGCTGCCTCTGCTGCACCCCCTGCCCTGCCCTGCCCGCACCAGACCCCCTCCCCCTGCCTGCAGCCAGCTCTGCCTTCCCTGCCCACAGCCAGCCCCTACCAAACCCCCTGCCCTGTCTCCAGCTAACCCCTGCCACACACCCCTGCAGCCCTGCCCAAAGCCAGCCAGCCATCCCCACACACACACCCCTGCCTGCACCAGCCCTGCACTGCCCGCCCTGCCCTGTCTCCAGCCAACCCCTGCTGCATCCCCCTGCCTGAAGCCAGCCAGTCCCACACTTCTCTGTCTCCAGCCCTGCCAACCCCAGCTGCACCCCCCTGCGGCCCTGCCTGAAGCCAGCCCACCCCACGCTCCCC
>NC_133773.1:59078322-59224504 GCF_003597395.2 Chelonoidis abingdonii | reverse complement strand
CAGCCACTGCGAATCGTCCCACACCTGCAAAACTATGCAGTCCGACCAGTCTGTGCTTGTTTCCCAGGCCCAAAATCGGCGTTCGGTGACCAGAACCTGCCCCATTACCAGCAGGATCTCCAAAGCGCAAGGGCAGGCGGTTTGAGAGAATTCTGTGTCCATGTCCTCATCAGTCTCGTCGCCGCTCTGCCTTAGCTGCCTCCTCCTAGCCTGGCTTTGCAGGTCCTGGTTCAGCATAGACTGCACAAGAATGCGCAAGGTGTTTACAACATCCACGATTACGGTCTTGATCTGAGCGGGGTCCATGCTTGCTGTGCTATGGCGTTTGCACAGTTCACCCAGGAAAAAGGCGAGAAACGGTTGTCTGCTGCTTTCAGGAAGGGTGGGGTGAGGCTGTACCCAGAACCACCCGCGAGAATGATTTTTGCCCCATCGGGCACTGGGATCTCAACCTAGAATTCCAAGGGGTGGAGGAGACTGCAGGAACTATGGGATAGCTACGGAATAGCTACCCACAGTGCAACACTCCAGAAATAGACGCTAGCCTTGATACATGGACGCACACCGCCGAATTAATGTGCTTAGTGTGGCCGCGTGCACTTGACTTTATACAGTCTGTTTTACAAAACCGGTTTATGTAAAATCGGAATAATCCCGTAGTGTAGACATACCCACAGATATGCAAGGGAGGAGGTTCTTTGTGCTCTCTTCTTCAGCCCCACATCATCTGCCCACCTAATAAGCAGCCAGGTACTATCTGGTCCTTAGTTAACAGCTTCCAGATCATTTGCAATGGTCACTGGAGTAGAGAGAGAGATTGTAACATATGTCCTGGTGCTGCCATTTAAATTGCATCAGATACCCTTGTACAGAATGTATTCTGTAGAAGCAAGAGTCTTAGGAATAGCTGAATAGAAAAATTTTCTGTGGATAACAGTCTGGTATCCATTTCTGTGTTCCAACAGAGAACCATTTTTCAGAAGAGCTCAGCTACCATTGAGACACTTCAGCATGAACTTGATTTTCAGAACTACTCAGCCCCCATTATGTGTTGAACTCGTTTCAAAATCTGGCCCTGAGTATGCTGAGCAGTTTTGAAAATATAGCCCATACATCTAACCTCTGTAGTCACAGATTGCTGAAAGGCTGTTCCATAGGGAAATTACAGGAGATTTTGCTGAAAACTCTGTCTCTTGCTACTGAAATAATGAGCCAAGTGTATTTCATGAAATGCAACATCTCTCAGCGTATTAGGAAAAATAAAAGAAATTAGTGAAAGAGTAAGAAACACAATTAAACCAGAGGCCGACTTCCAAATGTTAGTACAGTAAACATTATGGGCCACGTTCTGATCTCAGTTACAACAGTGACTGGAGTAACTCTACCAAAGTCAAAGGAATCTAGCTGAGACAAGAATCTGCCCTTATGGGTATGTATATATTGTCCAAAATGTGACAGAACTGCCTAGGCAATCTTAATCTGTCTTTTAAAATTTTGCTGTATTTGAAAAAGAGGCTTTGATGACCTCTAACTCTGGAAACGTGTTGTTGTTAGAGTTGCTCATCATGTAGCATATATTCAACTTCAACTCTACTGGAGTTATTCCTGTAGAAAGGACCCTGGTTAGTGGAGCTACTTTTGAGCATCATATTTAAAAAGAAGAATGTATCACTAAACAGCACACCATGAAGCCACAGCAACTTAGGCAAAACTAAGAATAAACCTCATCACCAAACTGCTGCATCAGAGAAAAGCTATAGCGAGAGGTATTCAGAATTCAGGGTACAAACTCCAGAATCAGTCAGCCATTTGGGAGGGGCAGACCAAATATCAAACATTCACATTAGTTAGTGGACTATGCAGTATTGACAGGACTGCCACCACTGGCTGAGGCACCTACACACATTTTTACTCTTAAATATTCTATGTAGAATGTCTGTTGTCATTATATGTACATGCCTTTGGGGAGGGGACAACATCAGCCTGCTCGAGCATAGTGACTCAGTTCTGTATTTGCTTCTCAGTTTCAATATTAGTTGCATAACTATGCCCAGTATAGGTCTGGTTCATTATGGGTGTTCTTATTCTGGTGGGTATGAACAGGGCCGTCCTTAGGATTTATGGGGCCCTACGCAGTATTATTAAACTGGTGCCAGACAGCAGCCTGGGCTGGCAGCCTTGAGTGAGGAGAGATGAGGCAGCAAAGGATACCAAGCTGCCCGGCCTGCCTCACAGTGGCAGAGAGTCACAGGTCCCCGCAGAGACCCCCGTACCCTCTCCCTCACACAGAATGCGCAGCCCCGGCACATTTGGCTCTGTGAATATGGCCCCTGCCTAAGGAGATTGCAGTGCACACTGGATGTGTGGGAGCCAACCTGCTTTTACCTGTTGTCATGGGCAGTGGGTGAAGCTGCTGCTTGGGAGGCTAGCTTCCCAACTCACGTCTTCTGCCTGTGGCCCTGCCCATACTCCACTCCTGCTCCACCCCAGGCCCTGTCCCCACTCTGCCCCTCCCCACTGTCTTTCTCCTCTCTTCCCTCACCCAGCCCTACTTATCCCCTTCCAGCCAAATCCCTGAACCCAAATGAAGCAAATGACATGAAAGAAATTGCAGAAGAGTGGTTTTTCAAAAGAAAATGGAGCACGTTTTCCACTGTATGCCAGATGGTGAAGACTTGACATGCAGAAGGTACCTAATTAAAAGCACTAAACTTGGGAATAAAAAATGTCAGTCACAGGTATTTTGATATGCCCTGAAGTTTGTCAGAGATTTATTTGCAAAAACTTTGTAGTAAGGGCCAGTCAGCTGTCCTGCTGAATACAACATTAAATATTGTGGAATACATGATGCAGCTCTTCTGTTTTACATTTTCTTATTCAGTATTTCTAAGCTGATTTTACTTTTAAAATGTATCTTAAGCCTTCATGAAGTAATCATATCCAATGTCTACATATTTTAACTCAACTGAAACAAAGACATCAGTTTAATTAATCAGTCCACGAGGTTTAGTGTGTTCATAAACAATGTTCATGCTTTTAGAAAAAGGGAACACTAATTTACTTTGTGTGATCTCCACAACAATAGACATGTTTATGAAATTTCACCAACTTTAAAAAAATATGTTTCCAAAGATTTTAGGCATAACAAAGGCTTTATATCTTAGTAAGGTACTGTTTTTGGTGGAGGGTTCTTTTAAAACTAGTTAATCAAATAGTCAGAAGTAAAGAAAGGGAAACTCGTTTGTCCAGCTATCTGGAAGGAACAGGGTGTTGTCCCTTTAAGGGCTGTCTTCAACAAGGGGGGTGAAGGGAGAAAGGGATGGACAGAAAGGACAAGAAGAGTTTGGAAGCAAGTTTTTTGTACTATAGTAATTCAAATGAAAATGTATATTTTAGATAAGGGTGGTCTTTTGAAGGATTTATTTAAAAAAACTGTTATGTCTGAAGATCCAAGCATTTAACGCTAAAGATGAATACTCAGATTGTGCATCTAAAAATCTATTCAAGGATTTTTTAGAGTGATTTTATAATCTTTAGCAATCTGCTAATGAAATATTTTTAAAGCAAATTTTAAACTAAAGTCCTGTAGACTAACATGTTCTGAGTAAATATTACAGTAATGCACAAATGTTTTTGTCAGTAAATTCAGAGACTGACAGTATATACCTGGGGGGGTGGCAAATTCCTGTTAAATGGCATCATTACTACTTGAATGGCTCTTTAACCATTTCATTGTTGTGCCAATAGGTCTGGCAGGCTAGAAGGCTTTTCCATTTTTAATTAGATCCCCTCCAACAGAAGACTCATCAGGCTGTAGGAGCTAGCTGTGGGAGCCTGCAGGAAGGGTCAGAACAGGGATAGGAAGAGGTGGGGAATGTGGACAGTAAGACCCAGCAGTGCCCTAAATTTTCAGGTGCCCTATGCCACGGCGTATGTCTAAGAACGGCCCTGTATATTAAATGTTTTCATAATCACAAACTGTTTGCTTTGGGTTTTCCTATTATTGAAAGACAGACACAGGCCCACTGCTATGACTGACTTCAGTATTTGTTTCCTGCTCAAGTGATATATGTCTATAGCAGTATTCTGAGAGCTGCATATTTTTCTGCCCATCCCATTTTTTTTTTAATTTGTCATTTAAGGGTTGCACAGTGCTTGTTCATGTTCTGTGATTTTAATGCAGTTTATTTGATATATTCTTTCCTAGAATGAATACGATTTGGCATGTCTGTGATTCCCCTCAAAGGCTCCTCCTGCTCTGTTGCATCTGTCTTACATAGTCACCACTAGAACTGGTTAACTAATATTAAAAGGGATGCATGAATATTTTTATGAAGAAAAGCAGAAATTTTTTCTTGATATTATCTGAAGAGTTATAACATTGATTATTTGTATGTATTCAGACAGCCGCTTGTAAAAAGGGCTGTGAATTTCAAGTTTGCATGCATTTTGGTATTTTTTGTAAAATTCATGGACAGATCACGAGCAGTAAACAAAAATTCACAGCTTGTCACCTGTCCATGACTTTTACTGTATACCCCTGATTAAAAATTGGGGAGGGGGGGCTTCTCGGGGTCCCACGGGTGCTGGGGGAGGGCAGCCTGGGTGCTAGGGAGTGGGGCAGGTGGCGGCATGCGGCCCAGGATGGGGGGTTGCGGTGGTGGAGCTGGTAGACAGGCTCCCTGCCTGGCTCCGTGCCTTCCTTCCCGCTCCCCAGAAGCAGTGACATCCCCCTCACTCAGCTACTAGGTGGAGGCGTGGCCAGGTAGTGCTGTGCGCTGCTTCTGCCCAGAGCGCTGGCTTCGCAGTGCTCATTGGCTGGGAACCGCAGCTAATGGGAACTGCCAGGGAGGTGCCTGCAGGTGGAGGCAGCACACAGAGCTGCCTGGCCATGCCTCAGCCTAGGAGCTGAGCAAGGGGAATGTCGCAGCTTCCAGGGAGCCCCGAGGTAAGCACCGCTCAAAGCCCAACTCATCCTATCCCATGCTCCAACCCCCTTCCCGCTCCCACACCCAAACTCTGCTGCGGGGAGTGGGGGGGGGGCGGCGAGGTGGCCCAAGATTGCCCCAGCAGATGCCAGTGCAAAAGTTACGGAAAGTAACAGAATCTGTGACCTCCCTGACAAAATTGCAGCCTTACTTATTATCCATCCAAGAATTTACATCAGAAGTGCATTATTTTAGTCTCTATTCCTTATTCTTTATTTGTTGATTTCTTGTTTTGCTGTGTAGACAGAAAAAAAAGGTTGTATCTGAGAAATGTTTGTAGGAAATAGTGGTAAGTTATTAGCCACTTTAGGAGATGACCTAGATGAGTGGAGTGAGGAAAAGATGACCCTCGGACTACAGGTCTGATGTTGTGGTTTCGGTGTTGACAGAAAATGGCAGAAGTTGGGAGGGCTTAACAGGAAACGTACTCAGTTCAGTTTTAACTATATTAAGCTTAAATTCATGATCAGACATCGATGAGGCAATGCCAGAGAAACAGGCTCCAACATGGGATTAGATGGAGGGAAACAGTTCAGACTGTTTAAAAAAAAACACTATGGACAATTATGCAAAAACATTTTCTATCTCGGTTCTTGTACAGCTACCATCACCATAGTATGTGAGCACCTAGAAGTATATACAAATAGAAATATCAGTAAGAATGTTTCTCTCTCTCCTCCTACCTGTTGGGAAGGAAGAGAATTTTTTTATTACTTTTCTTTTTCTTTTCTCTTTCTTATTTGTTTGTGAGCTCCTTGTGTGGAAGACTTAGTTGAAGACTCTTAGATTTCCACAGGGTCCAAAACCAGAAGGGAGCACTGTGATCATCTAGTCTGACCTCTTGTATAACATAGGCCATAGAACTTCCCCAAAATAGTTCCTAAAGCAGATCTGTTACATTGGCACCGAGTTTCTAATCTGCCGCCGGGGGGAAGAGCGGGGGCTGCCCAGGCCCCACCCCCACCTTGCTTCTTCCCGCCCCCACTCTGCCCCCACCCCTTCCTGTCCCAGCCTCGCCCCTGCCCCACCCAGTTCCACCCCATCCCCCAAGTACTGCGCCCTCGCTCCTCCCCCACAGCGAAACAGCTGATCTGCAGCAGGCTGTAGGTGCTGGGATGGAGTGAGAGGCACTGATCTGAAGGGCCCACCAATGGGCATGAGGCGCTGGGGAGAAGGGGAGGTTCTAGTAGGGGGGCTGCCGGTGGCTGCTGAGCATCCACCATTTTTTCCCCGTGGGTGCTCCAGAAAAACACTGGAAAAACATCCAATCTTGATTTTAAAATTGTCTAACTTAAACTTCCAGTTACTGGGCTGTGTTATTTTTTTCTCTGCTAGAGTGAAGAGCCCATAATCAAATATTTGTTCCCCATGCAGGTACTTACAGATTGTACTCAAGTCACCCATTGGCCTTCTCTTTGTTAGACTCAAGGCGCTCACTCCACTTAGCATATCATTATAAGGCATGTTTTCTAGTCCTTTAGTCATTTGTATGGCTCTTCTATGAACCCTCTCCAATTTATCAACATTCTTCTTCCATTGTGGGCACCAGAATTGGACACAGATGAGTTTTGCATTTAGAGAAGAGTATTGCATTTACTTCTGAACGTGGTGAGGTCAGTGCTTATTCTTCTCTCTTGTGGGGGCAAGTTCTCCAACCATCACAAGCCTTCCACTTTGGATGATTGTTTCATTATTCTAATGCAATGCTAGCTGCTGTGGGAGGCCCTGATTGTGGCAAAAAAGGTGATTTTTTCCCCCCAGGCAGCTAGAGCCAGTCCTGTGGGAGAGTTTCTGTTAACATCAGTGGACTTTAGATCTGGCCTTTAGTGCTTATGTCCTGATGCATGTGGGCTAACAAGTGTTATACTTTTTAATCTTAACCAGCGCAACAGTTGTCATATTCAGTATAGTCTCTGTTACTCTCATTAACTAATTCTGAAGAAATTGCATTAGTTATCTGTAAGGAGGCACAATCAAAAATGTTGCTGTTAAAATATTTTCTAGTTATTTCTAAAGGCAAAGAAAAATCAAAATATTCATAACACTTCTTCCTTCTTAGTTTAAGCCTATAGACTTCTACTTAAATGAATATGCTCTGTACTTGCCTAACAATTATCACTTGAGATTCAATTCAGCAGAGATTCAGCACTGTTAACAAGTCAATACAAAATGTGCTATTTGTCACTGAGCCTGCTGTCAGATTGCATGATGTTTCTTCACTATGCCCAATCTGTTTGAGAAAGGTTCTCATGATTCTGTGTCAGGCAATATCAGGCTTATTCAAATAAATTTATGAAGATTAACAGTGAGATTGAAAGTGATCTGATGAGGGGCTTTTTGGTTATCATAAAGAGACTTATCATACAATACTTTCTGGATGGGATTAATTTATCATTGAGTATCACTGTATCATCTATGATAGCCTGTTGGCCTGAGTACATGATAGACATGGAAACCTTCTTCAAAATGTTGATGACAACTGCAGTTTGGCACTGGGGGATATGATTCTGATAGTTTTGTATGGCGGATGTGGAAGAGATCACATAACTTGTGATCCATGCAAAGAACATAAAGGCACCATACTTTAGTTATCAGCACCTATTTGCTACTTCCCCAGGTATTATACTTGGCATAATTCTAGATCTGACACTATCCAACAACAGTTCCACAACAAGTGAAAATTACTGGTGACCCACCATGCTTCAGGCAGATTTCATTGTAAATTTAAAATAATCTGTCTTGTATTCCATAGGAAAGGTGCTCAGATACCACAGTGATAAGGAACAGGAGATGATGGCTTGATCCCGACAGATGCTGAGTACCTCTAATTCCCATTGAATTCGGTAAGAATTATGGGTTATCTGCACCTCTCAGAATTATGCTTTTAATACAGAACTAGATTGGTAAAGAAGGTAAGAAGAAAGAAATGAGTGGTTTTGGCTATGTGGACAGGGCCTAAGTTGGTCACTGGAGAACCACTAAGGTTTCCAGCGCAATTTTATGTTACCTTTAATTAAAACCTTAGGCAAATAAAATTGGGAAGCCACTAGTATTAAACTTCAGTGGGACTAATCATGTGCTTAAAGCTAAGCATGTGCTTAAGTACTTGACTGGACTGGAGACTAAAACAGGTTTCTCAGTATTTGTATTGTCACTGCCTGTACAGGACAGATAATCATTTATTCTGATCTGAGCAAACAAAGAAAGAGCTTCCTCATGAGATAATCAAAAGCTTTTATTTATTATTGCTGAGCAACCCAAATTAAACAGATAAATGTTAACATTTCTTTTAAACTTTGTGTATGAAACTGGTACATAGAAAGTCAGCTTTGGTGTATTAAAATGTACCTAGGAAGTTGACAAAATCAGAGACAATATTGTGCAATTTTACATACCAGTTTCCATTTCATGTAGGCAGGGTACTTTTCAGGGATGAGCACAGAGTTAGGAGTCAAGAACTCCTGATTTTTAACACCAGTTCTGCTACTGACTTGCTGTTTAGCCTTACACAGACACTTTTATCTCTCTGCCTTGTAATTCTCACCTATAACCTGAAGATGATAATTTTTTAAAAACTTTTTGCATGAGTGTAGTGAACGTTACTTAATCAATATTCCTATAATGCTTTGAACTTTTAGAGGTCGTTATATAAATGATTGTTCTTATGCTCTATTGAGATCAGAGGCTTCCATGTGACGGAGCCATGTTTGACCGATATTCAGTTAGTTTTGTCCAATAGATTCAGCAACAACTTTTATCTTTCAAATCTGCCTCTTATCTCAGAGATCTTTGAGCTCCCGTCTATCCCACAGTGCCCCCAAAGTAAGGTTCCATGAAGTGTGGTGGTCAATGTTTATTGAGCTCCCTTTTCCCAGCCGCTGCTGATAGCTACTGCTGATAGCCACTGCTACTACTGCTAAGTCTCTCTTTTCTGGAGGATACTGGCCTGTCTTCAATAGCACTAGCCCCCGGAAATTCTATGGAGGGTTCCAGCCCACTTGGTGATCTTGGGAAAGGTGGAGGTGGGGCTGCTAGGGCCACTGGAATTATCAGTGTTACCTGGATTACACTACTGTAATTCTTGATTTAAAGGGAGCTTGTGATGACATGGTGTCCAAAATGCAGAATATAAAAAAGGTACATGTTACTTCTATTAAGTGCCTTACACTGCCACCACCACCTCCTTAAATTTCACATACCTTTTAACTCCTTCTTTCTTACTTGTAAGAGAGACGAGGTGTTTCACTGGAACAACTTCTGTGGGTGAAAGAGACATGTTTTTGAGCTACCCAGAGCTCTTCTTCATCTCTTATTTACCTGTAAGGCACTTAATGCACCCTGATGGAACTTTCATCACCAAATGCCAAATCTGCAAAAGGAAAAAGCTAAGATCTGCTTACAGAGTTGCATTACAAATCTGATGTTTGCATACAAACAGCTAGCCAGGTGGCTAAATTGACCTTGGGCCTCTCCTTAAAAGTTGGCCTCAGAATTCCCTGGTCAGCCTCTGAAATCAGAACCAACATGTTGATTTGTTTATCTGAAATGCAAGCTAAAATTTCTGAGGGAGGGCTTATATCAGCTGTGGAACTCACAGGCTCTTTGGTGCTCTGCTTCCAGCAATTGCCTGCTGCTTCAGGAAAAGGTGGAAAAAACCACTATAATACATATAATGCTGCACATCGGAAAATAATTCCTTCCAGACTTCAGATACATCCAGTTTATACCAAGAAGCATGAGATATTAATATCATTGTCATTATCAAAATTATCCTAGTTATAAATGGCATTAGTGGTCATAAAATCTTGCACTTAAAAAAAATCCAAACTTAGTAATTGTTTTAACAAAGCCCATTCAGTATTTGTTAAACAGAAACATAAAGTTAGCTTGGTCAGCAGGATTTGACTTCAAGGCTTCTGAATTTGTGAATAGTTGACTATCATGGGGTTGGTCATTACTGAGCCTCCTAAAAAAATACCTTTACGAGATGGGTATTTTAAATGTTATGTAACTATAAATGGCTGCAGTGCTGATGCACACAAACCTCTTCATCTATTCAGCAGTGCCCCAAGTGCATTGTAACTCAGAGACAAGCATTGAAAGTGCTTGTGCTTCTAGGCCCTATAGCCTCTACCTCTGGCCACTGGCTCTGTGTACCCAAGATTCCCTTCCTGCCAGGGCCGGCTCTAGGCACCAGCCTTCCAAGCATGTGCTTGGGCGGCACTTTCTAAGGGGCGGCAAAACCTACCCCACCCCCCTTTTTATTTATTTATTTATTTATTGCTTGAAGTGGCATAGCCCACTTGGGTGGGGAAACGCTGTGCCGTCCTGGGGAGACTAAGACTGGCAGCGGCAGCAGGACCCCTCCTCCCTCCCTGCATCCCAGGCCCTGCTTCCCTCCCTGGCTCCTCACACACTCTGGGAGCCTCTCGCAGCGACAGCCCGGGCTCGGCTACTCCTCCCTCTCCGGCTCCTCATATACTCTGGGAGCCCCTCTCGCTGCTGCCATAGCCCACGCTAGGCTCCAGGGCCTGGGCTGCGGCAGCGAGAGGAGCTCCCAGAGTGTGTGAGGAGCCAGGGAGAGAGGGAAGCGGGGTCCCCTGGAGCAAAGCCCAGGTGTGTGAGGAGGTGAGCGGCTGGTTGGGTTCGTCGGTGCTGAGCAGGTAGCCCTGCAGCCGGAGAGCCTCACCTTCCCACCAGCCAGGGCTGGGCCAGGGCAAGGTGAGGCTGAAGAGCAGCAGGTCTGGGGGTGTCTCCAGGTCCTTGGCCGACAGCATATCGAGGTTGAGGGCGGTGAGCACGAGCTCCACCTTGGCCACCAGCAGCGCCCCGAAGCCCAGGGAGGGGGCCGTGTTCTCCGCACCGCCCCGCAGCCGCACGACCACCTCGAAGTACTCTGGAAACTATTTTTGTAGAATTTTTGTTTTGTGGGAAATTTCAACATTTGTTTTCATTCCAGCTCAGCGGAAAAACAAATGTCAAAACATCAGAGTTTCCCATTAAATGGAAATTCTGAGTTTTGACTAGCTCTAGTCATAACCAGTTGCAGAAGGGGAAGCAAAAGGCAGTTGGGCAGGGGGCATCTATTAACTCCTATGTCTAGCCATGCTGCTGATTCAAACACTTCTGTTTAAAATCACAGAGTATAACACAGTTCTTTTTCACAATCAAATACATACATTCTTATTAACACAGTTGCCCTTTTGGGGCACAAATCAGAGCCTTGATGGCCATAAGTAGGTGACCAGATGTCCCAATTTAATAGGGACAGTCCCGATATTTGGGGCTTTTTCTTATATAGGTGCCAATTACTCCTCCCCCTCCCCGATTTTTCACAGTGGTTCCCAAACTGGCAGACAGAACTTTCCCTAGGGACCCCATGGGCAGCACGGGGCCAGCAGCCCAGAGCCCCTGGACTTCCAAGAGCTAAGCAGATCAAAGCAAGCATATCTATCACACTGAGGAGATTTAAACTTCAAGACTCTTTATCAGAAATGGAAAGGGAGGTGTTTTTTTGCTGTTTTTAAAATTAAATAGGCAGCTAGTATTGTTTTTAAAATTATGATGAAGAACAAGCTTAAGCTTTGTTGTAACATGCGTTGTTTGCCTTGACTGCTCAAGACCTGAATCCTGTGTAGGAGGAACTCTGAGTTGGCTTCTTAAATACCTTCATGCTGTTTCACATCTGATATTCCTTGATAAAACATAGGAGCCATGTCCTATAACAGGCTTATTCAAAGTGATACAAGCTATGAAAGTGAGATCTTGAAAGAGTGTTGCCATTTTCATAATGTAATAAAAATATACTGTAAAGATAAATAATGATTAATAATAAATAGTAGGTAATAAGCATGTCATAAAAACAAATTTTATATTTCTAAGATCACTGCTTTTATAATTTATGTTCAGGTAAATGAGAATATCCCTGGAAATATTCATTTTTAGGAGGAGGTGCATAAGACTTGACATTTTAGTGAAAGGGGTTCACTGGTTGTTAAAGTTTGGGAACCACTGCCCTAGCCATAAATGGCCACTGGGCCAAAGAGCAGACATCAGTTCCATATGTATTTAAGCAAGACTAATCCAATTTGCATTTTCATATTTTATTCTTACTTTGTTGGTTAGTACTGCAGATCTGTCAAACCTTACAATCGATTAACAAAATTTGTATGCCACCTATTTTTGCTGAAAACCTTTTTCCTCCATAATTCAAGTGGAAGCAGTCATTCCTCCATCATCCAAACCACTTCCAAAAAAACCTCTTCAAAGTCTTTTGCCTCTTAAGAGAAGTATTAAAACCCAGTGTATTTGCTCTGCAGACTTATTTCTACTGAGTTTGTGATCTTGTCATCTGTCTATAAAAGACTCATTTTCAAGGAGAATGAAAAATGGATCTCTTCTATTATGAGAGACTCACCTCTGTATGCCTCATTGGTACTTTCAGCTATCATGACAGTGGCCACCTAGCAACCATGTCTTTCAATTCTAGACAGCTTTATTTAAAAATATATCTCTCTCTCTACCAGTGTGTAGTGGGGAAGATGCCTTAAAATATTAATTTACTTGGCTGTGATAAGCTAAAGCATCTCCTTTTTGAGAAATTAAAAAAAAAAAATCAACAATGTGGAGAAACACAAAAAAGGCTTATTTGTTAGCCGTATAGGAGTTCCTGTTTACGTTCAAGGTACTGCCCTACTGTACCTCAGACTGCAAGATACAAAAATTGTAACCTGTTGCAAAAAGCCTATAGAACATTAAGATGTACAAACATAAATCCCTTCAACACTAACAAAAACAGCACTTGTAACAATTCAGACCCTTGCTAGTAGGTGGTCTTTATACTTATGCTACAGAAGGAATTGCTGTTACTCCTTGAATGTCACTGCTTATAACACCTACTTTTTTGCCCAGAAGGCTGGTTGGCGCTTTGCTCTAAACAGAGGAATTAGTTGTGATTGGTGTCCAGATACAAAAAGCAACTAATGGTAGCAAGCAGGACAAAGACAAAGGAACCTGACTTAAACCTGAATTAGGTTAAACTTGTCAAGTTTTTTCCCCCTATGACAAGCAAAATTAAAAAGAGGATATATATATTATATATATATTGCACAGAGCTTATCTGACGTCTCCCTTTTTCCACGCTATATGGAACAAAACCTAATGAAGAAGAAAATCTATTCCTCTTCATATTTACATTGGCACAGTTGCAGTAATTCATGGGAGAATATAACCCTTCCAAAAATGTTTAATATGGTTTTACATTTAACCACAACACCATGGTGTTCTGAATGTAGGCCTCTTTCAGTAGTTTTTTTCCACGTGTTCAGACCAATTCCTCCCTTGCGTCTTTTTTCACTTGATTCACAAGAACTGTCAGGAATACAGAAAGTTCAGATAAGGAGTTCATGTTATGACATTATTCAGAACTCTTTCGTTGGTAGTTGTCTTCCTCTGTCTCTCATTTACAATTGGCTCACTATAGCAGTTGTGTCCTACATAGTATGGTATGATTGTCCATAGGACTGAGTAATTTTTTACTTCAGTAGTTGTAGGATCAGACAGTTACTGACTGCTAGTTTTCCTTTAATTCACCAAAGACTTGATATGAAGAGATAATGAGCATCCGTAACTTCTTTTATACGTAATGGGAGCCCACACCTCTCAGAATTAGGTTTTACTTGTCTTCAGTTGTCACATTTTTCTGCCCAAATCTATAGAACAGCACAGATTGATTAGTTATTATTTAATTTTTTATTCTCATGCTCTTATGTGATCATGCTTTTATTATCATGGGTCTCTGCCCCAAAGAGCTTGCAATCAAAGTATAAGATAAGAGACAAGAGATGGCCACAGAGAGATGGATGAGTACAGAGAAACAATGAGCAGCCTACCAATGTCTGTTTTTTGTAGGCGTCACACCAAAAGAAAGTTTTAAGGAGGGATTTGAAAGAAGATGAGAGAGTTTTGTGGATGCTTAAAAGGAGCAGCATGGGAGAAAGTATGAAGGTGCTTGTTTACAAACTTAACAAATGGGTGAGGGGTGCTGGCATCATGGATTGATCAGAGGTGGGAGTCAATCTTTGGATACTGACTGAATGAGAAAGGATAGGTAGAATAGGTAAAGGTGGTGAAGGGCCTTGAAAGTGAAGACAGGAAGCTTATGTTTGATGTGAAAGAGGGAGGGGAAGGCAGTGGAGCGATGCAAAAAGAAGGGTGACATGGTCAAAGTGACAAGCTAGGAATAGTATCAGAGGGGTAGCCGTGTTAGTCTGGATCTGTTAAAAGTGACAAAGAGTCCTGTGGCACCTTATAGACTAACAGAAGTATTGGAGCATAAGCTTTCATGGGTGAACACCCACTTCGTCAGACCATGGAAATGTGCATGCAATATATTATAGTCAAATGCATATATTTGTATCTATTTCTCTACTTCAGTGGTTCCCAAACTTGTTCTACCGCTTGTGCAGGTAAAGCCCCTGTCGGGCCAGGCCGGTTTGTTTACCTGCCGCATCTGCAGGTTTGGCCGATCGTGGCTTCCAGTGGCTGCGGTTCGCTGCTCCAGGCCAATGGGAGCTGCTGGAAGTGGTGGCCAGTACGTCCCTCGGCCCGCGCCACTTTCAGCAGCTCCCATTGGCATGGAGCAGCGAACCACGGCCACTGGGAGCCACAACTGGCCGAACTGTGGAAGCGGTAGGTAAACAAACCAGCCCGGCCCGCCAGGGGCTTTTCCTGCACAAGCGGAGAAACAAGTTTGGGAACCACCACTCTACTTATATGGTTCGGGTCCCAGTAGTATCTGAACACCCCACATACATTAATGAATTTATCTTCACACCACCTCTGTGAAGCAGGGAACTATTATTATCTGTGAAATTGGGATGGGGAGACGAGGTGACTTGCCCAAAGTCACACAGGAAATCTTTATTGGAGCTAGGAATTGAATACAGTCCCAGTCCAATGCTGTAACCACAATAAAATCCTTCCAGTCAGGCTCCTTTAAAACTGAATTAACGTGAGTTTTCATGCTCCTAAACTATTATAGGGTAATTTCTAAATCTTTTCTATATCTATTCTATATTGCAGATCCTACTCTCTCATGACAAGGAAAGCATAATAAGTGGGAAGATTAAATTTTTATGACCTTGAATTTATAGACCATAGTACTAGAATTCTTTCCAAAGAGATCATATATAAAAGAAAATATTGAGTTCTGACAAAATGGCTAAACATGCTCATGAGGCATGTTGAATAGAAAGGCAGTAAGTATTAAGTAATTCTGCTTTTGGTTTATATGTAAATATTTCATTCGGCACACAAAACAATTTAATCAAATCAGTTTTCATTAATATACTTGTATTACCTGTGGTAATTTTGGTAATTATCATTATTTTAAAAAAATTTATATTTCCTAACCATTAAAAATATAAAACCGCACACTTCCTGTCTACATAACAATAAAAGGGTGCATATCACTGTCATTTTGGCATGAATAGTTCCATTTGACATTAAGACAAGTCATAATCCATGGAAACAGACATCCCAAATTCCCATTTATACCATGTGAGTTAAACCCTGCAGCCAACAGAAGGGTTGTGGAAGGCACCAGAGGAAGAAAAACTGGTGAAGTTCAGCTGCATATGGTGAGTGTCCTAGGCCACCAGGGGATTCTGCTCCATTTATGACCACAGCACAGTGGTCTCACAGTAGTAGGTCTCACAACACCACCATGCAGGGGCTTTTTGGAGATGGAGCCAGACTGAGGGAGCTGTAGAGGAATAGACCTGTAATAGATTATTTTGACCAATACACCAGTGTGTCAGGGGCCACAAGTGTTGCAGATGTTACTGCAGCCCTAATAGAAGCTCTGAATCCACAGAGAAATTTTGCTGGAGACCTGAATTGGTTGTGGAAATATTCCCCTTGACACTGCTTAATACCCATATGCAATGCCTGAATAAATGGACTTTACACAGCTGTCAGGATTTGACCCCTTATTAGTGAGATTGAAAGAGAAACATCCCATAGGCAAATAAAACAAAGAATTACCAGTAGAAAAACAACAGCATGAAAGCAGACAGAATAATAGACAAGACAAGCACAGTCAAGCAAATGACTAAATGTATGTCAGAAATGTTACAAGAGCATCATGTAACATATAGAGGATTGCTGAGTACAGTTATGTGAGTATCCTAAGAGTAGTGAGTGGGCAACACTTCTGAATATCAGGCCACTTTGTTTAGCAGTTTGAATATGGATTTAGGAATCTAACTTTAGGCTTCCAGGCTTGAAAACTTTGGACAACATAACCAAATAAAAATACATGATCAGGCACGTGTCATTTATTGCACTCTCAATAAGTAACTACAGTAATTACTCTAGTTAAACTATAGGTGTAAAATGCAATTAAAGATAAATCTTATTTGAGCAATGTCAAACTTTTAATGGGGCAGAATGAAATTAGTAATGATTTAGTCAAGATTTTTGTTTAACAAAACGCACTTAGTGAGTTAAATTCATCTCTGGTGTAAGCCCACAAAAAACAGTGGAAGTATACCAGGGATGAATTAGGGATGATCCCTGTATGAATTTGGCTCAATTTATCTAATGGTTACTGCAGGGAACAAGAAACCTGATCTAGAGGTGCCTTGATCCTTGCAGCTCCCTGGCCCAGATCCTCAAAGGAATTTAGGGTCCTTATTTCCATTGTGGAAAATACCTTCGAGGATCTGGGCCCCAATCATACTAAGCACTCAAATTTGGAAAATTAAACTCTCCTTATCTCAGTTTTCCCATCTGTAAAATGAGGATAAAAACATGTCTACCTCACAAGAGTGCTGAGGCTTAATCAAAGTTTGAAAGACTTCATGATCCATGGAGGAATTATAATTATCATTCATTAGAATTTAAGATTAATCTTTGATCTTAAGGAGATTTGATCCATTACTATTTTTATTACATCTAATGAGCTTCAATTTGATTTTTTTTCATTGTCTGTAATTTTGAAGTAACAGGAAAAGGTTCTATTAGGGGCTCTAAGGTGTCTTCCTGGTATCAAGGATTCTATTAAGTACGTTGAACTGATGTAAATCTATTAGTTTATCCAAGGAGTATAATCGTATACTTTAGTCTTCAAGGGAAAGCAGCAACTACCTCTGTTAATTACCGTTTCATTGCTAGTACCCCAGAGCAAGCACAGTTAGATGTTCAATGTTCCAAAGTAATTGGTAATGACTTAGTTAGAACCAATACAACACATTTATACTAACTACAAAGGTTAATTGGCAAAACTGATAATAAGTGTAAGAATTTAGCAATTATCCAGCACTGAAACAAAAAATAACAAATAACAAAAAGCTGAATCCTATTTACAAGCCAGCATGAATGTTTGTAAAAATAATAAATATGTATTTAAGTGCTGCTTAAGTAGATACCTAATATATCAATAACAAGAAAGTATTATCTATGAGTCACCATCCAAATTCAATATATGTACAGGAAAATAAACCTTAGAAAAAATGAGAACCAACTGTTAAAAGACCCCCATTCTGCACTGCAGATGTGGGTCATCATAACCACACTGTAGTAAATATTAAAGCAAAAAATATTTCAGAAGAGAATTCATAGTAAATAGCAGTAGTAGTGATTTCCTAATTTCCATTGTCAGTGGCTGCTAATATTTACTCTCTAGTGAACAGTTCCTTGGGGCAATTTTGGTAATGTATGCAAAGAAAGTTTTTGTTTGTTTTTACAGCAACATTAAAGCTAGTAAGATACTAACTAGAAAACCAAGAAAGAGACAGTTAAAGATGGAAATATTGGAATGGCTAGTCTGGTGAATATGGAAAGGCAGAGGATACTGGTGGGCTAATATCATTGGCAATGTCTGGTTATGGTGTCTGATAATATAGTTAGAATTACCATATTTTCTAAATTAAAAAGGGATACTTTTGTACTGCCATTCATATTCAAGATAAAATGTATATTTATTTTAAAAAATGTGCTGATGCTATTGCTGTGACACAGTTCTTGGAGTGGTTACATTTTTTCCAGTAATTTACTGATTTAATGAGTTTGTCTTGAATCACCGAACAAGTGTAACTGACATTACTCTGAGCAAGAGAACAACTTGGACAGCATGTATACTCATTCCATTTTTCTCTTCAGTCCAAATGTTGTTCACCACACTGAACATTGTCCCACTGAACAACCTGTTCCTCATGAATACAGAGCAAATTCTACTTGATATAGCAGTATGTCTTGAATTACATTTTGTAGTTATTAAAATAATTGATTAAATGACAACCTAGGACATTTCATGTTTCCTGAAAGAAGTCCCTGGCATACCAAGATATCATATGAAAAACTGGGTCTGTCCCAGATAGTCGTATTAAATATAGTACTCAAAACCATTTTAGATATTTCATTGTTTTCTTCTGGCATGTAGCATTACTAGTAATAGAGAGGATAAGTGACTTACTGTCAAAGCTAATTCCCCACTCTGGCACTTTGAGTGAAGAAGGTGGGGGCCTGCAAGAATTCTAAAAATTAATACTGGCCACTCCAGGCTTGTATTAAACTCCCAAGGTTACAGCTTTTCTCTGACCTTGGACTGGTAGATGCTGCTACCACCCAAGTGCAGAGCCTCTTTGAGAGCCCAGGAAGGCACACTTGGGAATTGCTTCCTGTAGGGTACCCTCAAACCCTTTCACTCCACCTCCAGGGAAGAGCTGAGAACGAAGAAGGAAAAAAAAGGAAATTAGCTGTTGCCACCAGCTAATTAAACATGTGCACAAACCCATTAAGACACAAATATCCAATTTTGTTCTTAAAAAAGGTAAATTTTATTAATAAAAAAAAAAGAAACTACATCTGGCAACTCAGGCTATTGCTAGATTTTAAAAGAGCTACTACAAGGATTAAGTACCAAGAATAGCTTTCTTGAGGTCCAGCTTAAAGGTTACAAGCAAAACAAAAGCACCTGAGGTTAGCACAGAGGAATCCACAAGCCATAACGAAATAAAAGAGAGAAACCCAATCGCTTCTTCCTAGACATTTCCTGATCCACTTACATATCTGGGGTTTTAAATGAGTAGTTTCTAGGTATGATACTGATCATTTTTTCATACCTGGCCCAAGCATCTTACAACATAGCTGATCTCCTGTCCACCTCTCCCCAGGAGAACAGGCAGACAGAGAAAAGGGGAGTCTTTTCAATTTTAAAAAGTTCTAGCCTTCCCATTGGCTCTTTTGGCCAGGTGCCCACTCACTTCCTTTTACCTATGCAGAGCAGTGAGACTTTTTAACCCTTTACAGGTAGAGCAATTATAGAACAGCTACTAAGAGGGATTTTATAGCTCCTGGCAGGCTGGGTGTCCATAAAAGTGAGTCCTCCCCCTTCCCTTTATCACACGAATAAAGCTTTTGGCAGAGCTGGGAAGAGAATTCAGACTCCAATATCGTCCTGCAACACCAACACTTTTGAAATCTCAGTTTTGAATCAGGTATGGAGACGTATTCTGCCAGAAACCTGATAAACTGTAGGTGTAATGGTATCAAAAACACCCTGCTAAATTTGCTAAAAGTTTTGCCACCAATTTGAACAGCATAAAAACATCCACAAATTATTTTCCTATACTTCAAATGTTGTATTTTTCCCACACTGAGGAGGAAGCTTCTTAACAAAAAAAAAAAAAAAAAAGACTGTATTTATTAAAACTGTGCATAGCTATAGTGAATTTAGTGGCAATATTGTACCTTCATAAATGAAGTTGCTTCCCTTTGGCAGCTGGTCTGATAACTGTTTTTGGCACTATGCATAAACAAAAACAAGTAAGGACCACACTTCTAGAGTAACTTCATGATAGGGTGGGATAATTCATATCATTTGTCATTTTCAGCAGGGCAAATGTTTCTAAACCTTATTCCTAACTCTCCTCTGACTTAAACCAGTTTTATACCAGTACAGTTCCATTGATTTCAAGGGAGTTACTCATACTGATGTAAATCATGAAAGAGATTAGAAGCTGGTTCATTGATTGGAAAAACCTTTTAATGGCAATGTATTTAGGAGTGCATCATCCAAAATTAAGTTAGGGGAAGAGGGAAATTTACAACATTCATAAAACTATTCCCGGCAATCAATGATTAGATCAGGGGTGGCCAACCTGTGGCTCCAGAGCCGCATGCAACTCTTCAGAAAAAAATATGCAGGTCCTGCTAGGAGCTGACTCTTGGGGAAAATGGTGGGTGCTCAGCACCCACCAGCAACCCTATCAGCCCCCACTCCCTGCTTCAGCTCCTCCCAACCACCGGTGGCTCCCTGATCAGTGCATCCTCCTCCCTCGCCTAGCGCCTCCCGCCCACCACGATCAGCTGTTTCATGGTGTTCAGAAGGCTCTGGGGAGCAGGGGGAGAAGGGCAAAGGAGTGAGAATGCGGTATGCAGCCTCACCCTTCTCTCCCACAGCACCTTCTCCTCCCTCTCTGTGCCTCCCCCCTGCCACAATCAGCTGTTCTGCAATGCACAGGAGGACACAGCTCACTCAGGGAAGGGGGCAGGAAGAGGCAGGGGAGATAAGGACTTGGAAAAATGAGTGGAGTGAGGCAGAGCCAGGGGTCCAGCACCCGCTGGCCGACACCAGTGTCTCCTTGAATAAAGCACACAGTGACTAGCTGCTGTGGAAATTTTTAATCAAAATTTCCCTTACACCATCTAAGAATGGAAGGCAAGTGCAAACAGGAAATAAAATGTACAGATAAAAATTGAGGCTTCCAACAGGAGTGGGAGAATGAATACTTTTTCGTTGAACGTAATGGTAAGGCCATGTGTCTTCTTTGCCAGACGTGTATCTCTCAGTTCAAATCTTTAAACTTGCAGCATCATTTTGCTTCTAGCAGTGCACATATGGATCAAGAATTCCCACAAGGTTCTAAACTCCACATTTTAAAACTGAAAACTTTGAAAAAACAAACAGATGTAGAAGTCCAGTTCTTCACCAGATTTGCCAACTGACCACAGACTGTAATGTTAGCCTCCTATTATGTGGCCTGGGACATAGCCTGTGCGAAAAAGCCCTACTCTGAAGTAGAGCTTATAAAAACGTGCCTCACTGATGTGATTTCAATTCTGTTACCAGAGAATGAGAATCTACAGAAGAAAATTTCTGGCCTGCAGCTTTCACGCTACACAATAGAACACAGAATCTCCAACCTGAACAGTGACATTGAATCGCAACTGCACTCGAAACTTCAGCAGTTTGAGTATTTGAACATCGCTTTGGATGAGGTGTGCCATGCACAGGATAAACCTCAATTATCTGTATTTGTCCACACTGTGTCTGATGACTGTGTTGTAAGGGAAGAACTCCTCAATATCACGTCACTAAAGGACAGAACTCGTGGATGAGATCTAAAGGAAGTGTTGATGTTTGTAGTTGCAAAAAGCCATTTGCCTTTACAGAAGCTCACTGCCATTGCAATGGACGGGGCTCCGTCCTCTGGGGATCTGCGACTGTATTAGTAGGACTTTGTAAGTCTGATGAGAGCATTCCCGAATTTTGGATGTTTCACTGTATTATTCATCGGGAACAACTGGTATCTACAAATCTCAGATTTGATCATGTTGTGAAACCTGTCTTGCACATTGTGAAATTCTTCTCTCATATGCACTCAATCACAGACAATTTCAAAATCTAATTGAAGAACTGGATGAAGACAATTCTCCTGCCAATTTGCCATTTCACTGCGCAGTTCGATGGCTCTCGAGAGATGGCTCCTGTTTTTTCGAGCTCCTGGAGCCATTAAATTGTTTATGGAGGAGAAGCACAGAATACTCCCCAAGCTTACAGATCCTGGAGGGGTTCTAGACTTGGCATTTCTTGCAGACATGCTGCTGCATTTGGATAAACTAAACATAGATTTACAAGGAAAATTCCAGTTGCTGGCTGATCTAGTGCAAGGCCTTTTTTCATTCATGAACAAACTGCAGTTGTTTCACAGACAAATGCTTGAGGGAGAGCTCACACACTTTCCTTCAATGTCACAACTTCAAGCCAGATCAAAAAAAGATGCAGCAGAACCCCTAAAACGGAGCACAACTAGATATGTGAGCATGATTAAAGACCTCAAGGACAGTTTTGAGGAAAGATTCCAAGATTTGCAGCAGAAAAGACCTCAAATCATATTTCTGATTGACCCTTTTAGTGCTGAAGCCGATTGTCTGAAGCCCCCTTTAGTCACTGATGAAGCGACATCCCAGATGGAAATAATAGAACTTTTGGAAGATGACAGATTGAAATCAGTTCAGAAGACAGAGGGGACCCTTACTTTCCGGAAATCTATACCAAACAATAAATACTCCAACATCAGAGGTGCAGCTGTAAAATTAATCTTGATGTTTGCCTCGACCTATCTTTGTGAGTCTGTTTTCTCAATACTCAAACATGTGAAATCCAAGCACCGATCCGTTTTGACAGCCACTTAAGAGAACTGCTGTGTGTGAGCACAACTGAACACAAACCAAACTTCAAGGGCATTGTTGAAAGCAAAGATTGCCAGAAGTCCCACAAAGTAAAAGGTTAAATTATTATTACAGTCAACTATATAGATTATCAACTTATATAATGATTATGTTTGTGCATACATACACACACACACACACACACATATATATACATTACATATTACTGTGGCTCTTTAGCATTGTACATTGGTAAATTCTGGCTCCTTCTCAGGCTCCGGCCATCCCGGATTAGATTTATACTCTGTCATGTGAACTGTAAGTCCCTTCCTTTTTGATGTCATTCTATAGAGAGTCAGTTACCCCCACTCATTACACATGCATAGACCAGACAGACTCACACAGCAAAAACAAGTTATAGTACAATAATCTTTAATAATCACAAACACAAAAATATATGTGTGAGCCTTTATTAGGCATTTTTACCTGAAATACTAGAAGTTCTGTTTGTTTAAAAGTGAAGCTCTTTATAGGGCTGTATTACATCTAGGATTAGAAAAAGTGGTGTCAGTCAAATAAATCTGTTCTCCCAAAGATCAAGCACTATAGCCATCCATGTGCTTTGCTCTGATTAATTTTACATTAAATACTATCTGTTTTGAAATTTTCAGCAGTGTTTAAAAGGAGGGCTAATTTTCTCATGCAGCATGTGCTGAAAAGTGTCCTTGTGCATTCAGTCAACTGACTTCACAATCCCTAGTGGTACTCTTCTGAAACTGTTACAGAATGTATCGGTTGCATATTTCATTTGTTTCTGGAAAAAGTAATTAGCTGAGTGCTTAATTAATTATGAGTGATTTTCCTTCATGAATCATGGTCAGCTGACTGAAGGCTTGATGGCAATCAGTAATAATTGATTAATACATTTATCAGGATAACTACAGTGTACTTGGATAACAAGGTGACTGGCACCTTGGAAATACCTAATGGCCTGGGGTAAATCAGAGACTTCCACTGAAATTAATGGGACTATTTTGATCTCACCAGTTGAGAAAGCAGGCCAATGTATTTAGATATAGTTCTAAAACCTAGAAGTCCC
This sequence comes from Chelonoidis abingdonii, assembly GCF_003597395.2. Lineage (NCBI taxonomy): Eukaryota > Metazoa > Chordata > Testudines > Testudinidae > Chelonoidis > Chelonoidis abingdonii. The sequence continues at coordinate 59,200,960 of NC_133773.1, read as the reverse complement.
ATGGACAGATTTTGCCTTAAGCTAAGCAAGCACACTTACTTTAACAAGGTAGTGCATGAGGACAATAATTTGCCCTTCAATTTTGACAAATTCACATTTCTGGAATAAACTTAATTTTAAAAAGACCTAAAATGCCTGAAATGTTTTAAAAATACATAAAGTTTTGCACTTCTAAGGCTTCTTTTATCCAAGCATCTCAAACTATTTCATCATACTTATTTTTATAAGGAGGAGGAAACTGAGGCATAGAGATTAAGTAAATAGTGCAAGGTCCCACTAGTTAGTGGGAGGAGTGGGAACAAAAATTTGGTCTCCTGACACCCAGTACCCTGTCCTGTACTTACCAACAACTTCAAACAAGAATGTACTTAGAAGAATGTATAAATTTGTGTTAGTAGTTCTGCTAGTGTCCAAGGAAAATTGTGTCTTTCTGCATCAAACTTCCTTATTGGGATTCAGCTCCCTCAGAAAGCTCTTTCCCACCTTAGCATTCTCTGCATTTTCAGAAGGTTTAGATACTCCAGTGATGGATAATAGTAAATGTTGCGATAGACAGTCAAGCTTAACAACACAGGGAATGGGAAAGGGAACTAGGGCTATGGAGTAATTGACATGATTGAGACTCAGCAACAGCACAGTCAACCACAATCCCACTTAGTCTACACACTACACTCTCCAACACATTCACACCCAAAATGTATTCATTCCATACTCTGCACTCTCCTGTTCATTCATTCTATACTCACTTCCCACTTCTACACTTATTCAGTACTTATCCATAATGATGGGGTCCCCAGCGTACAACCTAGAACTGTGGTACCGCTATGCCCTATTAACTCTCCAGCCTGGGCTGTTTCTCACAATGCTTTGATAGTGACAAGCAGCAAACCCTTGCAGGTGCTGTAATCACGTAGCCCAACAGCATGTGGAGTCCCTCATCCAGCTAAGTTGTGTGAATGTTCCCTGAGACACTCACGAATCACACAGAGGGGCACCAGCAAATCTCCCACGCCTCCACCCTTCCACTTCAGAACTGTTTCATCTTGCCCTGGCCAGAAGCCTGACCAGTGTAAGTTCATTGCCCAATCCACCCCTCCCTTGATATGGAGAGGACACACTCCAGCCTTTGTAAACTGAGTTGAGATTTCCCAAGCACTTCAACCAAAACCACTGTTATAGGTAAAATATAAAACAGATTTAACAACTACAGACGATTGATTATAAATGGTAGGCACAAAAGATCAAAGATAGTACCAAAGAAAATAAAAGGTAAGCGCATAGTCTAAATCTTAAGCCTTATTAGACTAAGCAGTATTTGGATCAAGCAATTTTTCTCACCCCACTGGATGCTGCAGTTCTTAATACATAGACTTCCCTTGTAAGCCTGGGACCAGTCTCCTCATTTCAAGTCTTTTTCTGCCCAGCATACTTGTTGCTTCCAGCATAGATTGAGGAGGAAAAAGGCAAAACCATGATGCCACTGTCCCATATTTTATATTCTTGGTCTATGTGCCTGGAAGACACTAGTCCAGGCATGCCTCATGGGACTTGTTGAGTTACAGGGTTGACAATCCCCATTGTGTGGTGCTTGTGCAACTGTCATTGAATTGTGAATCCCTCGTTTACTATTCCTCCTGCTGGCAATAGCTGATGATGATTGTTCAGTGCCCACCCGGTCACCTCCTTTGTTGTTGCCACTGGACAGCTAGCAATGTGCAACTCTCAAACTCACAACATATTTCAATAACAAACATACAGCAAAATTGCATAACTTCATACGCACTAAAGATATACATATTTTGACAGAACAATGGGTTTCAGCATATCATGACCTTTTCTATGACATTTTACATGTCATGCTTTGTATGAAATATCACAACCATATATGAATGATGAATATCGGGGTTACAGTGTGCTGCTTTGAGGTACAGTGTGTTACACTCACACAGTTGATACTAATTCTTTCCCCCATGCTGCAGGCAACTTTTATCCATTTCCCACTTGCACCCACTCCCCTGTATTTTAACACACCTACATCCACTCACATTTTTTTTCTCCACTCCTCCACATCACTCACTATCTGACTCTCCATACACTTATTTCACACCAAGTTCCACATTCCACAGCTAGTTTTGCATTATCCATGCCTCCACACTTATCCATTCACCCCCTACTCCACTCTCATTCACATGCTCCCCCATATTCTTCCCACCACTACATAGTTATTCAATCTACCTCAGGTATCTCTACAGCTCACTCATTCCACACACACTCTTCCATATCCATTCATATTGAGTACACACACTAACCATACTACACGCTCAGGCTTGATCCAAAACTCCTGCACTCCAGTTATTCAGTCCTCAGACACAACTTCATACCTGTTTTTCCCACACTCATTTGATCGGCACTCATTCATTCCACAAGCACACCCAGTCATTCTAAATCCACACCTACATATCTGCCATCAATCAGAGATAAGATGAGAAAAGAAATTCCATTAACCCTTCCCAGCATCTACTGGGGAAGTGGAAATGAAGGAGATGGTCACTAATAGGCCTTACTTTCCATAAGCAGAGCTCTCAAAAGCTGGGTACAGGACTATTCTTTCATTCAAGTAAATTTGCCCCTGTGCAGAGGGCCAGCACAAGTCCTATGCCCTATTTAAATACCATATAGGTCCTATTTGAAGGCTCTACATGGGATTTAAATGGTATATAGGCCTTGTGCTGGTCTCTGTGTGGAGTCCATTTCACCCTCAGAGCTCAGACTGCATGGTGTGTTGGGCTTTGGATCAGGCCCAGAACGAAGCACTCCATTACAACGAAGGCAATTACTTTTAATAAACGACTATCCATTTAGAAATAATTACATTAATTATTTTATTTTTTAAAACATTTTCAAAATAAGTATTTAAATTTAATTTAATTTCCATCCAAAAAGCTAGTTATTTTTATTTTGTGTTGACAGTCTGAAATTGCACTGCATGCAGCTTTCCTCTCCTTTCCTAATAAGCTATCTATAAATAAATGTTGCACACCTGCCTCCTCCCTGTATACTATCCAACTGATTCTAAGAACCAAACATGTATGTAGTTGTCTGTTAAAAGCTTTACTAAAGCCTAGGCAGGAAACATCATATGCACTGCTTTTTGTCAATTGCCTATTTACTTCCTCAGTCAAAGAATTTAGATTCTCTAGCATGATCTACATCTTTGTGAAAACATTTTGCCAAGCAATTATAATGTAAAAATCCATTTCCTCATTCTGTACTTTGTGGCAGTTTGCAGACTTTTACTTGATCCTGAAGTTGCACTAACTGCACTAACTTCCTGATTATTTTCCTTTTGAAAGGGGAGGGTAATATGAGTAACCCTCCAGTCCTCTGCAATTATTCTTGATACCAGGGACAGACTCACTATGCACACCAACATTTGGAACAACTGAAGGTCAATTATGACATAATCCTAGAACCACGTTCCAAAGTTTGTGAAGATACCACACCTATTAATCAAGAATAATCTAGAATTACACAAACAAATTCTGCTACCTGTTAAAGATCTGCAACCCTAGTTACTCTGAAGTTGTATACACATTACTGATTGCAGATGTTGACGCAGCAGGTGTGTATTAGCATTGCTCCTTTAAAGTCAGTGGAGCTATGGTGATTTACACCATGTAAAGATCTGACCCACGATTAAGGCAACATTTATGTCACGTAGGTCATGGAACCTGTGACTTCCCGAGACCTCTGTGACATTCACTGCTTCAGCACTAGGGGCTGCGGGACTCTGGAGCTGGTAGCCAGCAGAGCCTTAGCAGGGTTTTGGTGACGGGGGCCCCCCTGCAATGTTCCAGTGACAGGTGACAGATTACTGAGGGGGCCCTTCTTAGGGTTCCAGCAACGGGCAAAAGCCTCGCGTGGGGGGATGGGGATGCCTCAGGTGAGTGGCTAGAGGTGTCCTGTTTTCCCGTTAGGAAATATGGTCACCCTGCAGCTCCCAACTACAGTGGGAAGAGGGGGAATCCCACAGCTCCCAGACACCACAGTGGCAGGGGAAACCATGGAACCGCAGCAGCAAAAGTCACAGACAGGTTCCAGCTTCTGTGAATTTTTGTTTATTGCCTGTGACCTGTCCGTGACTCTTACTAAAAATAACCGTGACAAAATCTTAGCCTCACCCATGATGCGTATTTGCACAGATTCTTTGTACCTCTCAAAAGATGGAAAAATTTAACTATTTAGTTCTTTTCTCATTTCTAAACCTATTGTGAACATCAATATCCTTATCAAACAACACCATATTTTGCACACCACGTCGGCTATTTGCATTTAGAAGTTAGCACACCCAAGTATCCACACTTACATTTGAATGTGATCCATACTGTACCTATATGGGACCCCCCTTAGTCTCATGTACTTTAAGGCAGTATAAATGGGCCTTAAAGTGGGTGTAATGTAATTTACACCCACTTTAAGGCATCTTGACATGTCCACAATGATGTAAAGAGGTCTTAATAAAAATGAGAATCTGGTCCATAAATTATGTGGATATAGAACCTAATCCAGAGTCCATTGAAGTCAATGGAAAAGTTCCATTGACTAGAATGAAGCTGTTGATGACAACCTTATAGAATCATAGAATCATAGAACTGGAAGGGATCTTGAAATGTCATCTAGCCCAGTCCTCTGCACTTATGGCAGGACTAAGTATTATCTAGACCGGGGTCGGCAACCTTTCAGATGTGGTGTTCCAAGTCTTCATTTATTCACTCTGATTTAAGATTTCACATGCCAGTAATACATTTTAACATTTTTAGAAGGTCTCTTTCTATAAGTCTATAATATATAACTAAACTATTGTTGTATGTAAAGTAAATAAGGTTTCTAAAATGTTTAAGAAGCTTCATTTAAAATTAAATTAAAAACACAGAGCCCCCCAGATTGGTGATGAGGACTCGGGCAGCGTGAGTGCCACTGAAAATCAGCTCGTGTGCTGCCTTTTGCACGTGTGCCATAGGTTGCCTACTCCTGATATAGAACATCGCTTACAGGTGTTTGTCCAACCTGCTCTTAAAAATCTCCAATGATGGAGATTTCACAACCTCCCTAGGCAATTTATTCCAGTGCTTAACTACTCTGACAGTTAGGAAGTTTTTCCTAATTTCCAACATAAACCGCCCTTGCTGCAATTTAAGCCCATTGCTTCTTGTCCTGTCCTCAGAGGTTCAGGAGAACAGTTTTTCTCCCTCCTTCTTGAAACAACTTTTTATGTACTTGAAAACTGTTATGTTTCCTCTTAATCTTCTGTTCTCCAGACTAAACAAACCCAATTTGTTCAATCTTCCCTCTTAGGTCATGCTTTCAAGACCTTTAATCATTTTTGTTGCTCTTCTTTGGACTTTCTCCAGTTTGTCCACATCTTTCCTGAAATGTGGCACCCAGAACTGGACACATACTCCAGTTGAGGCCTAATCAGTGCGGAGTAGAGCGGAATAATTACTTATTGTGTCTTGCTTACAATATTCCTGCTAATACATCCCAAAATGATGTTCACTTTTTTTGCAACAGTGTTATGCTGTTGACTCATATTTAGCTTGTCATCCACTGTGACCCCCAGATCCCTTTCCACAGTACTCCTTCCTAGGCAGTCATTTCCCATTTTGTATATGTGCAACAGATTGTTCTTTCCTAAGTGGAGTACTTTGCATTTGTCTTTACTGAGTTTCATCCTATTTACTTCAGTTTGTCCAGATCATTTTGAATTTTAATCCTATCCTCCAAAGCAATTACAACCCCTCCTAGTTGGTATCATCTGCAAACTTTATAAGTATACTCCGTATGCCATTATCCAAATCGTTGATGAAGATATTGAACAGAATCAGACCCAGAACCGATCCCTGCGGAGCCCCACTCATTATGCCCTTCCAGCATGACTGAGAACCACTGATAACTACTCCCTGGGAATGATTTTCCAACCAGTTATTCCTTATAGTAGCTCCATCTAGGTTGTATTACCCTAGTTTTTTTTTTTGAGAAGGTCATGCGAGACAGTATCAAAAGCCTTACTAAACTCAAGATATACCACATCTACCACTCCCTCCCCCATCCACAAGGCTTGTTACCCTGTCAAAGAAAGCTATCAGGTTGGTTTGACATGATTTTTTCTTGACAAATCCATGCTGACTGTTACTTATCACTTCATTATCTTCTAGGTGTTTGCAAATTGATTTCTTAATTATTTGCTCCATTATCATTCCGGGTACAGAAGTTAAGCTGACCTGTCTGTAATTCCCCAGGTTGTTCTTATTTCCCTTTTTATAGATGGGCACTATATTTGCCCTTTTCCAGTCTTCTGGAATGTCTGCCATCTTCCATGACTTTTCAAAGATAATTGCTAATGGCTCAGATATCTCCTCAGTCAGCCCCTTGATTATTCTAGGATGCATTTCATCAGGCTCTGGTGATTTGAAGACATATAACTTGTCTAAGTAATTTTTGACTTGTTCTTTCCCTATTTTAGACTCTGATTCTACCTTATTTTCAGTGGCATCCACTGTGTTAGATGTCCAATCACCACCAACCTTCTTGGCGAAAACTGAAACAAAGAAGTCATTAGGCACCTCTGCCACTTCCACATTTGCTGTTACTGTCTTTTCCCCCTCATTGAGTAATGGGCCTACTCTGTCCTTGGTCTTCTTCTTGCTTCTAATGTGTTTATTTACTAGCATTTCGAGTTCTTCCTGCTTAGTCCCCATACTTCTTGCATTAGTAGACATCTAAGATACTGATTTGATTCCTCCCCCCCAGTTCTGTCTTGTCTCTCCCTTATTTCTGCTATAACAGCCCATGCTCCCCCAGATTCTGACCCTTCTCCCAGGCCTCCATGTTTTTGACTTACCTGTGGGCTTTGGTCACCTGCCCCCTGTATTATTTGTTTTGTAGTAGCACTTGGTAACCCCTATAATGGACCAGGACCCTTGGACTGTACAAATACCTAACAAAAAGAATGTCCCTGCCCCAAAAGAGCTTAGCATCTAACTATAATCTTAGCAGACAATGACGAAGTGAATGGTCATGTTAATTTTGTCAAAGCTAGAATCGGTGCTACAGCTCCTGAAGTACAATGAGTCACAAGAGCAGTTGGGGACATTACATATACCTAGTCAGTAGTGACTCAGTGTAGTTAGGAGTTTTTGAAGCAATTAAACAGTTGCACCCACAAGGAAAAGAAATTAGTAGTAGTATAAATGTTGCAGAATACTGTTGAAATAATGGAATTTTTACCATGTTAGTGAACAACAGTTTCATTACCCTTCAGTCTGCACTAAATATTGCTCAGTCTGGTACTAGCACAAAACTCCTGTTAAAGCCAATGAGGAAGTAATGAAGATCCATAGTTTGTTGTAAGTAAGGAAAGTTTTCATATAGGGTTACTTTCATCTTATATTTACAGATATTTCAGCCATGCACTGAAGAATACAATGTAAGGTGGTTAAGCAGATATACATTACACTAAATTATTCTTTCAGCTGACACATATACATTCCATTCATATTAGTGAGATACTTTAAATGCAGGTGGTCACTTTTTTTGTGTGTGAAAATAAGGGGCAATATCTGATTTAAGTTCCTGTGATTCTTGAGCTGGAACCCTAGAAAGGAATCCTTTGAACTAGATGCAATGGCCCCTTATTGTGTTTTTGTTTACAGAACAATCATATGATTAAAAAAAAACCTGACTTAATCATACACCGTCATATGGAAAGGGTACTATAAAAGGATTTCAAACTTACTGTATGTCAGTGTAACTCTATTGACTTCCACAGGTTTGTGCCAGTTTACACCATTTAGGGGTAAAACCCAGTTGGTGTGTGAGAGGTGCAGTTTTATTAATATTTTCAAGATTTCTCCATTCCAAGGATTTCTTAAAGTCTACGCCTTTTCAAGAAACATTTGAGAGTTCTATACATTATCTTTAAAATGTCCCTTGAAAGAGATTTGACTACTTATAAATTAAGACAGTAGTCAATCAACTAATAGGATTTAATCCAACTAGCAGACGGTCTTTGAAAGTGTTGGAGAAAAAAGACACAATAAATTAGGAACATTTTTTTAATGAGTAGAAAATGATTTTTGATCCATTTCCAACTCATTAAAGCCTTTCTCATCCTACCTGAATCCCAGCCAGAATACCTTAATAGCCTTTAGAGTCACAATTGAATTGACTTTGGAATTAAACTTGTAAAAGTCAAAAGTAACATACTTTTGATGACATAGGAAATGATAAGGGTAATATTTCATCTTCTAATGTCTAACACTTAAAAGTACTATTAGCTTTATATTTGAATAAAAAATATTTTAGGACAGAAAATATTTACATTTAAAACAGAATAACTGTAGATTTCTTGAATTGATGTAATCTTCTTTACTTTTATACATAGTATTTATATGCATTAATAATATAAATTGCTTTAACTTAACTGACTATAAGACTTTACCAAGAGTGTTAAAAATGTTTTTATCCTCAGTCAGAGCATTCACACAGATAGATATGAAGGTCAGTCTTGTTTCTTATCTGAAAGAAATATATGTACTGTATTTATCACGTATGTGTGCATGAATGTATACACAGAATGAGAAAAACAATTATAATTGCTTTTACCAAGTATAGTACAAATTTTTGTTTTTTCATATTGTGCTTTGTTACACTCTAAGACTAAATTTTCATGGGTACTTAGGAAAAAAATGAGTTTTGGTAAGATTCTTTCCTATGTTAAAATTATTTTAAACTTCTTTACTGCATTGCCATCCTTATGTGATTTTCCAAAAAACAGACTTAATCCAAATCCATGATTTGATTCTGAACAGATATACCAGGGCAAACTTCTGCAATTGATTTCCATGGATTTCAGCATTTGATGTCAAGTATCTACAGTTTCAATAACTACAGACATGCCTACAAATAAATTGTCTGGCAGATCTCTGTTATAACATAAGAACATAAGAACGGCCATACTGGGTCAGACCAAAAGTCCATCTAGCCCAGCATCCTGTCTACCAACAGTGGCCAATGTCTGGTGCCCCAGAGGGAATGAACAGAGCAGGTAATCAAGTGATCTGTCCCCTGTCGTCCATTCCCAGCTTCTCGCAAATAGAAGTTAAGAACACCATCCCTGTCCATCCTGGCTAATAGCCATTCATGGACTTATCCTCCATGAATTTATCTAGCTCTTTTTTGAACCCTGGTATAGTGTTGGCCTTCACAACATCCTCTGGCATAAAGTTCCACAGGTTGACTGGACATTGTGTGAAGAAATATTTCCTTTTGTTTGTTTTAAACCTACTGCCTATTAATTTCATTTTGTGACCCCTAGTTCTTGTGTTATGAGAAGGTCCAAGTAACACTTCCTTATTCACTTTCTCCACACCAGTCATGATTTTATAGACTTTAATCATATCCCTCCTTAGTCATCTCTTTTCCAAGCTGAAAAGTCCCAATCTTATTAATCTCTCCTCATACGGAAGCCGTTCCATACCCCTAATCATCTTTGTTGCCGTTTTCTGTACCTTTTCCAAGTCCAATATATCTTTTTGGAGATGAGGCAATCACATCTGCATGCAGTATTCAAGATGTGGGCATACTATGGATGTATGTAGAGGCAATACAATATTTTCTGTCTTAGTATCTTTCCCCTTTTTAATCATTCCCGACATTCTGTTAGCTTTTTTGAGTGCCACTGCACATTGAGTGGATATTTTCAGATAACTATCCACAATGACGCAAACGTCTCTCTCTTGAGTGATAACAGCTAATTTAGATCCCATCATTTTATATGCATAGTTGGGGGTTATAGTTTCCAATGTGCATTACTTTGCATTTATCAACATTGAATTTCATCTGCCATTTTGTTGCCCAGTGGGGGACCAGACAGCGAATGTGAAAAATCGGGACAGGGGGTGGGGGGTAATAGGAGCCTATATAAGAAAAATACCCCAAAATCAGGACTGTCCCTATAAAATCAGGACATGTGGTCACTCTATTGCCCATTCACCCAGTTTTGTGAGGTCCCTTTGTAGCTTTTTGCATCCATCTGTTCCTGGTGACTTATTACTGTTTAATTTATCAGTTTGTTCCAAAATCTGTTCTAATGACACCTGTCACCTAAAAAGAATGGCTCAGGTTTGGGAATCTCCCTAACATCCTCAGCTGTGAAGACCAATGCAGAGAATCCATTTAGTTTCTCTGCAATGGCTTTATAGCCCTTGAGTGCTCCTTTAGCATCCCAATCGTCCAGTGACCCCACTGGTTGTTTAACAGGCTTCCTGCTTCTGATGTACTTAAAAAAATGTTGATACTACTTTTTGAGTCTAGCGAGCTGTTCTTCAAATTCTTTTTGGCTTTCCTAATTATATTTTTACACTTCATTTGCCAGAGTCTATGCTCCTTTCTATTTTCCTCACTAGGGCCTTGGCTACACTAGCGCTTTACAGTGCTGCAACTTTCTCACTCAGGGGTGTGAGTGCGGCTCCCAGCACTGTAAGCTAATCCCCACGGGGAGGTGGAGTACCTGTAGCACTGGGAGAGCTCTCTCCCAGCGCTGACGCAGCGACCACACTCGCACTTCAAAGCGCTGCCGTGGGAGTGCTCCTGCGGCAGGGCTGTACAGCTGCAAGTGTAGCCATACCCTAGGATTTAACTTACACTTTTTAAAGGATGCCTTTTTGCCTCTCACTGCTTCTTTTACTTTGTTGTTTAGCCATGGTGGCACTTTTTTGGTTTCTCTTATGGGGTTTTCTTAATTTGGAGGATACATTTATGTTGAGCCTCTTATAGAGAGAATTTTCTCTGTCATAAAGATGATATGCTGATCTTTGTACCTCAGGGAGCTTTTATCTTTAAATAACAATAACACAGACAACCTGGCATAAGATATTAGTGTTTTGTACTTTCTCTAAAAAAATCACTCTTGATTTCCTGTTTGATCAAGAATTGTTTTTACAAAGTGCTCTCAGAGCAAATTTCCACTTTTTCAGATTTTTTTTTCTATTTTCTGTTCTACACCAATCCCTACGATATGTGAGTGCCGGCTTTGCTTCTTTTGCTTTCTGCCTTTGGGACACATGATAAAGACATTTAGGGAGATAATAAAAATAAAACAGAAGTTATTTCCTTATTGTCAATACCTCTCTAAATCAAATATTTATTCTTCTCTTCTTTTGTACAGTGTTTGGGCCTGAACCTATAATTATTTTCTCATATAGGTAGTCCCATTGAGCATTGTTGGCAGCTATGATGATTACCAAGTGGCTAAGGGTTTGCAGGAATAACTCCTTACTCTTCCTTAGACAAATTCCAGGACCATTATCCTATAATGTGTGTAGTGTTAAAAAATCATGAATCAGGAACATAAAAAATCATAAGACTGGCTTAAAATCATGAGGGTTTTTTAAAAAAGTCATACACTTTGTTCTTTTTAATTGCCTTCTAGTTTCTGGGTCTTTAGGGTGCACTCAGATCAAGTCTTCCAGCTTTTCTGTTCAACTATGAGGGCTAGAAACCTATTACTCTTTTAAATGAAAGCTGAGATACATACATAATCGCAGGTCTCCGGGAAGATGGTCTTTAAGAAAAACCAACTATCAGGAGATTTGGAATAAAATCACAGGACTTGGAAACACTGTATTGGCACACAGGTAGTCCCCTGTGCCTGTATGGAGCCCCATTGAAGTTAATGAGGCTCCTTGGAGGTCTACTCATATGCCATGCAATATCAAGGCCTTGAATTCTACAAGGCTTGAAATTGATTCCATCCTCCACTCTCTCTCCACATCTATTTATTTTAAAACTTCTATTTTTACACAAAGGGTCATAAACATTCAATAGCAGAAGAAGAAAGCCAATATATTTCACACACAGCAAATACTCATCAATTGTGCAGTGTCACCAAAGAGCATTAGGTACAGTAAAGTCACCTACAGCTGTAAGTGCCCCATTATTCATTCTTACTCAAACCATCAAAAGATTTCTTCTACACTCAAAATCAGCCATATGGCCCTTAGATGAGGACTCTCAAGAGTTTAAACAGGTGCTTCATTACTGATCCTGATTGCAGTGAGTAATTTAAGTGTCCATGGGGTATCAAAGATATAATGATACAAGACACACACACCGAAAAAATGGGAATGCTTTTTGAGCCTAACACCAAATGAACACTGGCAAAGTGTCTGAAGAATTGTTTCCTCCAATCCCTGAAAGACATTTCTTTCATATCCTGTTTTTGTTTCTAGCCTTCAGTGTGACTGTCCCTTCAAACCAAACAGAGCAGTATAATGTCTGTGGGGGAGGGGATGGCTTTAAAATCAAGGAACCCCCACAATATATTACAATTCATTGCAATGAAGGACTCAGAGAAAACCCATAACTTCCTGCAGTCATCAGAGTAAAACCTTGTAGAACTTGCAGTTTTGGAGCATCAGTACTGATTGAGGAGAAGAGTGACCTAGGCTGCTTGGGGAGCTTCCTTTGGTTGACAGCTTGTGGCTAGCCTGGTTAGGTGTATTTAAATATTTAATTTTGTCTACCTTGGCGAAAATACCAGCCAGATGAAGAGGTCAGTGCAGGATTTGTACTAGAGAGGAACCATGTCCACTAAGGACTGTACTTGTTTGTTCCAGTTTTGATCAGTTAGAACAAAAACACATGGCTGCTCCACTCAACCTAACAATCCCAATGTCCCTGGGCTAGGTCCACAAAATGGCAACTAAACCCTAGTTGCCTTGCTCACCATTGGAATTACAACCCTCAGACTCCCTATACATTGTATAGGGAGAGTTAAACACCTAAGAAAAGACTCACAGACCCAAGCAAGCTGAACAGGGAGCCACCTAAGCTAGTCAGTAGGAAATGTCAAGGAGAGGTAGTTAGGCACCTAACTGTGGGATGAAAGGCAGTGCCTCCCTCCGCTTTGGATTCTCAGCTGTGAACCTTCTTCTAGCATTTAGATGCCTATGCCAGGTAAACACTTTCTCAGGCCTGGTATACACTACGCATTTAAACTGAATTTAGCAGCATTAAACCAATTTAACCCTGCACCCATCCACACAACAAAGCCCTTTCTATCGATATAAAGGGCTCTTTAAACCAGTTTCTGTACTCCTCCTTGACGAGAGGAGTAGCGCTGAAATTGGTATTGCCATGACGGATTAGGGTTAGTGTGGCCGCAAATTGATGGTATTGGCCTCTGGGCGGTATCCCACAGTGCACCATTGTGACCGCTCTGGAAAGCAATCTGAACTCGGATGCACTGGCCAGGTAGACAGGAAAAGCCCCGCGAACTTTTGAATTTCATTTCTTGTTTGCCCAGCGTGGAGCTCCTGATCACAGGCGGTGGCGTGCGTTGATGTTCCCCTCCAAATCCCAAGAAATAACTGCTCCAGCATGACCGATAGAGAGTTACTGATCCCTTGACGTTGTATGGCGAGACAAATCTCTATCAGAGCTCTGTTCAGAAGACGAATGACAAAGCATCCTTGCTTAAAAAATCCCCAGGCTAATAGACAGAGGCCACAGCACATGATGGCTGTCCTGACAAGGCGTAACGGAAACCAAAGAATCAAATGGACGCCTTCATGAGGAGGGAGTCCGGTACTAGGACTCCAGTATCCCACAGTCCCCGCACAGTCTCCAAAAGAAATGTATTTGCATCTGCTGAGCGTCCCAATGCCTGAAGGCGTGTAAAAACATCTTCCGGGGCTGTTTCAGGGTGATTATTCATCAAATTTACACCCTTCCCCCGAATGAAAAGGGGGAAAAAAACATTTCTTGCATTTTTTCAATGTCACCCTATGTCTACTGCATGTGCTGCTGGTAGACGGGGTGCGCAGCTGCTGAACACCAGATTCCCCTCCGATGGCAGCACGGTTACAATATGACTGCTTCCATCGCTCATCATCAGCTCGGTGACGTGCTCCTGCGCCCGATGAGGTCGGCCAGGCGACACCTGGGTAAAAATGGGCAATGACTCCCGGTCATCCGGTAGATGTACAGAACAGCTGGACACTGTTTCCTCATAGCACTGGAGGCTTGAGGCTCTTATCAGCCCCCCCTTTCATGTCTAAAGAAAAATTCTGTACTGCCATGGACTATCATAGCAGAACGGCGAAGGCCGGCTCCTCTCCCCCGCTCTCCACCCTTTTTATGTCCTGCCGGGACTATATAGCAACTGGAAGGCTTCCTCCCCCTCATTTTATTTCACTAAAAAGTCAGTTTTCTTATTCCTGCATTCCTTTATTACTTCATCAGCACCAAATGGGGGGGGCCACGCCACCGGGGCCCAAAGAGAAGAGGGTTAGGGGGGAGTGGAAAGCAACAGGTGGGGTTGTTTGTCAGGTGCGCGCACCCCTAGAATCATGCGCCTCATCATCATTTTGCGATCTCTGGGGCTCTGACATGGGAGCAGCTCTGTGCTCCTGGTTCTCTTAGTGACACTTGCCCATATTCTAGGCAGGAGACTCGTTTTTAGACAAAACATAAAAAGGGAATGACCCAGGGTCATTCCCATATTTTGTCCATGCGCCCCCGGCCGACCTTAGCGAGCCACCGGGTAGCACCCATTACGAGCAGCAGACGGTACAGAATGACTGTATAACCATCATCTCATCGCCAATTTTACCAATGGCATGGCAGACAGTGCAATAGGGATGGTAATTGTCTCTGCTACCTTGCAAAGGCAAATGAATTCTGCTGTGTAGCACTGCAGATACCGCGGTTTCTAGTCGGCCAGGCATCACAGTACACATACAGTGACAGTGACAAAATGGGCTCCATGGTTGCCATGCCATGGCGTCTGCCACGGCAATCCAGGGAAAAAGGGCGCGGAATGATTGTCTGTCGTTGCTTTCATGGAGGAAGGAGTGACTGACGACATTTACCCAGAATCACTCGCGACACTGTTTTTGCATTGGGATCTCAACCCAGAATTCCAATGGGCGGTGGAGACTGCGGGAACTATGGGATAGCTACAGGATAGCTACCCACAGTGCAACGCTCCGGAAATCAACGCTAGCCTTGGTATATGGACTCACTTCGCCGAATTAATGTGCTTAGTGTGGTTGCGTGCACTCGACTTTATACAATCTGTTTTACAAAACCAGTTTACTGTAAAATTGGAATAATCCCATAGTGTAGACATACCCACAGAAAGCAGAGAAAGCAGAGAAAGCAGATTTGGGCACTCTCCTGAAATGTAGTTGACCTGTTTTCAAATCCTTATTTTATTCAAAGTTTCAGTGGCAGAGATTGAGAGAGTTTCACCCCCAAAATGAGCACTTAATAGCTAGCCAGCCACATTCTGCCCCAGACTCCGCTTTTTAGGTAGAGCTCATTACAGTTATCTAATCACTAGATGACAAAGGTATGGATGATGATTATGAGGTTGGCCTCTGAAAGGAGAGGAATACAAAATATCTGTCTTGGCCACTGCTCCTGCCTGATTTAAAATCAGGAGAGGAGCTGAAAGAGACCCCAAACTGCACACTTGTGTAACAAATGATGTGTATATATCCTCACTGAAAAAGGTGAGTATAACCTGCTCCAAATCTTCCAGTTCCTTCCTCCAACGTACCAACATCACTTCAGATTTAACTGCAATAAGTCTCAGCCAGCTAGCTCTCGTCCATGCCCCACTCCACATAGTGTGTATGGATAATGTTTATGTATTTACATATATAGTGTTGGATGGGTACATGTACCTGAAATTGAAAATTAATTAAAAATACTAGCATTTGTAATTTGTGACTCTGAGAAGGGGCATAGCAATCTTGAAGGGTAAGCCCCACCAAGCCAGGTAGAATTGAGGTTTTGTAGTTAAATTCCTGAAAGTGTGTTCACAGTCATCTCAAAGAGGCACTCCCAGCTGTGAAGTGATCACATGCAGCTGAGCCTAGGGAGGCTGAGAATGTTAAAATGAGGTGGAGCTGCTCTCAGGGGTAACTTGGGGGGTTATTTAGAAGCTTGAATATGGTGCTCTTGAGAGAGGATGTCTGACCTGCTTGTGTTTACAAGTAATTTTTAGTGTTTAAGGATTTAAACTAACTGAAGGGAATGTGGTTACTGGTGTTCTTCTGATTACATAAGAGAGAGCTATTTGTCTAAACGGAGCCTTCTGTGAAGTTACATGCTAGGAGTGAAATTCATGCTATACACAGAGCCAGCACAAGATCTATTTACCATTTGTTTTAAGGGCTTCAGCTGTCTGCTACAGGAGTGAAATTCCACTGTAGATGCACATTGTAGGCTCTGCCGCAGTATTTTTAACATGAACTAATAAATCCATATATTACAAATGCAAGAGGATTTGTGTTGTAACTCTTATGTGAGTTTTCATCACATCACCAGTATGTATACCCACTGACTCTCTGCTCCCTATTCCATGGCTTTTATTTTATTTTATTTTAATTTTTTTTTGCCTCACTCTTTTTGCTATTCTAGCCCCATTTCAACAATTTGAAAGGCTCTCTTTTGTACTGTTTTATATAATCACCTACCTAACATTACTTCACCTTAGCATTCACTGTAGTCTCTGCCATGTTCTTTTTATAGCCCTTTGCTTCAGAGTAGAAAATACTACTGCCAGAAATTCTCACAGTGTCTTTCTAGGTGGCTCCTTCCTTGACTTTTCCGCTTTAAGACTTGGCATAGTTGTCACTCTGGGAAGTCTAGTCAATGACTGCCTGGCACATGCTGCTGGCCACCAATATCCATCATCAGTTAAACAGCATATTGATGAAAGTCTAGCCTCTGACTGTAGACAGAACCCTCTTGCCTGAGTCCTTATTCTTCAGAACAAAACCCATGTAACAAATATGAAGATGATGGACCTAAAACAGTAGTTCCTTGCTATCCCTAACTTGGTGATATTTTTTCCTTCTTGTAATTGTGATTAAATGCTGAATCTCATTCTGAAATGGATGAGGTACTGTACATAATATCCGCATGAGAATTATTTTTTTAATGGGAAATTTACAAATTCAGTGTCAAACAGCAGCAGAACACCAACTATATTATATAGATATTCTGTAATTTCAGCTACAATATTCCATTCTGAATGATCTGTCACATCATAGTGACACATGGCTAGCATTATTTCATTCCAGGCAGCCATCTGTACTGATACTTTTAGCCAATATCTTGCCACCAGGAAATTAGTTCTTGGAGATACATTTTCAGTGCAGTGCAGTGGGAAATAGATAATTATTTTTAAAAAGAATTGGTAGCCTGCCTGCCCCTCTCTCTTTCTCTGTCACATATGATGCCTATAACCATGGTCTCGAAGCATCTAGTAGGATGGGGAAATCTGAAAATTGATCTGAAAATATAATTTTGGATAGTAATTCCCACTTCAGGACAGTTCATTGGCAAAATATATATCCATCTAAATGGTTGACTGCAAAATTCTGAAGATGCCAGAATTGTAAATATGGCAAACAGCAAGGAAGAATTAAAACAGATCCAAAGAAAGACTAATCTAGGTGACTTACAATGAAATATAATTGTAAATATACAATTCAGTGTAGACAAATGTAGAATAGTGACAATAGGAACAATTAATCAAAATATGGGATGGCATAAATGGATCTTTCACACAATATACAGAAAAAGGAAAAAAATACAGGTATTTATCATGAAAAGAATCCCTGAAGCATTCAGTCCAGCTTATAAGATTCATAAGTAAGGCTACAATTTTGGCACAGGTATTGTTATTTGCCTTAGAGGGAGATATATAAGCAGTGAGATGCTTACAGCAGTGGTTCTCAACCAGGGGCCTTGGGCCTCTGTGTGGGGGCGGGGCTGCAAGCAGGTTTCAGGGGGTCCACCAAGCATAGCCAGTGTTAGATTCGCTATGACCGAGGGCAGATAGCCAAAGCCCCACCACATGGGACTGCAGCCTAGGGCACCAATACCTACCACCCTGGGCTGAAGCCAAAGCCTGAGTAACTTAGTTTCGCGGTGCCCCCTGTGGCATGGGGCCCTGGGCAATTGCCCTGCTTGTTACCCTCTAATATCTGGCTTTTATATGCAGAAGAACAGTTGTTATGACGCAACTGGGCAGTGGAGTTTTTATAGCACAGGGAGGAGGCTCAGAAAGGTTGAGAACCCGTGGCTTAAAGGATAGTAGCCATTCAACATGTTAAAAGAGAGAGAAATTCCATTACCTTCAGCTGAAGGGAGTTGGACACTGGTTTACAGAAATAATAAAAAACAATAAAAATCTGTGTCAGAGATTTTTCTAGCCAAGTGCAGACACTAAGCTGTTAATCGGAGGCTTCACCAGCAGCTAATTCCACTTTGAGCAGAGTTAGCTTTAATATTTAAATAAATAACCTCCAGGGCTTAGCAGTTTTTGGATATCAAGAACTGGGCAAAGCAGAAAGCTGATAGTGGTGACAAACGTGAAGTCTCCATCCTTGATCATCTTTCTCAGGCTGACCAACAAAACAATGATAAGTTCTTAATCCTCCCTACACCTGCAGGAATTTCAGAGAAACAAGTCAATCAGAGAAGGATTCTAGATTTGTAGCTTCTGCTGCATGTGAGATTTTCTGTATTTGGGAAAAAAATATATCCTTAAAAGACATTAATTTTCTTTCAAGCACCCTTGTAACTCCAGTTACAATCAACAGAAGTTCAGTTTAGTGCTTAGAAGAAAACAGGCCCATAAGTGAGGCCTACCGTATCTTCCCAGCAGAGAATATCTATCCCTAATGAAGAAATTTCCTCCAAAGTACTTATCAACCTTCATATTATTACTGTTACAACTTACAAATGTATTATTCAAAGTCTTGGGTGGAACTTAAATGTTTCATTTGAGAAATTGTGCAATATTATGAAAATGCTACTTTACATAATAGACTTCAGCCAATTTGTATATTTGAATGATTTACAACTGGTACAGATATTATCATAAAAATATACAAGTAAATTACTCTGATCTTGAGTTTTCTTTCTGTACAGAGTAGCTTCTAATTCTGTGCTGTTATCTTTTGAAGCATATCATTGTTATGATGATTGCAACATGAATACAAAACAGACTTTGTGGGAGGGAATAACTTATGGTAGCAATTTAGGGAGGCAGCAAGATTTTGTAATAAACTTTCCATAGAAGTCACATTGCAGATTTTTGAAAACAGTGCTTAGTCAAAATAAAGCATAAGATGTTGCAAAAATTCAGTGAGGAGGAGAGTAAATAAGCCCAGAGATATAATTAAGGTATGTACTCACTCTAGGGGCATCTGTTGTTAATTCTAAGATATACTTTTTAAAAGGTTGAGAGTCTCACCTCTGTTCTTGCTCATTCACACCAGACTCCAAGAAGTGTAAAGGGGGCTTCAAACCACTTTAGCCCTCCTAGGCTATGAATTCTGTACTAAACTTCTGGGTGGCGAAGCACAGAATCACCCTCAACAGGTTAGATTCTTATTTACACTAGGACCCTTCAACATTCTCTGGATAAGGGGCATTAGCATGAGTGTAGATTACATTTACACCCTTTTAAAGACCCTTGACATTGCCAGAAATGGAGAATCAAGGCCAAAAGTTTTATTTCCACATTCAGCATTTCTGCATACTTTAAAAATACAGAAATCATGTTTGCCTGCAAATATGTGCAGTAGCAGAATGTTTATAATGTACAAGATAGAGTATGTACATCTTGATTACTAACGCCCAGATATAGAATCCAGTGCATGACAAAGACTTAAAAGGAGGGAAATTTTACAAAAATAATCAGGAAACTTAAAATGCTGTCAGATTCATTCCTTTAGTTTGTTTCTCTTTCTGCACCCTCAGTTTCAGGATTCTTCGTTTCTGATGTAAATAATTTTCAACAACATTACTGACCGGACACCAAATTTGTGCAAAATGTTACTAAATGGGTGGCATCCTTTGAAATGACAGATATTTAAGAGGTATGGGAGAGAGTGTTTCTTTGCAACCTTTATCTTGACAGTTAGTGATTTAACTTTTTCTTTAAGGTGTTGGGAATAATATCTTGAGGCAAATTTCCTACCAGGTCATAACTAACCCTGCCTGAAATGCTATGTCCCTTCTTTACCTTCTAGTCTTTCAAGGGACAGTATGTGGCAAAAGTAGAAAAATAACTTTAAATTAAGGTTTCAAATATTAATTTCAATAAAGGGTTAACAACCACTGCAAATGCATTTACAGTAGCTGGGTCTGAAGTTGAAGTAAATGGAGCATTTAAAGGGAAATAACAGATACCATCAGACAGGATAGATAATTATAAATGCTGAAGAGTCTGCTGTTAGTTAAGAGAGACACAGAAGTTTGAACAAGGTTCCTTTTTGTTTCAGAGTATCAAGAAGCAAAGAGTGAGCTTTCTAGTCCAACCTCCCAAGCCACATATCTAAGCCCATTCAGCATTATGAACAAAAGAATACTGTGTGATAGGGAGGAGTTTCTTAGAATTGAACCATATTTCACCTGAAAGAACAGCTGGAACAATTTGAAGAAATAGCAATCAAAAGCAGTCTGGCTGACATCTCAAAATGGTCTTCCTGGGAGCCGGTCCAAAGCAGTTTGCTGGAATTCTAAAAGTTGTGTTCTGCATCAGGGCATTATTAACTTTACTTTTGTCACATAACAGAATTTGCAGCCAAAAGTGCACATACTTGTATATAAATTTAGAAAAGGGTACAGTATCCTGTGGGAAATATTTAGCTCTTTCCAAGAGATCAGATTTTCTTGACCATTTAGAAACCATGTAAATATTTAATACAATAGAAAACAAGGAGCTTGTCTCCACCAAGAATGTTCACAGGTTTGTTATTTGTGAAGCACTCTGAAGACAAAAAGTGCCTGATATAATTTTCTATTAAATACAGTTATTTATTATTTCAGCATTATTATATATATACTCATTTGGTTTCAATTGTTCAATCCTCCACTATGTTTATGCTGAAGGTAACTGTTTACTTTGTATCTTATCATAAATTTAGGCAGGAAAATAAAGGGGGGGGGTATTTAATCCAAGTAGTCATTTTATCAAGAGATATAAGAGAGAGATTAGGAGGCATGGAATGTTGTAAAGCCTGTGCTGCAAAGCACTTCAGCTGGTGTGAATTGAGTATGTTTGGCTCAAACTCTGTTGCATTAGAAAAGATAAAATACCACTTCATATATAAATGCATTAAATCCACTATGTTTACAGTGCAGAGTACCACAGTTGGACATCACAGTCTGAGCATTTTGTGGCTCTCTGAGCAAGCAGGTGCATTGCTACTTACACTACAGCTGAATTTGGTCCAATATGTCCACTCTCTCCCAGTTTTCTTCCCTAACCCCAGCAAAAGGGAGGAAGTGAAAAAGGTCTTCCTCTTCTTTTCAGCTGTCACTTTTCTAGCATTTTGGAGCACAGTGGAGTCCTGGTCCATGACTAGGACTCCTAGCAGCTACAATAATACAAATAATTAAAATTAATAAGGGGAAGGATTCCAGTGGCTCCAGTCCTGTTTACCCAGTGCTCCCTATTTGATTTCCATATGTTTGGTAGAGTGAGGAATACTCTTCTTCTGAGACCTATAGCAACCCCAAAAGCTGCAGACAAGTTTAGGACTAGAGTTTGATTATCATGTCCATGGAGAAATGGATGTTTGAATATGACTGAGTAAAGGCTTCAGCAATCTGGACTCCCACCCTCCTTATGTATGATGAGTATGGATCCTGAAAGGAGCATTTAAGGTTCTGGGTTCCTGAATGTTGCAAAAAGGGAAATGTGACTTATTCAATATCCAATCCAAATCCATACCTTTTGGCTGAAGAAGTTGCCACCCTTACTCCTCCAAAATAGCCATTAAGGAGGCAACATAGTCTTCTTCCCTCCACCTCCAGGATGTCTCCTGAGGACAGTTTTTGCAGTCCTCCTGAATGTGAAATGCCTCATGAATGGGAGTTAAGGAGTAAACCTTTCACTTCTATGTCACTGATTCAAATGCGTACCAGCATGGCAATGATTACCATTTGATGGATGTCTGATGTCAGTGTAATAAGCTGCTGTTTTTGAAAAACAAATTCTGCCACTACTTCTGCCTCAGTAACCCTGGTGGTTTCATAGAGATGCACAGGTATAACTAACATCAAAATTTGTCCCCAGGTGTCTTCATCCCAAAAACTACATTTATTTTGCCATCAGTTGGCATCCTTGTTGGCAGTCACAGCAGAGAAATTAAGGACTGAAAAAAATTGGCATGGAGATTGAACTGTCCACTGGTTTCTAGAGGTGATCCCTCAGAGTAGCTATTACTGCCACTCCCTCCCCAGGCCAGATCTGTTCTTTGGATAGGGAACTTGTCTCCAGGGCTATCAAACAGCACTTCTCACAAGCATTCCTTTAACTTTAAAAATATTATTAAATCATCATCTGCAATACCGGAAAAAGTAATTCCTAGTTTTCTTCTGCTTTCTAGTCCGGTTGTTGCAGACCTGGCTGTGTGTGTATCTAGGCGGAAGTGAGAATGTGGATTCTAAGGGTGATGTCCTGGCAAAGTTCCCATGAACTTAATGTGCCTTTTACCCTAAGGTTGCACTCCTTCATCACATGTTAGAAGTCACCCAATAGCTACACCATATAGTATCTTGCCATAGGTTTGAGTGTGTTATTGATGAGATGCTGTGTTTCAGATAGTAAACACAGATCTCACACTTTAGATTCCCTTTCACCCAGCTGTGTGTACACAGATTTATTTTCCAAACTAATGCATGCAGATTGTTGTGGTTGTTGTTGTTGTCTAAGTGAGGAAATGATGGGGCCAAAAGATCATTTTAGATCTCCTCCTTGAACAGAAGATCAAATGTACCATATCTGAACTTACACAAATATCAGGAAATGAAAAAAGCCAACTATTTATAGGTCTGACTGGGTGGCCACCTAAATATGCAAATCCCCAGTTTATATATGCAATCATGTTAGCCAGTGCAAATTACACATGTAGTTTCACTTACATATTTGCATATGCAATTGCATGGCTAACTTTATGCAAATCAGACCCAAACAACTCTGGCCCAGGCTTAGAAAAGTAACACACAATAGCAATATACTATAACAGGTGCCTGCTTTAGTAAAACTGAGAATCTGGACAATACACACCACATTTGTAATCACATAACAACACTGTTCATTGATCACTACACACGAAACGCACCTCTGACTCCATCTACACACAACTACGCATGCCAGTAGGTAATTCACTACCGTGCATGCCACCCAAGTATGTCTGTGGCTGGAAATGTACATAATGGTGATTATATGTGTCAAACAGTGGGATTTCCAGTACATGACATCTCACAATGACATGTGGACACTGTCCCAATGAGACTCCTCAATTAGGTGTGACTATGGTAGCAGTGCACAATCATTAAATAGTATGGATGGGTGTCTTGATGCCCTGAGTTTGGGTATTCTGAATGCTGATGACAGATACATAAGTACATTTTCCTCTGCTTTAGAGTAAGAGATATGGGAGCCATATTATATGATATCCTTTTTTACAGAAACTGAGCCTGGTGTCCTGAGAATTCTCCTAATCAGTTTGATATTCTTAGTAGCTAGTGTTTCATTCTGATTTTAACATTATCAGAACTATATGGTATCTCTAATAGACACATACAGCTGCCCAGTGTCTCTCCATCTGCCTTAACCATTAGATTAACTATTTAAGAGGTAGAAGACCATTTTCACAAGACATGGCACAAATTCCGAGAGTGCAGAATCTGTTCTAATGGTGTTGCAAGCTAAAAATAGCACTTTTGTTGACCCATTGGGGGCAACGAAGACGTGTTATTCTTGCTATCAAAATGATCTTTGAATCCCTGTGTGTGTGTGTATATGCACATGCAAAGAAGGAATAGTTTCTCATTGTAACTAAGATAAAACAATTTTCAGTATCTCAGATTTATCTTGTGACTCCCATAAGAGGGTTTGGCTCTCTGTTTGATAAAAATTGTTGTAAAACAATAAAAGCTCTGTGTCATTACTGAATACCAGCATGCTAAATGATGTATAGAGCAGCCAAATGGATGTATTCTGTTCTCAGTCCATGCCAAAACTACCACGAGAGTGCAAATCAAGGATCATATGTGGATTCAGCCATTCTGACACAAACAGCTCAATAAAATTACAGGTTTTAAAAATACAGCCTTAAAACCAAATAGCTTCTGATGGTTATTGCGAAGAAGTATTAGTTTATGCCTAATGTTTTAGATTGGTTTCCTTATGTATGTTTCAGTTCTCAGAAAAGCTTCCTGATTCACAAGTTTCTTCATTGTAAAATTAACTTGTGAAGGGAGGATATCCAATGCACGATGGCTATCTCCTGTGGGTGAAGGTGAGGCAAAGTAGTGTAAAACAAATCAAACAGGAGGGGTAAAATCACAGCACTGGTTAAGAATAACACATTAGAGACTTGCCCAATTTCTGCATTAAGAGATTACATACAATTCTGTTCTGTTAGCTTCCATCGAGCTCTAGAAAAAGCCTAACACTGTGTGTGTTGCTCTACCCTTGTAGATCTCTGCCATAGCCCTTTTAAATTTGAGCATCTAGCTCAGCAGCTATGTCTAGGGTGACCAGACAGCAAGTGTGAAAAATCAGGACAGGGGGTGGGGGATAATAGGAGCCTATATAAGAAAAAGACCCCAAAATCAGGACTGTCTCTATAAAATTGGGACATCTGGTCACCCCAGCTTTGTCTGATTTTCGCATTGTTTTGTTCTCATGTTGTTAAAGTAGTTTTGAATAAAACTTTAACCAGACATTGCAGCTGAGTGTGTGTCATTGTTCAGCTGGTAGAACTCCAAAGCGGACAGATAGGTGAAATGTTTATTTAAACAGACCTTTAATTTTATGCAGCTCTGTGATTGTGTTCTTAAACGTCCTACAACACCTGAACCTCAGGAAAAAGCCTCCTGATGAGAGAAAAATTTATTTCTCATGGGCTAGATCAGGGGCGGCAACCTTTCAGCAGTGGTGTGCCAGGTCTTCATTTATTCACTCTAATTTAAGGTTTCATGTGCCAGTAATACATTTTAACGTTTTAAGTAGGTCTCTTTCTATAAGTCTATAATATATAACTAAACTATTGTTGTATGTAAAGTAAATAAGGTTTTAAAATGCTTAAGAAACTTAATTTAAAATTAAATTAAAATGCAGAGCTCCCAGACCGGTGGCCAGGACCCGGCAGTGTGAGTGCCACTGAACATCAGCTCACGTGCCGCCTTCGGCACACGTGCCATAGGTTGCATACCCCTGGACTAGATCATGGTTTTAAGCTATATTGAAGGTGGATGAAAGGTGACATGTAGGTGCAGTTCACCACCTGTAGAGGGTGAAAGCAGCCTCAGATTATCATCAGGTAGACAGAGCCCCCACCAACAAGCCACCCCTCCTGAAAAGTGTGTAGTGTTCCTGTTAAACTAAGACTCTCTGAAACTTATGCTCAGGGGAGAAAGAACCAGGATTTTGACTCTCTCCTTTGCAGGTGTACAAAAGAGGGAAAGAGCCCCTTGAACCTTTTCCAGCCACCTTTATGCCTCCATACAGGAGCCGTCAGAATCTAGCTCTCTCATGATGATTTGGCCATCTCCAAAGGCTGGGAGTGGGGGAGGGAAGGAATTGCTCATTAACACTTGCCCAGGTTCAAGTGGCATTGTGACAAAGACTGTCTGCCACATAGTTTCCCTGCAGCAGCCTCTAAACAGGGAGAAACCATCCACAAGTTTTCAGCTCCACTCCATGTCAATGGAGTCAGATTGATCTGAGGAGTTTCCACCAGTTTTGTGCCACAGAGCAGAGTGAAGCCAGGATCTGTCCCTTTATTAATTAAAAAAATAAGCCACATTAGTTCTAAAGAGAACACAATTATCTTTCTGTTTTGCTCTTTGTACTAATTTATGTCTTTCCTTCCATATAGAGATATTGAGCTGCCTAGCCTTTCTCTTACGCTTTGAGCTATGTCCACTTTATGATTTTTGGGGGTGGAGGAAAGAAAGTTAGGTCACGACTTTTTGATTTTTGTGTGGCTTCAGTAGGTATTTGACAGCACTGAAAGCGAATCTAGACCAGGAAGGCAGACATTCTTTGAAATTATACAGTAGTGCTTGAGGAGGTATATTCCATACAGCTTTCAAAATTTATTTAAAGAAAAATGACCTTGTTGTGCAACTTTGTTTGGAACTGTTAATTAAAATTAATGATCTTGCTACTCTGCACTGGCTTGTTTCTGTGATCCAGCTAGTCCATTCTCCTGCCTGCTCTAGTCTGTTCCTTAGGTCAGATGAGGAACCAGGAAGCCAGTGATAGACTGAGTGGGATTTAGACATTAACGGCATTAAGTGGCAACTTTTTGAGCCTTTCTAGGTATTTTGGATTTAAGGCATGTCCACAGACCATAAGATTGTGTTGGTAATTCTTGTAAAATATTAAGAGATTTCCCTCCAAAATCTGTGGAATCTCTTCAGGGTTGGGAGGTACTTTTGTCCCTGCTTTAACTGGTCCTACTCCTATTGTAATCTGATGCTAGTTAACACTACAATATAATCACCTTACTGTTACCGTGGGCTACCATGGTCTGTTTGTTGCCTTTTATCATATACCTAGATGGTAAACTTTTGGGGGCAGGTATCCTCTTTTTGCCATGGTATGTATAGTGTCTAGGACAACAGTCACTGATAAATGCCTCTAGATAATACTGCAATAATAATAAGTAGTTCAAATATTTATTAGCTTTTCCTCCTGTCAGACAAAATTTTATTGAAAACCCAACTGTCTCATATACTCTTCAAACCACACCAAGGAAAGCATGATCTGATTTCTTGTGAGTCATTCCAAGGTTTGTTCTGACAAAATGGTTGCTCACCCACACTAGATATTCTAGAAATGGAGGACCGATTCATCAGTACATTCCAGGTGGCTTGCACTGGTCCAGTGATGCAGAATAGCTCTAAACCTGGCCTAACCAACTAGTTAAGACAGACTTACAGCTTGTAATAAGAAGTAGTAAAATGCAGCTGGAGCTTACTGGTGAAACTGTCCCTTATTATGTTAGATCCACAGACAGTTCCATTATTTTTGCTAGGTGTGCAGGGAACTTTGCAGAGAAATAAAAGAGACGACTAGAGCTGGTTGAAATTTCCCCATTAACATTTGAAAACTTCAACCAGTTCTTGTGATGGGTCTCTGCAACAAGGAACTTACAAAGTAAGGAATTGAATTGTACTCTTAGGAACCGGGTCTGCATATGGGGGATGATGACAAAAAGCATCACCCAGATCTGCTTCAATAAGTATAGGTTTAAGGGCATTACCCCTACTTGCAACTGAAAACCACTTTTAAAAAATATCCATTCTGTGTCATTCTGCAGATACTTCTACAGCCCAACAGCCAGTCAAAGTTGCTTCTGCAGCCATCGCTCACCCAATCCTCCACTCTACTCATTCTCTGCCCATTTCCAAACCCTGTCTACAAGAGTAGATATAGATAAC
This sequence comes from Chelonoidis abingdonii, assembly GCF_003597395.2. Taxonomy (NCBI): domain Eukaryota; kingdom Metazoa; phylum Chordata; order Testudines; family Testudinidae; genus Chelonoidis; species Chelonoidis abingdonii. Next base: position 59,173,405 of record NC_133773.1, on the reverse strand, counting down.
CCTAACCTATCTGAACTCTGCAGCACACAGAGATACCTTCCTGAAATCCTGTCTCCCAACCCTGGCCTTGCACTGGGGAACTGCACCAGTCCCCCCACAAGGAGGAATTCCATATCTGCTGAGGACAAGGTAGGAGATGACCCGCGTGCTTATAACATGGCACATGTGAAAAAGATAAAGAACGTAGAGAAGATTTACGGTACCCCTTATGGAAAAGTCTTTATAGAATTTAATTTTTGAAATAAAACTTACCTATAGGTTATTTAAACCAACCTCTAAAATCTAATAGAGACTAGTATCTATGAATTCTACAGGAAGATTTAAAAAAAACTGTTGAAAGAAGATCATCCTCTATTAAATCCTGTCACTAGAGTAATTCCTATAGAACCCTGTTACACTTGTAGACAACACTATTGGTTGCCTTCCTATTAAACTTTGTAGGACTTTTTCTATAAGGAATGTAACCAAATTATTGTACCATATAAATTATTATCTGTATGTAAATATGTGACAAGATAAATGGAATCTGAAATGATTAACTAACCTTTCATTTAACAACATTTCTGACATTTCATGCAAGGAATGAGGACTAACCTGCTTTACTGGGGCTTTAACTATGGAATATTTGGGATATGTAATGGTCATTAATAGAGCTTGATTATACTTTTGATCATCTTTTTACAGTTATTGGAAATATGATAATAAAATAAAGAAACAATCAAACATCAGTTCTCTATGGCCCAGACTCAGACATGCTTCAGTGGAACGACTATTATTCCCTGTAGCTCAGATTCACTGACATCAATTAGACTACTTATGTGCTTAAAGTTAGGCGTGTGCTTAAGTAACTTGCTGAATTGGGGCCTTGAGTCCAGTCATCTGTAATCTTACTCTGTTTAGTCTGTCATCCTTTTTTTATCTGCCAACTATTTAGAAAAAATAATTCATTCTTTACTCTAAATGATGTGTACAAAAATTGTTTCAGCAAAATCTGTATATTTTAAAGATTCAGTAGAGATACAATATCAGCAGGAACAGTACTTTACTTTGATTAAAACTACAGCGAACTGCTTGTGTTTTCTTAGTTTTGCATATTACAATTAGGAATTTTCATAGCCCTCACACTTCTAAAGTATACTTTCATGTTCATGAAGAATATAAGGGTTTTCCTTATAGTAGAAGGGGATTTAGAGACATTTTGTATTAATTACTTGTAGATTGTATGTCCTTAAGCTTTACATATTTACAAAAAGAAAAACATTAAGGGCCTAATTTAAAAAATGACTGTACAAACAAGCATGTATTTGCACATGCAAAATGCATAATAGTGCATACAAGTGTCAGTTTACATTAGGAGTTATGTAAGCATGTGTGTTTGTCCACAGTTATCGGGGTACCTGTGCATATTTTGTAGCTTTTTCTTTTTAATTTGGACCCAAGAAGTAATTTCATAAATCCTATTCAATCCACTTTAACTGCCTGTCAACAATACTATCTATGTTGTAACTTCATTAACTTTATTATCTTTGAAAAAAATTCCTCTTATCAGCCCTAAGGACATCATTTACATGAGATTACAGCTGCAGCCGGGGACTGATAGAAAACCGATTGAAGTCAATGGGAGTCTTCTCTATGACTGCTATAGTCTTTGAGTCAGCCCTGAATGATCAATACTCTTTCTACCTACATTTCACTTCTCCAGTTTTTCTAAGGCATCTTTCCTGCTGTTTTCTCCATGTCCTTCTTCCCTAAATCTGAAATTCAGCCAACCTTCTACCCCCAAATTTTCCCCTAAAAGTCTCTTTGCAATCTCTTTTTAGATCAGTGGTCAACAACCAGTCGATCACGATCAACTGATCGATCCTGAAGACTTCCAGTCTATCATACTCTCTGGCAGTATAACAGGGCTGCTGCTAAGGCAGGCTCCCTGCCTGTCCCAGTCCCACACCCCTCCCAGAAGCAGCCAGCAAGCCCCCATGACCCAGGGTGGGGGGGCATGCAGGGGTCTCCGTGTGCTGCTCTTGTCTGCAAGCACCGCCCCTGCAGCTCCCATTGGCCGGGAAAGGGGAGCTGTGGCCAATGGAAGCTGCGGGGGTAGTGCCTGCAGAGAGGGGCCATATGTGGAGCCACATACCAACCCCCAGGAGCCAGAGGGGTATGTTGGCCTCTTCCGGGAGTGATGTGGGGCCGGGGCAGGAAGGGAACCTGCCTTAGCCCTGCTGTACCTCCAACCCAAAGCCACTTGAGGTAAGCACCACTGGACAGAGTCTGCACCCCAACCCTCCTCCTGGAGTCAGCACCTTATACCCCCTCCTGCACCCCGTACTCCCTCCTGCACGCCAACCCCCTGCCCCAGCCCTGACCCCCTCATGTACCCAAACTCCCTCCCAGAGCCCGCATCCCACACCCCCTCCAGCACCCCAGCCTCCTGCCCCAGGCTCAGCCTGGAGCCCCCTCACACACTGCGAACCTCTTGGCCCCAACCCAGAGCCCTCACACCCTCCCAAATCCCAATGCCCTGCCCCAGCCCAGTGAAAATGAGTGAGGGTAGGGGAGAGCGAGTGACAGAAGGAGAGGATGGAGTGAGCGGGATGGGGTTTCAACAAAGGGGCAGGTAGATCCTAGGTTGCCCTTAAATTCAAAAAATTATCTTGGGCGTAAAAAGGTAGGAGACCACTGTTTTAGATTACCTGCCCATTCTGACGGGCATATCAGCTTGCTGTCTCCCTCATGGTTATATTCTTCACTCAATATGTCCACTTGATCTCCATTAATCCTCCACAGGATTAGTACTTATAAATATATCAAAAAATCCTTCTGTAATTTTTGTGCTTAGTCAGGTCTGTGTGTCAGATGATATAAGCACTGAAAATTTCATTTTGTGTCTGAGTGAGATTATGATCCTCCAGGTAGAAGCTAAGGGAACAAACATTCCAAAGTACTGACTGGCTAATCCAGAGCTTCTCTTTACCTGTGTTTTACAGCTGTTATCCCAATATATCAGGCTGCCTCAAAAAAAAAAACAAAAAAAAAACTAACCACAATGCTACGCCCGTCTCCTCTCCTCTTTACTCATTTTTATTTGTGTGATATTCAAATAATTTGGTTAATCATTTGTACCTACTTTGTTTCTTGGTTTCATCTACTTAGTCTTCTGCATGTTATTGTCCTGATATTTTTTGCTTTACTTAGTTTTTCTCTCCAGTATTTTTGCCCGTCTTTGCTGCTGTTTGCAGAACTGACCAGTCTTCCACGTGTTCTGTATTTTTCTACACACATTTTTTTTCTCAATAAGTCTTCCATTGGGCCTTTTAAGGCTTTGTAGGTCCACACCATCACTGAGAAGAACACTGTCCAGAAGCCAAATAAGCTAGTGCAGATCCTGTTAGCACAGGTATTATGTGCTCATGGTAAAATACTCCTCTTATCAAGCATGATGCCACATTTTGCATTAGTGTCAGTTTCCACATGAAATCAAGGCAGAGCCCCATGTGAAGTAGTCCAGTCTAGAGGTGATGAAAATATGAATCATGGTGCAAGATCCAGAAAAGGCCACAACCTCTTGACCAGATCAGAAGAAATTAATTTATCTTTGCAGCTGTACCTGTCTGATCATTCCACAGCAACCAAGAGTCTAACCAGACCTCCAAATTGCAGGCTTTGTTCACAAATGTTAGATGTATAGCTTCAATCAGTGGGCCAGTTATAACACCTGATAGTTGCCATCGTCACCTCAGTCTTCACAGGATTTAGCTTCAGCCTGTTCACTATCACCCATATCCCAGTTGTGCCCAAACACAGAGAAATGCAATCAACTGAACTCTCTGGATTGGATGAGACAGAAATATACAGTGGGGTATCATCGAGAACATTTCAGCCCAAATCTTCTCATTAAGGGCCTGCTCCAATACCAGTTGAAGTCAGTGGAAAGATACCCATTAACTTCAGTGGCCTTTGGATCAGGCCTTAATTCTCCAACTTGCCAAATATATACATGGAGTCAGACAGGTGACAGAGTAGATTCTTATCGTATTCTACGTGATCATGCCCTCAGCACGGAAGCAATCAACCAATATTACCCCTGGGATCTCTCTGTGAGAAAGGACCAAAGCCACTGAAATATAGCCCAGTCTCCTGAAAGAGACTGAAAGCCCATCAACAAAACCTCATAATTGTCAAAGACAGCAATAGTTCTAGCAATATCAGTATGGACACCTGGTATGAAATCCTGGCATTGCTGAAGTCAATAGGAGTTTTGCCATTGACTTCAGTGGAGACATTATTTCACCCCTTTATCCATCTCTTGGGGGGAAATTATCAACCAATCTTTAAGCTGTATCCAAGTCAGAATTCCAATTGCTCAGGCATCCAGATAATTTGAGTTTTCTTGTCACAACATTTTCCATAATTATAACCAAAAACTGAATACTGAAGGACAGTTCTTTCATCCGCTATTTTGTTGACATGCTCCAAGAATTTGGGTAGATTAGAGAAGAAGGATTTTCCTTCAGTAGTCATGATTTCATCTTTATCTTGGTGTTTTCATATTATTATTCTACATTACTGTTTCATTCAGTTTCCTGGGACTGAAATCATACACACTGACTAGTAATTCTTGGGGTGACCGCTAGAATCTTTTTTTTAATACAGGCATAAAACCTGTAGCTGATCTCAGTCAGAGTTTGTTTGTAGCTCAGCTGCTTCATTTTCAAATTCTTCTGTCAGGTTATGATGACATGTAGCTGTTTAATTTATCAGTCTCTGCCAGCATGCCTTCTTTTAACAACTCGGTTTTTAATAGTGCCTCATCTTTACTACCAGAGAACAGTGAGCATCTCCTCCAAAATCCTCTGTGTGGTGAAGAGTGGTGCAAAGAAGATATATGTTCTGAGGAGTAATCAGCCTGCTCTACCTTTATCAGAAGGCTGGTCCCGTCTAAGGGAGTTTGTCACTCCTTGCCATCCTTGGTCCCCTCCCATCAGGAAACTAGCTTCTTCGGGTTACAGGATCTGGGTAGCCAGTTGTGAGATAGGCCAACTCCACAGTGAGGCTATGATGTGTCTCTAAATAGTTCTGTTCCTCCAAATGCCATAAAAGCCTCAGTCATTGGGAACTTTGCTCTATGACTACATGTTTTGGGGCAATAGGGTTTATAACACATTTTGAGATGCAGAAAATCAATTTATTAAATTCCTACAAAAACTGACTATTGCAGCGGAAGGTTATTAAATGCTGCCAGCCACCCTTATGCACTGGAGGTCTGAAGACAAGTCCTGCAAAACTAAAAGGAGACTCAATCCCTTTTTCTGGCAATTACTATCGTGACAGTAATTATGAATATGACACACTGTATGGAAACTGAAATAAAAACTGCATTTTTCCATCTTAATTCCCTTAAGAACACTGTTTCATCTGTTAAAACAAAAGATGAAACATGATGCTGTGCCAATATGTTCATAGAGAAAACCCTGTTTGTTCCAGCATCATGTCAAAGACCAAATGAGGAAACCTAACACCAGCATCAAGAGACTGAAAATCCCAATAGAGAATGCTGAAAAAGAAAATCCCCAAAAAGAAGATTTAAAAAGAAAGTTAATGTCCTACTAGTCACTATAAAGAGATATTCCATGTTTGTAACTATCTTTGAAGCATGGGACTCTTAATTGGACCCCTTAGCATATTTCACTACATTTAAAGCATTAAACTAGACCCATCTGGATTCTTTGTGGCCTGCAACAGACCCCAATGGCTATATTCCTTTTAATGGTTGAACTTCACAGATAAGAAAAGGGGAGTAAAGAAATCAGATCTATGCTGTATTTCAAGTTCTGCCTTGGGCTTCCTATGTATGCGATCTTGGCCAAGAATCTGTCTACACTGCTATTAAAAACCCACAGCTGGTCCATGTTAGCTGACTCAGGCTCATGGGACCTGGGCTAAGGGGTGTTTAATTCTGGTATACATGTTTGGGATCAGGCTGGAGCTCGGGCTCTAGGACCCCCACTAGGGGGAGGGTCCCAAAATGTCTACCCCACTATGAAATAGCCCCTTAGCACAAGCCTGAGTCACCTGACATGGACCAGCTGCGGGTGTTTAATTGCCATGTAGATGTACCCTGAGAAAGGGGTAGTCAATAGGAGGACTGCAGGCCAAATCTGGACCACCAGACACTTTTGAACAGATCCCAAAATCTTTTTATTTACTTACTATTATGATAATTGTTGTTATTTTTTGTATTATTTCGTGGACTTTGACTATACCTTGAGCAAGAAATTTGAACCTTGACAAAAAAATAATTGACTACCCATGCCCTAAGGCCTTGATTCAGCAAAATACTTAAACGTGTGGTTAAGTCCACCTCTATTCAGCAAAACATGTAAGTAGGGTCAGCCTTATGGGTAGGCAACCACTCAGAGTGCCGTGGTCAGGGAAAGTGCCATGGTCAAGAGGTCTGGGGTGCAAGGCTGTGGAATGGAGCTTGGGGCAATGGGAGATGGAGGCAACAGGCCCTCGGGGGTTGGGAGGGCAGGGGTGCCAAAATACAAGTTTGCCCAAGGCGCCATTTTCCTTATAGCTAGCCCTGCATGTAAGCATGTGCTTCAGTCCCACTGCCTTTAATGACTTAATTGGGACTTAAGTACAGGTTTAAAGTTAAAGCCTGTTTAAGTGCTTTGCTGAATCAGGGCCTTAATGTCTCTGTGGCTTCATTTCATCATCTATAAAATGCTTTAAAACTCTCGTGGATATTGTAAGGTTATAGTCATTATGTTTTTGAAGCAAGATGGAAAGCACTAAAGAAATGCCTAAATGTGTGTCAAATGGGGAAAGAGAATTGTAGAAACTGAGCAAGTCAGGCATCTGACTTTTTAAGATTGTAAAAGACTGTATTTTCAAAGTTTCAGAATTACAAAACCAGGGATTTCAGCTACTGAGATTATTAAAAGAGAATGTTCTATTGTTTTTCACTAATTGAGACAGTTTGGTGCTCCCCAAAAAGTGCATATCTACAAATAATGGGTTATTTGGTATCAAATCATAATACTCAACTTTGGCAAAATCAATTAATAATAGTTTTTCTTGGTGAAAGTAATGCTTTATAATTTTGTCCAGATCCTGTCACTAACTGTTCTCACTGAAGTAAATCATTTAAATAAAAGTGAGTTTTGCCACTGACTTCAGTGGAAGCAGCATTGGGCACTTTTTTTCCTCTTTGGTCAGTAGAGTTAGTTGAAAAGTTTCCAACAGAACAGTTTGTTATTGGCAAATATTGATTCAACAAAATCAAAACTTTTCATAGGAATGTGCTGATTTTATCAGACTTTGTGTGGAAAATGGCTGAACTGCAATGAAAGGCTATATTAATAATATATTATAAAAGACAAATCTAAATGAAATATTTTGACCTTATCAAAAGAAACCTTTCAATAAGATCAAAATGAAATGTTTTCAGAATATTTAGTTTTGCAAAAAATTCTGAGATTTCAACTTTGGCCCATTTCTGGTTAAACCAAATTTTGAAATCGTGGAATTTCCTGTGGGACAAAAACTTTAAATTTTGATCAGCTGTAGTCATCAGCAACATAAGTGAAGTGCATTTAAAGTACATCAGCCAGGTGACAATTCACACTCGTGCATCCCTGCCTTTCCAGAATTGTCTAGTGTGCGTTGTATGTGCACTGACACTTCATTATTTGCTGATATCGAGTGTTTTCTCTTCTCTGACTGGTTTCTCTTTTGTATTTGTACATGCTTACCTCTTCCCTTCCTAATGCATTCTGGAAGAATACACTACAGATAATTCATGAAGCTATACATCATTTTCATTTAATAATAAGAGATAGTTATGTTGCCCAAGATTTCTATGTAATACATATGAAAATCAGCCTTGTGTTTGACACAGCACAGATCTTTTCAAACTGGGCCTTGTTTCACAAATAAGTAACTGTTCAAGAAATACTTATCCTATTTTTTATTTTCTTCTAAATGTTCCACATAATAGCACCATGAAGCCACTTCTAAAAGAAATAAATGTTAAGTGCAAAGAGCCAAATACAATAAAGCTGTGAGCAAATGGTTCATGCAGCACATTTATATGTGTACCAAACTACAAGATATATATTTCTAAGATAAACAAATGTTGTTGTGAATAACTGTTGGTATTATAATCCATCTGCTTTCAAAAGTGAGAAGGTGCATCAGAAATATTTTAAATATATTGCTTCAGACGGATTCAGGAAATAATAGGTTTCAGTGACTATGTCAGCAGAAAAAAAAATCAGTGTAGAAATGATTGCAGAGAAGTCAAATCAGATATTTCTGAACCCATAGTGACATGTAAGTACAGTATATTATATAGTACCATATACACTTCAGCGTTATAAGAACAATAGGTATAACCATCTGAACTCTGCATAAGAGCCCTCAAAATACATAGTTTTCAGATGGACATTGCAGTGACAAAGAAACACTGTAGAGTGCAGATTTCTAAGTGATTGAAAAAAACCTGTGTTCTGTTTTTGCTAGGGCAAAATTCTTCTTGCTAGAGATTCTTGCTTTTAACTGCTATTTTGATGTCCCTCCCTAAAAGCAACAAAGGCTACACAGCTTTTACTAAATTCTTTCATACCACAAACATTTATTCCCAATGTGTGACTGGCACAGGGAGAGGTCTGAAAATTCATACTACAGAAACACATGGTTTGGATTCAGCTGATATCAGCCACTACAGGGGCTAGACTTTAAGAATGTTTTATTAAGGATGACTAGATAACAGGGCCTAGAAATATGTATATAGATAAAGAGTTCAAAGTGCATGTTTCTGGTTTCCTGAAACGGGCTCCCTAGTTACTTCTGTAAGTGAATTATATACATCATTTTCCTACCTTGCACCAAATGGTGCACCATTGTTCCTGCTATAATTCAAAAGATTACTTCACAATGCTGAATATTTTGAAAACTGCCACTTATTATCAATAGAGTATGTCATATATCACATGCTAGACATTCTAAATTATGTCTGCTTTCTTCAAGAGGTTATATTCCAAAACAAAACAATACAGATTGCAAAATTTGTGACATACATGTCTTTGATGTAAAAGTAGGGCTTCTGATTTTAGTTTAACTGATAAACACTGATAAAACACCCTGATTTACAAAAAGGGGGGAAAATTGGGTGTACCCAATAAACACTGGAAAAACACGAGAAATGGTTACTTATATCTAAGAGTTTGTCTACACAGAGTAGTAATGTGGACTACAGGAGTGTAACTTCTAAAGTACACTAACATGTTGCACATTTAATTGTTCTGTGTAGACCCTGCTGATTTATAATGATGCTTCCCTAGTGCACTTTAACATAGTGGTGTTTAAAACAGTACTATATTAAGGTGCACAAGAGAACATTACAAAGAGATTACTCATTACAAATATTATATATATATATAAACACACACATTACACACAAAGACAGAACCAAGACAAATCCTGATTTTTTTGGACATCTGTTAAAAAAAACCCAAAATTAAAATTTATAAACCCTGAAGAACAGAAGCCCTGTGTAAAAAGGTATGTCACATAACTGCTTTTCGACTGTGGGTGCCAAGCTGTGCTATATCAGCTGCTAGTTTTTGATATGTCACATTTCAAAAGCAAGAGTGTGATATGTCTATTACTTCAAAACACACACTTGTCAAATTTTAAAAAAATGCTTCGCTGCCTTTCATATGTTATATTCTGTTTTGTTCTCTCACTCCTGTGGCCAGATTCACTCCTGCAGCAAATCCACTGACAATGTTTTTACACCCTGACTAAATTTGTCTCATGGTGCATATAAACTGTTAAAAACAACTGTACCCATTTTGTATGCAGTGTTGTTGTAGCTGTGTTTCCCCAGACCTGAAGAACTCTGTGTAAGCTTTGAAGCTTGTCTCTCTCACCAACAGAAATTGGTCCAATAAAAGATTTTACCTCACCCATCTTGTCTTGTATCCATTTTGTTCATTTTTGAAGTTTGATATTTCAAAATATGATGCTAAATTATTATGTAGCAATATAAATCTAAATGATATAAATTCATATTGAGAGTTTAATTCATGCTGCATCCTGTTTCTTATATTATGCTATCTCAAAGTGCTGGTACATGGCAGGTAAGTGCAGTTTTCATATAAGCAGTCTGAGATATACGAGAGAAGGGTTATACCATATGTGCTATATGGTTGCTTTTTTTACTTAGATAGAATCAAATGACGCCAAGTACCAACAAAATTGAAATCATATTCTTGGGAGTGGTCATTTGTATTAGGACCTTTACATTTGTAAATATGCATGTACTGTAGTTCTTCTCATCTTATAAGAATGGGCCTAACTATGGGCTTTTGTTACGACTCTGACCATGCCCAGTGTGAGCTAGATGTTTCAAGAAGCCTAAGCTGAGCTGGAATGAACTGAATGGACTTAGTTGTGCTGTGTCCTTTCTCTTGATCAATCTTTATTATTTTACTTATTTTATTATTAAACATTAGAACAATAAAAATGTCAACTCTTTCTCAGGACAATAAACAATGAATCTTAAAAGCTATCTAATGTAAAAGCTGTCTCAGCAACAAAGTGTTGCTGCACTTTTTTTTTAAACCAACACACTTTGGTGTTCGATCTGGTGTCTGTAGGTACTCAACTGAAAGGAAATATTCTGTTTGCTGTGTTACTCTACTTTTGAAAGCACACTAGTCCCTGCATGCTAGAGAGGCAGCTGTGAGACACCTGCCTTTTTTTGTTTCAGCTCAAATGCAGAATGTTACAGTGAGTCACTATATTCTTTCTCTCATGGAACTTTGTGCTTGTTAAATTTTCCTTCCCTAGAAATAAAAGTGTCTTGACAAACAAATATATTATTTGCTTTCATGTATTCAGGGGGACCAACCCTATAATGGAAAACTGGGAATGGGAGGATCTCTTTGGCTGAGGAACAACTGTACTGAAGAAGATGGGGCAGCAGCACTTGGACTGAGGAACAGAGAGTCTAGCAGATAATGAAGCTACATGTCACTGAGCTCTCCATGAAGAGATTGTAGCAGCTGTTGGACTGCCATAGCATTCTTTCCCTGAGCTCTTTGATCTGGCTCCAGGGTGACTCTGCTATTTCTTTCCCCAGACCTCTTTTCTCATCCAACAGAGGGCAAATTCTCCATTCTGAAAGGGGAACAAGGTAAGAGATGGAATTGCTTCCCTACCAGTGGCAGGTCAAAGGCCCTCCTGAAGGAGAGTAGTGGACATTCTGGCAATCACTGAAATCTCTTCAGGAAAGTAAGAAGGAGATTAGCAATGAGGCATAGCTGCTCTTACCCCCCTCTTACCTCTTCTTAGCTAGGATGACAATATTTCCCAAAGTGAAAATGGGACACCACATGGCGCACTCCCCCAATGCAAGGCTGGCCCAGGCCACCTGCCGTCGGTGCTATCTCTTCCCCACCCCCCAAATGTTCCTCTGTGCCCTCCTAGAAGGACACGCCCCACTTTTTTGGCAAAACTGGGCCTTTGTCCTGTTAGCTTTTGCCAACTGATGACCAGTTGGCAAGACCAAATGGAATAAAGGCCTAGTTTTTCCAAAAAAGTCAGGATGTCTGGGTCAGGATTTAAAAAGGGGACTGTTCCAGCCAAAACAGGACGTATGGTCACCCTACCCTTATCTTTCTATTCAATTGGGGTTTCCTTCAAAACCTCAGTTTGAAAGTGTTTGTGATTAGTGGGGCGGAGGGAAATCCCTAAACTGTTCATAAGCCTCTCCTTAAAGTTTTGTTATCAAGATTTTTTTTCCATGTAAAACAGACTGCTTTGACTTCAGAGAGAAACGCAGAAAAGCCCCCAGATTGTCTTAAATTCTACTCACTGAATGAAGACCCTCAAGCCAGGTATCACTTCAACCAACCCAGTCTCCATTCAGGTAAAAGGTTATAACAGCCATAACGAGGACCATTGAGAGCTGAGGGATAACTATGAAGTCAGCCTCCTGTGAGTACAGTATTTTAAGACACCTTGCCAGTGAAAATTGGTCTGGTACAGGGCAGTTCTAAATCCTCATCTCCACCCTCACCCCCAAATATGGTCTGTGATGAATTAAGTATCCTCTGCTTTAGAGTATTTGAATAATTAAGAAGAGCCTAAATAGGTTTTTAGCCTACCTGCTTGTTATTATGTAAATAAGTAGAGAGAGGGAGCTGATAGGGGGGCAGCTATACCTCCTTTATTCTCTCCCAAGCTCTCTGCCACAGCAGAGATTAGAGCATCCTCTCCAGCCACTCCTTCTCCCTGCCCTGCCACATCCCTCCCCATCCCTGACACACACCCTGAGCCAAGAGCAGACTAGGAGATGAGCTAGTTAAGATAGCTCTTCACCCACAGCTCTTTACCCACAGCAGATGCTGGGGAATTCCCTGCTGGGGTACTGGCCATTTACACAGCCTGTTAGCTGCAAAAGGAAGAGGACAGGACAGAAAATCTACCCCAGAACGTTTTCTTGTGAAGTTTTCTCATGTGATGTGTACCATGTATATTTAAAATGCAGTCTTATGCAGCCTGAGAAAATTATTCGTTATTAAACAAGTATTCCCTTGCTTAAATCTCTTCTCTTTCTGTTTAGCATTTACAAAGGACAAAGTGAATTAAACTCTCAGACAACTGTCAGTGAGAGAAAGGAAATGCAAACACTGAATTGTGTACAAATTTCTCTTACGCATTTAACAATCAATATATATTCTATTTCATCATGCACTTTAATGCTTTTACTTATTCTGCCTTAGTAAACCTTGACATTTTAAATTAAAACCTTTGAACTGCACAACTCCTACTTGTGCAATGAGAATCTAAGAACAGTGATACCTTTTACCCTAGCTCTGTACTCATAGTTAAGGGCCTGATCATTCTACTTGATTCATGCATGAGGGAGCCCACATAACATTAGGGGTGAGCTACCACTGAGGCACAATCTGTTCCTGAGATCCTACAGAAGGTCTCAGTGGGGTCCATAAGCTGTATGTGGATTGAGTGAGGGGCAAAGAATGATTGCAAAGGATAATGCACATGTCCGTACAGGGGAACAAAACAAGAAAGAAGGTGGTTCAAGAAACAGCTATCTGTGGAGGCTTCCTTGGCCGCATGGCTCCAGTGGATGAATGTCCTTGTGCCTCCAACTGACCTACTAAGAATTCAGGAATTTATAAGATTGGGTTTGAGAAGCCCCTTCATTTTTTGAGAAGATGCAAATTCCACCCCTTTAATGAAAGAATTGTCAAGGAAATCACACAGGGTGTTTTCTTTTCCTACTGTCCCTTTCTTGTCTGAGGTTTCCATGTATGTGAGTTATCTCCTCCTAAGTTAAAGTGTTATCCTGAAATGCTATCCAAACATGTCAGAGGCTAAATAGGTCACACTGACTTGAGCACTAGATTAGCCTCCACTGAAACTTTGCCAAGGTACCTCACTGCCAACTTGTATCACTTCTACCATATTATGTCTGAGCCTTTTTTGGTATATCACTTCAAGTCAGGTTGGTAAATAAAAGTTCATTACAGATCTGACTTTAACTTTTGGCCTAATGAGGCACAAAGTTAATGTTTTAATCTACTTTACCACTTATCCCCCTGGGGGTTCATAACTCAGCCATGAATGTTTGTTTTCAGCAGAAACTTGTTATGCAGGTTCTCATCCTGGGAGCAATTTCAGGGTGGAAGGAGAAACTTTCAAGCAGCAATAGTGCACATGGGCTGGAACACCTGGGAATAGCAGGAGTGGTAGAAGGATGGGAGGCGGGGTGGCCTGGGGAGCAAAAATGGAGGGGGAAAGTTACAAGGCATGTATCTAATATCACCTTGGATAATTTGCTCATATGTTTTGTCTACTATTGTTCATCTGCCTTGACCTTTTTTAGACTTTAGGGTGGTGCCTGGTCTTCCTACAGCTTCATACAGGACCTAGCCCAATGTGCCATGACTGGAGACTATTGGTGTTAATATAGCAATATAATTATGATAAAATCTATTTGGTTGTTTTTCATTTATAAAATTGGACATTTTGTGTTTGTCAGCACACATTTGTACATTTTTAATTATAACCAGAGGGTTTTTTTTTACATAGCTTAATGTTTTAAAGGATTATGTTCTGTTTTAGGTACGTATATGCCACTCATTATCATAGTATGAGTGTCTTAAAATCTCTAATGTTTTCATTCTCACAACACCTATGTGTGGTAGAGAACTGCTATTATCCCAATATCACAGCTGGGAACTGAGGCATAGACAGGCTAAGTGACTTGCCTGATGTCACACAGAAAGTCTCTGTCTCTGGGAGACAGAGACATCAACCCAGGTCTCCTGAGGCCTAGGCTATGGCCTTTGCTACTGGACCATTCTAATGTGGACTAGAAATTCTAACAGTTAAAACAGGGATCAGCAACCTTTGGCACATGGACAGTCAGGGAAATCTGCTGGCGGGCCGGGACGGTTGTTTACCTGCAGCATCCACAGGTTCGGTCAATCGCAGATCCAAGCACATCCCTCAGCCCACACCACTTCCCACAGCCCCCATTCGCCTGGAATGGTGAACCACAGCCAGTGGGAGATGTGATCAGCCATACTTGCGGACGCTGCAGGTAAACAAACCGGTCCAGCCCAGCAGCGGATTTCCCTGATGGGCTGTGTGCCACAGGTTGCCAATCCCTGAATTAAAACATAAAATGAAACAGTTACCTCCTATTGGAAAGTGGGCTTGTGTGTGTGTGTGTGAGTATGAGTGTGTGTGTGTATGTGTGTCATGTTTCCCTGCAGAGTCCCTAGATTTTACTTTTTAGGATCCCAACTTTACATTAAGAATATTAATGGGTGGACAAATAAGAAAAATGGTCCTAAGGAAAGGTTTTTTTTGTTATCTTAAATTCTCATTCTATTGTGATGAAGATTAAAACAAGTCTTACGAAACAAGCTTCTGATTTTGCTTACATAGCAATTTCTTTCTCCAAGCATCTTTCATTGGGTCTTAGTTAATTATTTTAATTACAGTCTGCCTAGATTTTGAAACTTTAAGTGAAAATCTCAGAAAATGAAAACAACATTTAGAAAACTGTATATATGTGTGTATATACACACATACACACTCTGCTTCTGGTCAAAAGCATACATGCAATCCCCACACACAGTTTAGGTATGTAAATCTCAATGTTATGGATTGTGTGGGTGGAGGCACAGAACCTTAGCTGCAGCCAGTGTTTGCTAGACCGAGGTGCAGAGGAAAACTGCAAAACAGACATTGGTGGCTTCCCTACTACTGAACCAGTTTTTAGCAGCTGGTTATGTCAGCAAGAAACCAGTTTACTTTCTAGCCCCCTTTCTTCTAACTCCAAAACCAGGAGACAGCACAGCTTCACTGGCTGAATGCCCTCCTGGAACTTGCTCACAATGGACTGATTGGACTGCTTTGTGACTGATTGGAGCTGCTTCAGCAATGCAAAGCAGCTTATATAGTGGCCAAGGATTTGAGCCATAATGTCTAGCTATAATATGCAAATACGCTGTAACGCACGTTCTTTAGCAAATACAAAATAATCAAAGTTGCATGTGCACAAATGCATACAGGGTTGAGTCTCTCTTGAAAGTTTGGCCCTTCATACCAATCCCACAGGAGGCTATGACCACTAAAAGGCTGCCCCACAGAGACTCAAATGATCAATTATCAGTTCACCAACATAGGCTTCATCTTCAACAACCAAGTGAAAAAGGCAATGCTCACATGCTAACAGCAGCTATCTGTCATCATGCAGTTTCAATAACAAGACAGCAAGAGGATGCGAAAGTGTGATCTGAACTAAGCATGCCAAGGTTATCAGTGGTGTCATTATACAATATGAAGCTGTATCACACAGGATGCCTGGCACAGCCATACATGGCTCCATATGTGATGCGGGAAAATGGCTACATAGCAGTGTCAAATGAACACAGCAATCATTATCAGCCATTTGCATAAGACTTTGCTAGAGACCAGTTTACAAGTGAGCACTGGACATACAATCACTTTTGCTGTAACTCCATACAACGCTATTATAATAGCAAGTAATAGCAAAGTACTTTGCACGTGGCTATACCAACCAGACACGTCTTCATGGGAATCAAACTATATCATCCACACCCTGAAACTAATGAGGGCCTTTTGACCCAATAAATTACACAAGAGTGGCTGTTGCTTGAGGCAGTCATGCAGACCGAAATCAAAATAAGTGGCCATGCACCTATGTCTTGAGTTGTTGAGTCACTAACAGGGAAAGTAACTAATGGTTCAACAGTGTATTGTATCAACCACGTCAAACTACATGATCCATTGTCATGCCACAAAGAAAATTCTTCAAATATGCAGCATCTCACTGAACACCCAACAAGCTGCAAATGTCATAGGAAAACACCATGAAATATCTGGCACTGAGAGATTGCCAAATGATATTCCATCAGTGAGAGACTCACATAGGCCATATGTAGATCCACTCCCATAAAAACACTGCCTCACTATACATAATTATAGATGTGTTGCATAGACAGAAACCATATCTTTTGGTAATTGTTCCAATGCTTGTTAAAAATTTGAGTCTTTTCAGTTTGAATTGTTCTCGCTTCAACTTCTAGCTATTGGAATTTGTTTTTCCTTTATCTGCTAAATTAAAGAGTTCAAATTCACATGGTTGTTGCCAGTTTCTCAGTTGCCTCTTTAACAAATAAGCAACACGGAAATGAAGGTGTATATATATATATATATATAAGCCATGCAAGAGGTCATCAAATAACAAAAATATATTCATACTCATGATCTCCATTTTCTTACCCTCACATTATCACATATTGAGTTGTGTCCTCAGCCACTATAATAGCAGGACAAATATGGGTAGGATCAGCACATCATTGCTATACTGTAAATGCTCTTCAAAATTTATTCCACACAGGCAGAGGGTGTCTGCCTTCCATTTTCACCCTCAAATTCATGGAGCTCCCCACCATGTCATTGGTCCCAATTAATGGATAGTACAGACACATGCCCTGGACTGAAGAATATTAGGCACCAGTAGAGTCATTAAGAGGATGAGGAGTAGAAGTACTGGAGGAGCATGAATATATCACAGATAATTAACTTTATCTTCGTAGCAAATATGCTTTATAATTCAGGTACGCATGTTAGCTGTAAACAAACAATTAATATGTCTTGTGCTTCTCATTTTGTCTGATAAATACAGCTATGAAAACAGCCCATCTTTACCCCAGAATATATCAGACCAAACCACCCCCAAACCACATAAGACATATGTCTTTTGAGAGACAAACAGAATTAGGTATCCCCTCCAATTTCCCTTTGTGGAAAAAAAGGCAAATCCTCAAATCTAGAATCAGTGTGTACACCACCACAGCTGACAATTCTGCTACCTGCCTTCCTTCTGCTTTACATATTCATATCAGCATTAACATTCTTTAAAGTCCCCGTTGCTTGTCCGGGAGCAGTTATGTCAGTGCTGAGTGCTTTTGCAAGTTACACCCTACATATCCAATGACTTACTTAAAGCTGATTACACCTCATATACATTTGAGCATGTCACATCAGACAGGTGCCACAAAAGATAACTTAGTTACTATCATTAATGTAATAAATGTAGTAATGATCATGTGTCATCTAAGAATAACACGGTGCACAAAAACTCCAGGGCACTGCCTAATCTGTTATGTGATATGTATGGTTTGAAAACATGGGTTGAGGCTTCTGCATCATCTCAAACATGCTCAGGAAATCAAATATGTATATCCATAGGGAGGAGTTAGGCACACACGTGAGCAAGTATGTTCACCATAACAACACGCACTAGCAGAGGACATTTACTGTGGCAGTACAGGGAACAGCCATAGACCCTACCATTATTTTTAGATTTGTACAAAGTGTCATAAAAGAGCAACCATCCAATGCTCTAGAGCAGGGGTTCCCAAACTTGTTTTGCAGCTTATTCAGGGTAAGCCCCTGGCAGGCCACGAGACAGTTTGTTTAGCTGAGCGTCTGCAGGTACGGCCTCTCGCAGCTTCCAGTGGCTGTGGTTCGCCGGTCCCGGCCAATGGGAGCTGGATTCTGATCCTGTCCCCATTGAAATGAAAACTGCAATTGATTTCAATGGGGCAAGATCAAGGCTGTGGAAAGGAAGTGAGTTCCAAAGGTCATTCTTATAGCAAAGGGGCTTCATCCCAGGTATGTTTGCTGACCATTACTGTGGCAATATGTCACAGGGAGAGAGAAACAGAAAGACTGTCTTGGATAGCTAGGTCCCAGGCCATTTAGGCTCTCTATGTCAAAAACAACAACTTAAAATAAATCCAGAGACCAATAGGAAGCCAGTGCAATTTGTAAAGTTCAAGTTTAATATACTCATACAAAAAGACATCACTCAGTAAGTGAGATGCCAAATTCTGCACCAGTTGACAGTAGTCTAATCTTAAGGAGACAAAGGTGGGAATGACAGCTGCAAGGTCCACACTGAAAGAAATGGATGCAAGTTACCAGCCAGCTGTAAATGTAAAATGGCTGACGTGGGTAGAGCTGCCACCTGATCCGGTAACAGCTGCTAGTCTATCCAGCCTCCTGATTACTAACCCAATCAGCCAAAGGTGAGTACACACACTCAGTCAAAGAGGAAGAAATAACTCCTGACATTTCTTCTGCTTGCTCCTCAAACCAACCAATATCATCCCAATCTTTTCTGGGCTAAATCTCAGCCAATTAACTCTCATTCACCCTTAACCATATAACACAGGAACCTCAAAACTCTCAATCATAGCTCTGGACTAGACTGGGGAAGATGAATATTTCACACATGGAGGCCGGGTGCCAACGACTGTATTGTGCATGCTAGCACAGGCACAAGATTAACATATAAACCCAAAGAAATGCACAGTAATAACAGTTTTATTACAAAAAAGTAAAATAAAGAATTCTGCTTATGCATAGCTATTGAAGAACCACCTTCAAAGATCAAAATATAGATTACTTCCATCAAAGAACAAAACTTTACAGAATATACAATTCCCAACTGATACCATACACAACGAGTAGATTTGTGCAGTTATGGTAGTCGTATTAGCCCACAAACACATAGCAGCCTGGATATGGCAGATCCTACACTGTACTTTAACTGTGGTACAGGATTTTCCCTTATATGGGCACTCAGGGTATGTCTACACTATGGGATTATTCCGATTTTACATAAACCCGGTTTTGTAAAACAGATTGTATAAAGTCGAGTGCATGCGGCCACACTAAGCACATTAATTCGGTAGTGTGCGTCCATGTACTGAGGCTAGCATCGATTTATGGAGCGTTGCACTGTGGGTAGCTATCCCGTAGCTATCCCATAGTTCCCGCAGTCTCCCTCGCCCATTGGAATTCTGGGTTGAGATCCCAATGCATGATGGTGCAAAAATAGTGTCACAAGTGATTCTGGGTAAATGTTGTCACTCATTCCTTCCTCCGTGAAAGCAACGGCAGACAATCATTTAGCACCCTTTTTCCCTGGATTGCCCTGGCAGACGCCATAGCATGGTAACCATGGAGCCCATTTTGCCTTTTGTCACTGTCATCTTATGTGTACTGGATGCCACTGACAGAGGCGATACTGCAGCGCTACACAGCAGCATTCATTTGCCTTTACAAGATAGCAGAGACGGTTATCAGTTGTTCTGTACCGTCTGCCATGCCATTGTAAATTGGCGATGACATGATGGTTATCAGTCGTTCTGTACCGGTTTTCTTGGCTGTCATGGTGCTCCTGGCTGAGGTCAGCCGGGGGCGCAAAGACAAAATGGATGACCCCCAGGTCATTCCTTCCTTTATGGTTATCTAAAAATAGAGGCAGTCCTGCCTAGAATATGGGGCAAGTGTGCTAGAGAACCAGTGTACCAGAGAGCACAGCTGCTCCATGTCAGATCCCGAAATGATGAGCTGCATGCCATTCTAGGGGGTGCCCCTGCAACAACCCCACCCATTGATTCCCTGCTCCCCAACCCTCCTGGGCTACCGTTGCAGTGTTCCCCACATTGTGTGATGAAGTATAAAGAATGCAGGAATAGAAACACTTACTTGTTAGTGAGATAAATGAGGGGAGGCAGCCTCAGCTGCTTGTTAGTCCAGGCGGACATTAAAATGGTGCGGGGGAAAGAGGAGACTCCAGCATCCCGCTGCTATGATAGTCCAGGCAGTACAGAATCTTTTCTTTAGGCATGAAAGGAGGGGTCTGATGGAGCTCAGCCCCCAGTTGCTACAATGAAGACAGTTACCAGCCACTCTGTACAATCTACTGGGAATGACCAGGAGTCATTCCTATTTTTACCCAGGCGCCCCCGGCTGAACTCACCTGAGGCCAGCCAGGAGCACTCACGGGATGATGATGACAACAGATAGCAGTCATATTGTACCGTCTGCCACCGGGGAGGGGAAGGAAGGGGAGAGGATGCTACTGTTCATTGCCCCAGCACGGTGTCTACCAGCAGCATGCAGTAGACATAGGGTGACATAAAAAAGTCAAGAAACGATTTTTTTCCCTTTTCTTTCACAGGGGAGGAGGGGGGGTAAATTGACAAGCTATACCCTGAACCACGCCGGAAAATGTGTTTGACCTTACAGGCATTTGGAGCTCAGCCAAGAATGCAAATGCTTTTTGGAGACTGTGGGGACTGTGGGATAGCTGGAGTCCTCAGTACCCCGTCCCTCCCTCCATGAGCGTCCATTTGATTCTTTGACTTTCCGTTATGCTTGTCTCGCAGCACTATGCTGAATCCCTGCTGTGGTCTCTGGAGATTTTTTTCAAATGCTTTGTCATTTCGTCTTCTGTAACAGAGCTCTGATAGAACAGATTTGTCTCCCCATACAACGGTCAGATCTAGTATCTCCCATATGGTCCATGCTGGAGCTCTTTTTGGATTTGGGACTGCTTCGCCACCCATGCTGATCAGAGCTCCACGCTGGGCAAACAGGAAATGAAATTCAAAAGTTCGCGGGGCTTTTCTTGTTTACCTGGCCAGTGCATCCGAGTTCGGATTGCTGTCCAGAGCAGTCACAATGGTGCACTGTGGGATACCGCCCGGAGGCCAATACTGTCGATTTGCAGCCACACTAACTCTAATCCGATATGGTAATACTGATTTCAGCACTACTCCTCTCGTCAGGGAGGAGTACAGAAACCGGTTTAAAGAGCCCTTTATATCGATATAAAGGGCCTTGTTGTGTGGACAGGTGCAGCCTTAGATCGGTTTAACGCTGCTAAAATCAGTATAAACGCATAGTGTAGACCAGGTCTTAGAAGCAATCCTGATCTCCACATCTGTGGATAGCCCCTGGGTAGTGGAATCAATGCACCAATGTTTTATATCTCTATTTCTCTCTACTTTTTTGTCTTTTTCTTTCCTTTTTTTTTTTCCTGTTTCTTTTCTCTCTGGGTGTATTGTTCTCTCCCCCATTCTTTTATTGCTTCTTTTCATCCTGCATTGTTTTTTTCCCTTTGGGCCTAGGTTGTGGATCTCTTACTCAAATCATTGAGCACATATTTATACAAGCAGTCCCACTGAATTCCTAAGTGCTTGTTGGCATATGTAAGGGCTCCACAATCTGGACCTTCGTGTTTTTCTCTCTTTCCCCTTGCAGATAGTTCCCTCCACCTCTTTGTCTTTATTATGTACCATCATTTACCTATTTGGTGAAGAAATAGCACAGAAATAATATTTCGAGTGAATGAGAAAAAGTGGACTTCTGATGTTTTCCATTATATGAATGTGAGAAATTGGTGTGTGCAATTTGGATAGAACACTGGCCTAGAACTCAAGAGCCCTGGGTTCTATTTCTGGCTGTGTCACTGGCCTGCTGGATGAGCTTGGTCCAGTGACTTTGTCTCTCTGTGACTCAGTTTCCTAATTTGTAAAATGGAGTTCATGATAATGACTTACTTTCCAAAGTGCTTTGAATTAAAAATGCTCAGTATTATTATTCATCAGCCTCCTTCATTACTCTATCCTAGCCCCGCTGATTTATCCTAGCTGAAGGTCTGGCCCATTAAATGAATTCTTTCAGAATCAACTGTCTGAAGGAGCTAAGAATGATTCTCTTTCAAAGGGATTTAATAGCAAAAGTAGAGGGACATGTCACTAAATGGTCTTTGCATACAACATCTGCATTGCAATTTTGCAGATTTAATTTACCAGTGAGAATTAATAACATTTGCAGTTTTCCACAGCTTCCAGAGCACTTGCAGTGCTTCTAAAGCTAGTAGCTTCATCACTAGAGTTAAAAACATAAGATGATTAATATTCTTAGACAACATTTTATTAGCTACAAAAGGCTGAGAAGTTTTGGATTTTCATTTACAGTGTATTATGTGTTTTTCATGGGCTTTGGGGTTCCCTGTGATTACTAAGAAGTTAATTTTAACACCTACTCAGAGCACAAAATGATTACATTTTACTGTACGCACACTGAGTCAAACTTGAATAGACCTTTGTCGAAAGAAAGAAAGAAAGAAAGAAAGAATGTCTTTGTGAGTTAGTTTTTAAAAAATCAAATATAATCTGTGCCCCCAGGAACAACATGCAAATATTTTTGGGTTCATGAGTTATTAGCAACTTTCTTTTGTCACATTATTTTCCAGACATAGTCAGGCATAAACTGGAATCTTCAGGAGACTGGAATTCATAAGTGGATCTGTCTGATTTAGCTATCCAAGATCTGGAATGGTAGAAATCGAATATGATTTTCAGTTACACAATTATATTTCATTTCAAGATCCTTATCAAGGGGACATTCAATATTGGAGAATAATTATTGTATACCTTGGATAATACAGCAGTCGTGCCAAGTACAGTTTAACCAAAAGAAAAGAAAATGTTATATATCATACAGCACTGGAAAGGTACCACTACAGAACTGGTTTATAGAGTGAGAAATAATATTTAAAAAAATGATATCTGGCTACATATATATAGGTGCCAGGGGTCTCCTGACCTTGCACAGCCAGTACAAGGGCCTATCTCAGTTAAAATCCTTAAAAGCAAGGCAGAGGCTCAGAGCTACTCATGAAGAGCAGAGTCAAGAAACACAAGACCATCTAATTTGCAAGTGATTAGTTCATATAAATATATAATTAAAATGAGGCCTCTTTGAAAAAAAAGAATTAGTATTTTAAAAAAGGAAGCAGTTATAAATTCTCATTCTACTGTTTGCTACACAACTATGGATAAATAACTCTGGTAACTCTAAAAAGAAAGATGCAAAGTCTGCTTTAGTTTTCTCCAGTTTTATTTACAATTAGCAGCTTCAGTCTGAATACAGGGCAGCTTCTCTCCGATGTCATCAGCCACTGAAAATCACTCCTGCTCCCTAGGATCAGCCAAGCCTTATATTTCTGTGTATACGTTCTCCTGCAGTCGCAGTCTCCCACTGACAAACAGTTAGATCCAACAGAAAACAAATGGGTAATTTGCACAGAGCAGTAATATCGCACTTGAAATTCTTTGGTGCATCTACAAGGAGTCATACAATAACAAGAAGTCACAAAATCTTTAAGCCTCATAGAAGCAACCATTTCCGCTGAGGTTGACATATTGTTCCAAGGAGTTGCTCAAGATCTATTAAAGAGTTAGCTTGATAAGGTGGTCACATATTTAACATTTTTCAACACAGACAGAAAGAGCTATCAGTAAGGGTCCAGCACTGGCTCAACAGCAAGATGACCTGTTCAGCAGAAAGGTCAGCCTACCAGGAAACCTCATACTGAAGAAAAAAACCTGTTCTACAATGGAAAGATAAAGAACTGTTTGCAGGAGATAGCTCATTTCATACAAATGATCTCCTCACCTCTTATGCTTCACAGTTCCCCACTCTTGGATATAACTCAACCCACCTAGACCCATGTAATCCAGGAGAGCTACTACAGGGACATCTTAGACACAGGAGAGGATTGATGGATTTTGGTATAGGTATGTTCTGATGATTTACTACTGTATAATTTATAAAGCATGTTAGTGTAGCAAGCCCAGGTACCATTATTATCATTTCTGTGCTGTTATTACCAGACAGAAAGGAGGGTCCAGTAGTTAGGGAAATAGCCTAGGAACTGGGAGAGTTGAGTTCAGTTCTTTGCTCTCCCAAAGACTTATTGTGTGACCAAATCACTTAGTCTGTCTGGCCCATCTGCTCAAAGATATTTAGGTGCCTAACTTGCATTGAAATCAATAGGAGTTAGGTGCAACTTTTGATCATCTAGGCAGGGGCGGCTCTAGGTATTTTGCCACCCCAAGCACAGCAGGCAGACTGCCCTCGGCAGCTTGCCTGCGGGAGGTCCATGGTCCTGCGGATTCGGCGGCACACCTGCAGGAGGTCCGCCAAAGCCGCAGGACCAGCAGACCCTCCGCAGGCGTGCCGCTGAAGGCAACCTGTCTACTGCCTTTGTGGGAGCCAGCAGAGCGCCCCCCGTGCCTTGCTGCCCCAAGCACGCGCTTGCCATGCTGGTGCCTGGAGCTGCCCTGCATCTAGGCCTCTGTTCCCAGAGTATAAACTAGGGATAATAGCACCACTCTACCTCAGAGATGTTGTGGGATACATATTTTAAAGACTAAGAGGCACTCAGATGCTATAGTAATGGGATTCATACATGTCTTAGATAGATATTATTTATTTAGTGCCAAAAGGGCCAGACAAGGGACTTATCCCAAAGAGCTTAGAATCTGCTTTAAAAATACACTTGCAATTTTGTGATGGGAAACTGCCCACTGGAGTTATTTTTGATTAGGGGCTGTGTACACACAGAGATTGGAAGGCATAATGGTCAAGGTCTCTTGCCAAATCAGGTTTTTTCTATGGTTTGCTTTCTTTTTCTGATCACTGTTTATTTTGGAAAAAGAATGAGTCTTTTGCCTGGTGGGCCTGTTTCTTCCCCTCTCTAGCTAATCTCTGAAACAAAGACACAGTCTCTTTAAAATTCTTCCTAGGCTGACTGATGTTCATTCATCAGGGAACAAACCCATCCCTATGTTGGGGCATTGCTAAGCAACTCAGAGAGTTCTTCAGTCGCATTTCCAAGAGCTCAGTCATTTAGGGTGGCCATCTTTCAACTCAGCTCCAGCTGCTCTTATGAAAATACACTGCGTATATCGAAGTACACCCCTTTCCTACTTGTGACCCATTAAAAAACTCTTCTCCTGGGAAGGAATGATCTCCCTTCTCTTCCCAACTTCTTCCATTTCTGTAGCTGAGGGTGAAGAGCTCCTGAGATGGGGCTTTCACTATGACTCCTGGGTTTAGGGATGTGAATGAGATTTCCATGCTTGCCTCATCAGAGAAGTTTTTAACTGAGAAGGTATTATTAACCCTACTTACAGATGGGTAAGTGAGGTGCAGAGAAATTAAGTACCTCATTCAAAGTTACAGAAAAAAGTCTGTAGCAGCACCAGAAATTGAATACTGATCTTCTGAGTCCCTGTTGAGTACCCTAACCACAAGACCATCTCTGATAAATGACGGCGGGGGAGCTCCCTCTTATGGACACCCAGTGAGCTATAAAGTCCCTCTTCATGGCTGTTCTCTGCTTGCTTTATCTGAAAAAGTTAAAAAAATCCACCAGGTAAAGGAAAGGGGTTGTTAAGGCACCTGACCAAAAGAGCCAATGGGAAGGCTAGAACTTTTTAAAATGGGGAAAAAACTTCCCCTTTGTGTCTGTGGTTGTTCTCTGGGAAAGAGGGGAAACAGGGAGTAGTTATGCTGTGAGAAGATGAAGGCCAGATATGAAAATCATCAGATCATATCTAGAGCTACTTATTTAACAGCCCAGATATGTAAGTAGATCATGAATGTTTAGAAAGATGCGGTTAGGTTTATTTCTTATTGGCTTGTGGACTCCTCTGTGCTAACCCCAGCTGCTTTTGTTTGCTTGAAACCTTTAAGCTAACACTCAAGAAAGCTACTTTGGGTGCTTAATTTTTGGAATTGCTCTTCTAAAATCTAGCAATAGCCTGAGTTTTCAGATGTTTTTTTTTCTTCTTGTTTTTAATAAAATTTACCTTTTTTAAGATCAGGATTTGAATTTTTGTGTCTTGAGGTTTGTGCACGTTTTTTTAATTAGCTGGTGGTAACAGCTGATTTCCTTTGTTTTCCTTTCTCAGCTCTTCCCTGGGTGGGTGTGGATGTGTGTGAAAGGGCTTGAGGGTACCCCAAAGGAAGGAATTCCCAAGTGCTCCTTCCTGAGTTCCAAGGGGTTTTGCATTTGGGTGGTGGCAGCATTACCTATCCAAGGTCAGAGAGAAGCTGTAACCTTGGGAGTTTAATACAAGCCTGGCATGGCCAGTATTAGTTTTTACAATCCTTGCAGGCCCCCACCTTCTGCACTTGAAAGTGCCAAAGTGGGGAATCAGCCTTGACATCCATCCTTCCTCCTCCTCCTCATTCACTCCAATTCTGTCTGACAGTGGAGTGCTGATTCAATGTGCTTCCTGCAGCATAGCCAGAAATTTAGGGGCAGTATAGGCAGTATCTGGTCACTAAAACATTTTGGAACAGATTTATAGCTGACATAAGTGGGAGCAACTGGGCTATGCCAAGGCTGAATTTACATCTGTATCCATCATGGTATATTTTTATCTTGCTGAATAGGATGAGAAGCTTTTTGGTGAGAACTGCACCCAGTGAACACCATATAGTCCAGCTCTACTGCAGCTTCCTATATACTGTCACACATGAGGTCTTAGAATCAATGAGTTCGGTAGAGTCTGGGTCAATCATATGCCAGGACACAGATCCATCAACTATCGCCCTCTGTAAAGAAGTGATGCAAAGGCCACAGACCCAGAATATTTTAATCTTGACTATGGAGTGGCTCTGCTGCTACCTCACACTGCAGTACCTACACTGTGTGTGAAGAGGCCCCAATGTCTAGCACTCAGAAGACAAATTAAGTCAAAGATGTTAAATCATGTGTAGGGCTTTGTGCTCTGCCCTATGGGAATTTTCACCCATTACACTATTTAAAAGAGAAAAAATAACAAGTTTGGCCTTTAGGGTACTTGTGGGTACCCTTTAAATGAAGATGAGTTTGTTTTCAGTTTCCCAGTTGCCTTATATTATGTTTATATTCAATTTCCTAATTCTCTGCCAGGTTTTTGGACATGTGTATGCCAATCTCTGAAAAAGGTGGAGGATGCTGTGATTTTATATGCTTCTTATAAGTATTGCCTCTGAAAGGATGACTCCAGTTGGCATTAGTAAGCATTTCAATGTCATTGCCAGAAGCACCATTTTCAGGACTGAGTAATACTTCCATCATCTTACAAAATGGTGAGAGTCATCAGTTCACATGTATTCAATTCAGCTAAGCTTTCTTGGGACCTCTGAACATACTGTCTCGAAAATACCTTAAATTTGCTGTACCAC
The DNA here is from genome assembly GCF_003597395.2 of Chelonoidis abingdonii. Taxonomy (NCBI): domain Eukaryota; kingdom Metazoa; phylum Chordata; order Testudines; family Testudinidae; genus Chelonoidis; species Chelonoidis abingdonii. The sequence continues at coordinate 59,145,940 of NC_133773.1, read as the reverse complement.
AGTGACCTTGTCTAGTTTCCTGTGTGTAAATGAAAAGACTAACTGTGCCATATTTATTAATAACTTTCTATCCTGTTTTAAAAGAGAGAGACAAATCCACTTTCAAAACATTTGCATAGCCTATTTACTTCTTACACAAAAGAAGCCAATAGCCTAGTAGAGAGATGCATACAAAACTATGATCCAGAATTTGTATGAAACTCCAAAGACAAATGATGAAATCCTGCCTTTATTGGTTTAAGTCATGATGGAGAGAACAGTATTGAGCCTGTGTTGGTTACAAGAACTTCACTGCTGGCTCTGAGCAAGAAGCTACCCCACTTGGTGGGGTGCACATTGCTTCCGGTGCTGCAGATTGTCAGTGTGCATGGTGCCGGTTGAGGCCTGGCCATGCCTTCTAGCCAACAGACCCCAGCACTTTGGGAGTCATGGTTCTCTAGCCATCATATTATCAGAACCTGCTCTCCAGAATTCTCTTAGGAATCTTTTACTGCTGTGCATGGGGGAATAGGCTTACTATGCCCTATTCTCCATACTGATGAACCTGTGAAGAACAAAATAGGATAAAGCCCACAGTTTTATAAACAAATTTCAGTAAACACTTTCAAGAAATAGTATAATCATGTTCCCTTCCTTTGGTGCTTGCTGTAATAAGATTAATCATGATGCACTCAATCAGTGCTAATGTGGATGTTATGAGTATCTGTGTAGGACTGCCTCTGTAATTCAGCATTAATTAGCTGAATCATTATTTTAGAGTGTTACTGAATCATCTTACAATTACCACCTAACTTGGTGCTTGTAAATGAGACAACAGAAGGAAATTCTTTTAAAGGGTATAATAAACATACCATTCTGTCTTCTTTAGACGGTTCTTCATTGTAATGTTCTGTGAGATGTAAAACTACTGCCATTGCTTCCACCTATACCTTGTGGATTTATTAATTGTAATAATTTCAAATGAAAATGAATATTATTCAGCTTTATTACTCAGTAACTTATCTTCATGAGCACAAAGATAACCATGTTGCTTCTTCATCAACCTAACTGTAAGGACAATTAAAATTCCTCTGCTCAAAATTCCTCTGGGATAGAAGGAATCATCTGCTAATTCCCATAATCTGTTTTGTTAGTAACCCATCTTCTCTAATTCCCATCAAAATCAGACCTAGTCATTATACACTAAAAATCCACATTCCTGCTTGGATGAAGTACAGATCTGTAGAATTCCACATGCATTTTATTGCCACTAATCATGTTCCTTTATACATGTATTTTGGGAGAAAAATTATCAAAGTATAGCATGTATTGCAAATGATAATGTACCATATGCTCCTGCCTTACATGTGCTGAAATAATGGCAGCCAAAAGAACTGTCAAAGCAAATGGAAAAGAGTTTTAGATCATCTGATTGGCACAACCCAATATTCAGCTGCAACAGGTTCTGACTGGAACTCAGTCAGGTGCAACAGGTTCTGACTGGAACTCACCAAAAGAACTTGGAAGCATAGTTTATTCACCAGAAAATGAAAACAAATTAACCACACAGTTTTGGCCCCCAAAAAAATTTGTTTTCAGGACTTAGGCTCCATTCACAAAGTGGTATGAGAAGTAGGAAGTGATGATGATTCTGCTACTGCCTCCTTTCTAAGCTCTAGCCCAGTGATTAGGGCACTCATCTGGATGTGGTGCTCTGGATTCAATCCTCCTGTCTGTGGAGAAGGAGATCCAAGTTCAGATTCTATCTGTAAAGGCGAGTGCTATGAGATGTTCTGCAGGTTGAGGCCGTTCCTCTTTCTATAAAATACTTGACTGGTCATTGATCCAGAAAAATGAGCATGAGAATGATTCTGTAACCTGGTGGTTAGGACACTCCTTGAGAAAATAGGACCCGGTTTATATTCCTGCATCTTCCAGCCATTTTGTGACTCTAGCCCTTCATTTCCTTTCATTTTCTTTTAAAAAGTGCCCAGAAATGAAATGTTCAGTTTGACCAAAATGAACTTTTTGTTGATTTTTTGATTTCCCGAAATCTTTTGGCATTTTCAAGTTTGGTTCAAATCAATTTTTTTTTTCAATTTTTCAGAACTTTCAATGAACCAAAGAATCAGTTATTCACTCTACTCTAATTTGAACATTTTGCTCAGCCTGCATGTCTACAAGAGAAACAACTGAGTGCATAGAAAAATAGCATTTGTTAAATCATCTTCTGAGTGTGCATACATATATTTATAAAAGAACAAATACAAAGAGGCATTTTAACAAATAAACCTGCTTCAGTCCTCAGAGTTTCCACAGTCATTCTACTTTAGGCAAAGGAGAATATCTGGAAGATCAACAAACTTGGGTTCCATCAGACCACTTGGGGAATAAATGTTGTGCAACAAGTTTTACTAGGAAGCAGACATTTCTTTCTTGCTTTAGTTTTTCAGGGTATTTTCAGAGATTTGCAGCAGACATTTATAGTCTGAATACTCTTGCCTATCACATGCTTCCTACGTGGGAGTCGCTGGCATATCTAAAGCCTCTCCCTTAATAGTGTTTTGCAATGAGGTCTGAGGGCATTAAAGTACTTAAGTAACTAAGTAATCCTAAAAATGAAACAAAAATCAATATGTAGATATGAAAAATAAAGATAGATACTTGAAAAATCTTTGTCATGGACATATTTTTGGCTTTCCTATCCTTGATACTACATCCTGTGCAGTACTGAAATAATGAAATAGTTTATTGTGAGTGATTCTGGATGTTGCTCATGCACCCAAATTATGAAATATTAAATCATACTTTCTCTTAATATTTACAGAAAGATATGATTTTCATATTCTGGCATGTTTGTTATTTTGAGACCAAGCCAGTTATTTATTAGGGTTTATTCTGTAGTTCCTATAAAAAGAGAATATTACTGTTGTAGTTGCTCTTCTCACTAGAATCATGATAGCATTCACTCCTCATAGTATGTGGCTTAAATCATGAGGAAAAAACACAGTACAGTTAAACAGTTTCATGGTAAACATAGCCTACAAAAGATAAATGAGCTACACATTACCATGATTTCACAGGTGATAGGTGATTTTTCTTGTGTTTACCAAAATGAGCTTTCCTATCTGTGATGGGGTGTAAAGCCCCCAAAGGCAGAAAAAGAATTAAATGGAGCCAAAAACCATTAGTTCACTTGGTTGCACCAATGAAGGGAGGGGAATTTAGGATTAGGCCCAGTGGGGAGAAGTTAGATGTCTAAATTAAGGATGAGTCCCAGCTGAGAGGAGCATTGGTGACTAAGAAAGGAAGAACTTCCTGGCAGTAGAAAAAAACCAGGAGGTTGTAGGTGATAGTAGGGACTGGTATAAACTCCTGAGAAGGGAAATACCAGTAAATAGCTATGTGAGATAGTGGAAAGTTACAGAACTAGAGTGAATGTCTGTGGTGAGTATTGACAAAAGGATAAGGTACCAGGAGGCAGACTGGGGGTTGTTGTTTTTTTCTGGAGGAAATACAGAAAGCCTTATTAGGGGAAGTAGATAATCGATGGGCTTCTAGTGAGACAGCCCTGGGAGGTATTTTCTGCCAGAAAGAACTCCATAGAGCTGGGGAAGGGGTGAAGAATTCTGTGGAGGAGAGAGCCCCGTTAGGGGCTAAGGTAAAGGGCCTAGGAGCAGAGTGAGGTAGGTAGAGCTCCTGTAAAGAATCTGAAGGAGCAGAGTTTAGCTGCTTGCTCAAGTCCCTGGATTGAGGCCAAGAGTTAAGGAAGAGCTTGGTTTCACTTAGTGGCTACTGAGAGGTGGTATGAGAGCCCTCTGGTGTGAAGACCTGGCATAAAGTCATTGGACTACTGTTCTGTGGGGCTTTCTCTTACCCCAGAAAGGGTGAGACTGAATGTGACCTGGCTGGAGAGCTGGAATGAGAAGAAGCAGACTCCTGGACAAGAGGGTACTGGAGGAGGAAACTATTGTGGTTTGCCCACCAACAAGGGGGTATGCTAGCTGATGAGTCACTCTTCTATGCTATCTCTTTATTCAAATATCTTTCCTTCATGGGTTCCCATGAGAAAAATCTAGTGCTGCCAATATGCTATAATCTAAGCAATCCCTCATCCTTGGAGAAGCAGTCTGTTTCCTCTTCCATTCTAACTCTTCCCTGCTTATCCCACTTGTGTAAGATTGATGGTGATGCCATATGAAAACAGTGAGGACTTGGCCATCTAATCCTTGCAATCAACTTTAAAAAAAGCTGGCCCAGGTCCATTATTAGGAAACATGAGCTTACTAGACAATACAATATGAAGCCTATAAAAGGCTATGGGAGGAGAACTTCTGCATATACTCTGCAGGGCCAGGGGTGGGCCCCAGCTGCAAAACTCAGATCTGAGTTCAGGTTGTTTTCAAACTCCACCCACAACTTGAATTGTGTTCAGATTTGCAGTGTTGCAAATGATGATAGATACATACTCAGAACTTGGATCTGAGGCTGGATTTTAAAAAATCACCCAAATTGAGAGATTCTGATTTGGGGAGCTGCATGAGGCCCATCTTTAACCAGAAATTCTGTATTAAAAAACATACACACATACCCCTACCTATATTGACCTTGCCAGCACTGGAAAAAAAGCCTGAATATGTAACTTTATTTAGCACCAGATTTAATGCTTTCCTAAAAGTAACTCTGAAGTGAATCCATTAAACCAAATGGTTGTGCCTGGCCAGAAACCAATTATTATTTTTCATGAATAACTGCTCACCTGTCACTTGGAGCTGTAGCTTAAATGTAACATGACTTGGAAATACTTCTAAAGGAAAGGTGAATTTCTGCCTTTAAAAAGTGTTTCTTTCATCTGATCCAGAGAGTAAAGCTGGGTATGGATACATGACTTACTTCAGTACCTGACTCACCAGTATCTTGGAATATCTCTGGAACTAAATTACGGATCATGTGCTGACAATGAACAAGAGAGTGGAAGGACATACATCTGTCTCCTATAGCAAAGGATGGGAACATGGATTATATGTACATCTTGGTGGTTAGCTCACAGTCCCATGGTACACCTCTATCTCGATATAACACTGTCCTCGGGAGCCAAAAAATCTTACCATGTTATAGGTGAAACCACGTTATATTGAATTTGCTTTGATCCACCGGAGTGCACAGCCCTGCCCCCACGGAGCACTGCTTTACTGTGTTATATCCGAGTTCATGTTATAGCGGGTCGCGTTATATCGAGGTAGAGGTGTAGTACAAAAATGCATCTGCAAACGCAGATCTTGTGATCTCTCACTTGATTACAGCTACCTTATTTTTCATGGTTGTGGTGGTGATTGGTTGGTTGGTTTTTTAAAGGAGTCTGCTTCAGAAAATGGTCCTCCCTATGGATTTACTACTCTTTCAGATATACTGCTTACTTGAAGCTGGAGTCAAGATCAGAAAGCCTGTCATTTCTGCCTTTCCTGTTCATCAGATCTCTTGATGGTGGCAAGCCTATATGATATGCTATTGCAAAGTATATAGTAGTCAGCTTTACATTTTAGTCCACCAAAAACAAAGCTCACCCAAGACACTCTATAACTATGCAACAGTCTGTAAATCATGGTTTGTTTTTTGAAATCTGAATATTTCTGGTTGCACTCAAACTAGTATTTAACTTCTCTGCATCTGTTGAACTGTCCTCGTCCTTGTCCTGTACCAGTTTAGTTGCAACAATTTCTAGACTCAAGACTGTCAATAGAAGATTCCCAGGAGAACTTCAAAAGTCTTGGGAGTTCAAAAAGGGGGAAACAAACTTGGTAGTCCCAGTTCAACACTACTGTTTTTCTCTTGACAGATCCAGTTTATGATCTAACATAGCTACTAGATCTAGTGGCAAATCTGGAAAATGCAGTTTCATTCAATTCAGCATCCCTTCCTTCTTCCAATTAAATCTTTTATTTTCCATTATTCTGAGGATGCAGTAACTTCAATCAAAGCACTTGCACAAAAATAAGTTCCCAAGTATCTACTTCACTATTGCCTTGATTTGATACTTTCTTCCCAATGGGAAGAATTCAGTCCTATTGGATACCATTTAGTGATTGTCTTGACTTTTGGGGGACATCCCCATCTCTAATACTGTACAGCCTGACTAAAAGATTCCTACATATTTAAGTAATCTGTGTAGCCCAAAGAAGTATAGCTTTATTTTTATTAGGGGGTCTCAGCTGTCAAATCTAATTTTAATTTCCAATAAGTATAATCCATTATACTACTTGATGCTCCCACAGTGTCACGCTCATAGTCTGCTTTCCTGGGTTCACTGAAGCAATCTTTTCTGCTTCTTAATCTAACATGGATCCTCCTAAAATAAAGAAGTGCCATCCCACATATTCCAAACAATCTCTGCCTTCCTTTATTCACCTGAAACAGTGCCTCACTTGTTTTCCCCACAAAATGCAGATGACCTCCAACTTTAAAAGAATGAGTCTTAAGTATCTTCAAGAGGCAAACTGAATCCTTTCCCTGTATCCATCACAGTGGCTTGTTAGTGCAAATGTCTATAAAGAAAAACAAATATATTGGCTTGGTTTTTTAAGGTGAAATGTCCATTGCTCAATGTTTATAAAATATTAACTATTGTATTCTAGATTACCAGAAAACCTGGCATAATGTGCACCAGAACAAAACCAAACTCAATAGAAACTATTATATTTTCCAGTTGAGTGACTGCAGCTATCATTCATTACACCAGTGAATTTTGAAACCCTTTCACAGTGTCTGAATAATCAAGCCTGTATCATTAGGCTGGATCACAAGTTTCAGCTTCAAGACAGACAACTAAAAGGAGATCTGGGGAGCTGTACTCTTCTTTTACTTGAGGAATACTGGCCCTCTAGAAATTGGGTGAAGAACCATTTTAAATTATGGGCTAGCCCCAACCACTTCAGTGGATGCCTTAAATAAAATGCCCCCATTTTAAATCGTCTGTCCAATTTGCCTGCTTGCTTAGAAATGATAAATCGTCTCAGGAAAGGGACAACACAGTTTACTACAATGATGGTTTTATGCATACTATGTATGGAATGACTTCTAAGGACAGTTACACATAGTGCATTTTTAGTACTGTGTAGTTAAAGCTAAACTACCAGGACCCTGGAACAGATTAAGGAGTGCTCTTCTCTCTCTGGCCTGATCCTCCTTCATAACCGTAGATCCTCAAAGAAGCCACCATTTCCCTGCCCTAATGGGGGCTATATTAACTAGGAACAGAGGTGAAAGTAAGCGGTCCGGCATACCGGCAAGTATGCTGGTAAATCCTTTAAGTTACTTTCACCCCTGCCTAGGAACAAGATGGCAAGAATTCTAGAGCCAGCACAGCATGTCTGTGAGGCTGGCTCTCGCCTATTACAGCTGCACCAGGATCAACAGCATTTCAGGGCAGAACTGCTGTTTTGTTCTGGGAAGGGCTAGAGGAAGGAGGAAGAGTCGTGAACATCTTTTTTGTAGCTGTCTTACAAGGGTTTTATATCCTGATTCTCCCAACTTCTCCACTTTAATTTTCTTGCCAAAGACAGACTTTAAAAAGGCATTTAATCTCTTCTAAAGGTTGGCATCATTAATGTCAAACTCTCCCTCACTTATTATCTGCTACTTTTGCCTATAGTCTCTCTTGTAAAAGTACCTCTTTATCTTATTGGGTTAGCCCAACACATTGTGTTCTTCTGATGCCAGGGATCTATTTCCTGCCAACTGTGATAGCCTCTCCATATTGTTTGGTTGCCACTATGCTGCTCTTCCATTTCCAGTACAGGGTTCCAGTCCAGCTCACTCAATCTGAGTTCTCCTTTATGAAGTCACATAAGCCATTCTTTTTGTTCCCTGGTTATTTTTTTTTCAGGAAGTGCTGTGTGCTCTAATTATTGTAGCTTTTAGAATCCTCATCCATTCTGTCACACTGATAGATTCTAGTAGTTCCTCCTGTTGCACCTTGTAAGAATTAACTTTCCAAAATCAGCTTTCTTGTAATGTAATACTTTTTATTCTGACCTATTCCTTGCAATGTTAAAGTACTTTTGTGGTCATGATACTGTAGCCTGCTTCACTAGTATTCTCATCTTTATTGGTAAGATGTAAATGAAGAATGACTTCTCTGCTTTTGATTCATACTTTTTTCTCTGCATAAAACTGAAATTCTAGTGATTCCTTGTCCTACCAATCTTGACACTAATAATCTGCCACAAACATGGTATCTTAAGGCTTCAAGTACCTGGAAAACTGGTCCAAGAATCTTTATTTCCTCCGTCCTAATAGTCTGTAGCAGATGCCCACTATTTACTTTTTTGGCTTTTATTCTTGTATTCTTACGTTAAGAAATTAACCACTATCTTCTTCCTTGTCAAACTCTCATTGGCAGTGTTCACTAGATAATTTTTTTAACAAGTAATCCCTGCTTTGTGTCTGACAGCATAGACTGATCTCCTCTCTACTGATGTTCCACCTAGGAAATCATCCTACCAGGTTTCACTATGCCTCTTAAATCATAATCTCCTTCATTTTCTATCACTTCTAGTTTGCCTTGTTTTCCATATGCCTTCTATCTTATAGACACTCTTCTTGGTGTACAGTTCTTATTCTTCTGTTGAAGTAAAACTCCTTCAGACTTTTTTGCGTATTGGAAGTATCAGTTTGTGAAGTTTCCTCCTCCTCATTTCAGATCTGGTTTAAAGCCTGCCTAACAAGCCCTGCCAGTTCTGAACTAAAATCCATATACTATTTGCTTATATGGAGATCATCTGGATTAGACTTTAGACAGCATTCCACTGATCCATGAATTCAAAACTCTTTTGCCAACATTTTATCTCTAGTATGTCATCTTTCAGTTGGCATCAGAAAGGATCTCAAAGATCAACCCTTCAGTCCTAGATGACATCCTTAATAGTATTGGATCATTTGTCTGCAATTAGATTAGATAAGGTGAATTCTCAATCATTCTTCAAGATAATCTCCTTGCTTTTATTCCATTGCCTGTCCTCCTCCTCAGGAGAAAGCATTCCATACAGTATCAAAGCTTCTTCTGTAGTTGTACTGTTAGAGATTGAATTACTATCTTTTGTCCTTATGTTTAATTTATCAAGCATAGTGAGTAACAGTTCTGTCTACTTCATTTAGACACTGGACAAATTATTTAGGTGTTAGACTCAGCATGGTCCTATTCCTTTCCCTTCCTGAGATTCTGTTTCAATAGCAGCTTTAGTAAATGTGTCAGAACTAATGGTATGTCATAGGGAGAGAATACTTACCTGCTTCTTACTGAAGACACAGAAGTGGATAACCCCATAATCAGGAAAATAAGAGTATGCTGAAGACTATCAGTTACACTGTTGCTTCTGCTGATAAATAATATGGCAATATTTCTACGTTTGGTGCACAGTTGCTAACTTTCAGTTTCTGCTGAGAAAATAATGCTGAATAAATCAAATATTACATTTACATGGAATATTTGTGCAAATCTGAATTTTTAAATGGACTGCAACTGGCCATGTTCATTTCCCCCTTTGTCTTTACTTTCCAGGAACACTTGAGTAACCTGGATCCTACTGTCAAAATTAGTCATGAAAAGGAGATCTCAAAGGTGCATATGCAAGTATGGTAGGGGCAGAAGCCAAACTTCAAATGTGCATGTACACTCTTCTCCTGTATGGGAACAGAAAACAAGGGCCATAGTGGAGTTAGGCACCAAATGCTTTGAGGCTCTGGGCTGCTGTGACTTACCTGACTAGGCACAGCTATGTAATGCAGTCTGATCCTGGAATAGCTGTGACTAGTCTACAGAGGTAAAAAAAACCTGAAAATATACTTGCATAACAAACTGAGGGAAGCATGAGCTGCTTGCTTTCCCCATACAACAATCAAATACACTTAATCACACGATCAAGCTCATGCCAAATTGTCTGGAACAGCCTGTTTACTGATGGCAAGTGGGCATATCGGTATACACCTTGAGCCAGTAAAAGCATAGCTACTAGTAGGACCTAGTGACAATAATCCCATTTTTGTCACTTCCTTCTCCCATCATGCTCATTTTTATTTTTTTAATGTGAGCAAACATGGGATTGAAGACAAGTAGTTGGCAGTAACTGGTATGGGGGATGAGTGTAGGGATTGCATGTTATGTATATCTGAGGTCTTCAGGGCATGAGGGAGGGTGTTCCCCATCTAACGTGGTAGCTCATCTTAATGGGTAGTGATAAGAATGACAGCATACTTTAGGATGCACAATCCATTCTAGTCTGCTTGAAGTGTGTGTGTGTTGGGTGTGTTTTTGGTTTTTTGTTTTTTAAATCTTAACTTTCATGATAAAACCAGCTATATACTTCTTCTCACTATGCATGAGGAATTAATAACCAGACTAGCGTGGTCATGCAGTAGTGTGATTTGTAAAATGCCAATGCATTTATTAATCCTCATACCAGTGACAAGACTCCAACTTTCCTGCTTCAGACAATCTCTCTCTCTCTCCCCCCTTCCTGGCATGTCCCTGATTTCCTCCCTTCTAGCCACATACACATTTGACTACTCCTCTATCGCTTACCAAACCATGCTAGATTTCCTTCAGGGCAGATGCTACCTGCGCCTGATGAGGATTCATTTCTTGTGGGTTCACAACAGAACTTGAAGGTGACCTCATTCATGTCCTTGCATGGACTCCAGTCTATTGTGATTGCATCCAGTCACTTCATTATCCCACAGGGGCATGGGTTGTTTTCTTTTGTTTTTGGTTTTTGTTTATTTTTTAATGTCTGAATTACAGACACCTGGGCTCTGGGAAATGACTGGTTATGGTTCCTAGTTGTGGGTCTCAAGCATGCTCCCATCTCTCTCACTTCTTTGGTCAGGAGGGTGCAGGAGGGCAGAATAGAGAAAGCACTAGAATCTCTGTGTGTCCAAATTCAACCTCATGTTCTGGATCGGTGATGTTGGCTCGGACCCTTACACTGGTTTATATGTCTCCCAAGAGTACAGGTATAGCCAATTGTCTTCATAGTGGCTTCATACCTGATATAGGCTGAATAACTAATGAACAGCTGTTAAGTATATCATTAGGACTTGATACAACCTTCATTTCAGCCAGGGTTGTGATGGTAGGCTGCAGAATAGGGTTACAGTGAAGCAAAAATGCTGCCTTTTTTTTATGTGTCTTTCATAATCCCTCATCTAGGGAAAAGAAATTCAAATGGCTCCACCTTCTAATCGATGCAGGATAAATCTGAAGGTAGAATCATGTGGCCCAGACCCCAGGTTATTTTGTGGAAGTTGGCACACTGCATGAGCTGGTCCTGCTAGGGCACAATCTAAACAGGAATTGCATATTTAAAACTCAGACTGATCCAAAATCCCCGGAAGTCAGTGGGACTCTCTCATTTAACGCTGGGCACACTTCACCTTCCACTAAAGTTTATCACTTTTCCTTAACTATAAAGTGTTCATTTAATCAAGTGTATCTGTAGAACGCTACATTTCAGTCAGGTTCTATCTTAGCTTTCTCTCTTCCAAAAACTAAATTCTTAACTCTTGAAAAAGATCTTCAAGCCTCAATATTACTGTGATGCAGTTCCTTACTTTGCTATTTATATAATATCTTTGCATATATTATTTTGGAATTCTAAATGGATATGAATTCCTCATTCCATAAGGAATGTAAGATTGTACATATAGTATGCCACTGTAAAGCGAACTTTTCCTTGGATTTCAAGAGTCTTGAATTAGACTTGACCTTGTTATCCAAATTATTATGGCATTTCTGTTCCTCAGATGAGTGCTTCCTCTAGAGTTGTGAACAGCAAGTAAATTTACTAGCCTATAGAGTGATTAAAGTGCCTCTAACTTGCATTTGATATATTATGTGGTGGAAGATGTGTTTTGGGTTTTTTTACTGTTACACCACAAACTCAGGCACAGTGTTTAAGTACAGTACTATTTCAGTTATTAAAGAACTTTAATCAGATTACTGTTACATTTGATACTATAAAAATGCCAGTAGATAAATATTAAAATTCAATTAGCTGCACAACAATTTGTTTGGAAATTAATACTGAACTAAGTCAGTGTTCTATTAATTTTTTTTAAGTTCTTATATTTATAATTTACGCTTTCATGCAAATATTAAGTGTATGTACTATACAAACTGGAAGATGAAAATAAGGCACATAAATTGATATGGCAATATTAAAGCTACAAGAAACAAAGTTCTGCATATATTATTACTTCTGCTACATCTACCCTACCATTGCCAATAAGACCTAATATTTTAAATATATAGCTCCTTGCATTTGGAACTAAACTATCAGTAAAAATCATGACTTGAAATATGCTGGAAACATGTATTTTCAAAATGCATGTCGTGGCCCTACATACAAGCTTGTGGTTGCTAATGTCAACATGCATTAGCAATGGAATTGTACTATACTTAGATGTGGTTGAACCACATCTATGGGCTGAGCCATTAAAGAGCATTTTTAAAAAAGAGAAGAAATAAACTAGGTGAAAGGGAAAATGTTCTGTCGGCTAAAACAATCAAGTATATCTATAATTAGTATAAAATGGTTCAAAATAGACTGCAGATTAATTATTAATATCTAGTAGAAAATAATACCATATAGAAAGTGTTACGTGTTTTTATTGCTCAGAAAGACTTCAAAACGTTTTGATCATGTATCAAGAACTTAAATTTTATTAATTAACCAGTGAAGGTTTGTATTTCTCTCTCCCTAAAGGACTGCACCTGTTTGACAGGGGAAAGTAAACTCTCTAATCTATCAAGTCCAACCTTTTTTTTTTTTTTCTTTCATTGTAATGCTTTCCTAAAAGGTAACTACTAAGCAATTACAAACCTCAAACTCATGAGCCTTATGCCAATAGAAATTGGATCTATAGTGAATAAATACAGTTAAAAGAATAATATTTTTTGAGGCATGAGTGAGTGAGTTTGTTTGTTTGTCTTTCAGCAAGACAGAGTGAAGTGAGAAATGCCCAGCTGCCTCAGCTGGAACCAACACAAAACTTCATCTGCTTTATTCAGTTCTCAAAATAGGGCACAGGTCTTTTTTTCTTTTCAAGTACAGTAGGCTGAATTTAGACTGCACCATTATTCCTGTAGCTCCGAAAACACTCTCCTAATTTAGAGACCATTGGTGGATGAGAAATGTGAAAGTTGCAGAGCTTTGGTGGTGATTTTGTTTGGCAATACATTAGCCATAGCAAATTTATCCCATCTTTAGGAACAAAGATGACACCTGCTATAGCGTGACTAACCCTTGTCTGTCTGCTGCTTTCAATCTCATGTGTCTGACATGAGTGGACCTCTCCTCTAATGCAAGGAAAGAGAATTTCTCATCTAAGGTGTTCACATTGCTGCTCTTGACCTCCTTGAAAAATTATGATGATGGTCTGCATTTGCTTATTGCTACACTGCTGTGGGAGCCCATCACAGAATTTTGAATGTTGGTCATATATTTATATGCACATTTTAAATTATTTTTTAAATTTTACTAATTCCCTATTTATAATTTCACCATAGTCCTTAAGCTCCTCTTTTTTTAGTGTACATAGTCACATTGCATTTTATTTCTTGATCTAGTTTGGCTCTTTATATTAAAAAATGCTGTTTTCTTGTTCAATGTTATCTTTGCTAGTGATAGCTGTTAAAATGCTGTTAAAATACATTTAGTGCCAACAACTGACAAGTGACGTGCTCCTATGAGCCGCAAGCAGAAAACAAGTGGGGTTTCCCTTGAATTTGTGGAAAACTTGTGAGCATCCTGTACCTTCTCCCCCTCGCCCAGGAGTACTTTATTCTTCCTGTAGCCATCACTATATAGAGTATAATAGAAAACAGACACACAACTAATACACAAGATAAATTTTCTAATATGAAAAAATCTGACTTTTTAAAAAAAAATACTGGTGCAATCATGTCAAAACCCTATGCCCCCTTCCCCCAAACAAAAAATGTCAGGGGCTTGCTTTCTTTTACACTCTCACTTATTATGGAAAAGAAAATTTAATTAATTGCAAACTTTATTCTTTGAAAAAGTTAAACTTGTGCAAAAGAAGAGAGTCATTAGTATACAAGGTGATTGTATATTCCACAATTGATACTATCACATTATTGTGATTTGCAGGATTACTGAAGTCATTAAATGGAGGTTTTCATCTGCTTATGAACTGCAAATTGTAGCCCATACTTTGTAGCTCTGTTTAAACAAATTATCTGTATTCCAAACCAGATTTGACACACAAGGAAAGAAGAGAATAGAAGGTTCCTAATTTTTGTTAAAATACATATCAGTACATTTCTCCCTTTTCAGCTACATTATGTGTGAATATAGTCTGCTAGTGTGCGCATAGTGAAATATTGGTTTTCAATTAAAAACAACAGTAATTGTATTATTGAATTCTGTCATTCTAAAGTCTGGCCTTACAACTGTCTTAGGCTTCTTGAGTTAACATTTATCAAGTTCATCATAAACTTCAGATGGATGCTTGGACAGAGTAGACAATAACTGAATTAAAAAGCAGGCCTCAATGGCTACCTAGGTTCATGCACATGCATAACTTCACTTTTATGAGTAATGTTGTGTGTCAACTGACATCTGGAAAACTACTGCTGCATGTCTTTGCAGGATCATGATCACAACCCTGAACTCTAAAACAAATGTGTATAAAATTGGGCATGTTCTTAAGCACCTTACTGAGTCAGGGCCTTAACGTACAGCTGTCCCTTCAGACTTTATTTTTCACTGAGAAAATAAAATCAGAATATATTTAACCTCTTAAAATAAACAAAATCAAACTTCTAAAATTTCAGCTATAAGTGAAATATTAATGTCATTCTTATTAGCTTTAGTGTTCACTTTTAAATACGCAAGTTTTTCTGGGTCATGAAGGCAAAGGGTAACACTCTATCCTTATTAACTGCTTGTCACCCTTGCATGCAGTATATAGGGTATTGGTATCCCTATTTTACAGATGTGGAAAAGGAGGCACAGAAGTTAAAGCAAATATGTTCAGACTTGTGTGTGTATAAATGTAAGCATCCAACTTTAGGTACCTACATAAATAGCCTGATTGTGCAAGTATGGCCCTTCTAAAGCGCCTGTTGAAGTTCATGGTAACTATGGGTGCTCAATACCTCAGGAGTTAGGGAGTCAAATTTTAAGCCTGTGCTGAGTCACAACGATAACATCTCTATTTTAACTGGCCAAAGCCCAAATGTGGAATGCAGGAAACTTAAGCTGTGAAATTATTTTGTTTACTGTAAATAACTCTATACCTTCAGTTACATAATTCTTCGATGCTAATGTAAATAACTTTGTCATAAATTTGCAACCCTCACTTTTGTAATCTTATTGCTAACTCTGGGTCTACAATGAGTGACTGCCCTCAAGATGGGGGGGGGACATCCGAGCAATGTTGATGTCAAAGTCTCTGAGTTGGGATTAGTCCTTTGTAAACTCAGTCCTTGCTCAGACCATTCTGGTTCTCACACACTTGAGCTTCCTCTTGCAGCCAACGGTTGGATGCTCAGCAGAGATGGTTCAGCAGCAGGCAATTTGTGCTGGTTTTAGCACCACCTGTGTGTTGGGCTAGAGCTGCCCTCTACAACTGTGAGATGATGCTGGGGTTGTCCCTTGTTTCCCCTCACCCGCCCAGCCAAAAGATCAAACAGCTAGGGCTATGGATTTTCAGGACCCCAGAGGCCAATTCTGGGGTGTAACTATGAAGGAGGAAATTATAGGAAAAAGCCTGTAACAGGCTTTCACTCCAACGACTGGTTTGAGCACATGGGTAGTGAAACAATTTGCATAATGGGGGTGACATTGAACAAACTGTAAATTCACCCTGTATAGGATGGAAACTACTTCAAGCGTGGGGGTGTTAGCACCCCTAGTTTCACAAGCTGTTAGAGCGGTTTCCAGGCTATGTGGGCACAAGGCTGGGGGTGGAAAGAGAAGGCTTCGTGGGAGGAAGCTGATATTCACCCTAGGGAGGGCGAAGGCCGGCTCTCGCACATGAAGCTGAGCAGCACACACCTGCGGGGAGAAAGCCAGCCGGGCTGTGTGTCAGGCTGGCCAGGAGTCAGCCCCGCGCTAACTTTCATCATTCCACCGCCGTCAGAGCGGAGCCGGATTTCCCTCGCCCACTGCAGCCAAGGAGGTGTCCCCCGACCGGGCTTTAAGGAGGGCAGGGCTAGTGCCGGGGCAGCACAGCTCTATGGCCGCGGGTCAGCGCGAACCTGTCACGGCCCTTCCAGCCAGGGCAGAAGCTGGCTCCCGCGTGCGTCACCGCACAGAGCCCCGGCTGCGGCAGCAGCCGCCCCTGCCCTCCATTCTCCGGCAGCGGCAGCGACAGCAGCAGCAAGCACTTCTCTCCGCCTGACGGCTACGGCGTGGCCCTGCCCGCTAGCCGGGCCTGCTCCGCTCGCCTCCCCCCAGCCCCGCTAGGTGTCTGGGCGAACGCGGCACGGCCAGCCAGAGCAGAGCGACTCCAAGTCCCTGCGGCGCTCGCTGCTCCTGCCGCCGCCGCCGCCGCTGCGGGGAAGGCGGGGGTGGGCTCCAGCGCTTCAGACTGGTGCTGTCAGAGCCGAGAGACACGCTCCGCCTGGGGAGAAGGGAGGGAGCTATACTCCTCCCCCCACCGCCACCCTGGCCTGCCTCCCTCCTTCCTTCCTCCCTCCCTCTCCTCCAGCAGCTCCACAAACCAGGAACCAGAGCCAGCTGCAGCCTTCTGTGCGTGAGAAAAACACGGGGAAGCCAAGCAGGGAGTGCGGAGCAGCGCCAGGAGAGGGAAGGTGAAGGAGGACGGACGCAGGAGGGGAAGCACGGAGAGGCTGTCAACATAAAAGGGAGGAAAAAGTTTACACCCGTGTTACTCTCGCCTCCCTCTTCCTGGGTGGCGTCGCTGGGAGTTTTACCTGGAATGGCAAGTTTTTTTCAGGGTGGCTTTTTCTCCGACTCCCCCCTCCAGCAGCGGATGAGGGTGTGACACAAGGGGGAACCCGCCCCGCCACCTAACCCTCTATGGTGGGAGCTGTCACCAAGAGCAGAGAAGAGCTGATCCGGGTGGACTTCACTGTTTCCAGCTCCACTGTTACAGTGCTGCAGCCCCCCGTGGGGCTGGAGTCAGAGAGGAACTGCTGCCGCTGGGGGTTTTGTGTGAGAGTGTTACAGCCCCCTTCTTCCAGGATATAACTAGAACCACCTCGAGCATTTTCAGTCGCATCTTCATCATTCGTTTCCTCCTAATTATTGCTATTGCTGCTTGTTGGATGGCTTGTTGGCAATAGCTGGGGGTCTTGCCTCCTCCAGCCGCCCCACCATGTCCTAGATAAGGTGAGTGCAGTCAAATCACTTTGCACAGAGTCCTGGGGAGCGTTTCTTTATGGGGAAAGGAACAGAGCAAAAAAGCAAGGATCGGCTATGTTAGTTTGGAGGGCAGTGTGTTGAGAGGGGAGAACTAATAACTGTGTCTACAGAGATTTTTCAGCAGAAAGATTGTGTGTCCAGGTCAAGATGGATTCTATTAAAATCAGCTAAAACTTAGGTTTTAAAAAAAAAACCCATGTCCATTGCTTAAATAATAACTTATTAGCATCCGTGTCTCTGGGTAGCTCTGCTAGGTCTGGGAGGCTGGCTCATTCCTCGGCCCATGTCTACTGCTGGATCTGGAAGTGGAGATCAATTTTTGGCAGAATATTAAAACATGGAAGGCACGTGACTTTTTAAAAAATAATCCTAAAGTAAATACGTTACTGCGCCCGTCTGATAAAAAATGTAACCCCCAGTTTTCTAAAATATAAATACCACGGAATATTTAAATATATTTCTCTATTCTAAAACTGCTTTTATTGCACGGTTCTTCTGCAGATTTCCCTTTTTCACAGGGTACCTCTAATTTTATGGGATTTGCTCGGGGCGTGAGGGAGTTTATTCTTGTCTGGGAATTAAATGGAGAGAGATGGGATCAAGGGGGGCGGGGAGTGTCTGTGTCAGGTTTTAGCTGGCGAGAAAGAGAAGCTCTCTACACCATTGCTGCTGGTGTCAAAATCTGAAGAAGGGGAAACATACATTTTCATTGACTGATGCTTAGGAGTGCCTGTCATTATTGCTGATTTGAAGCCCCAGGTTAAAGGATGTTGGTAAAGAACTACTGAAGAATGTATCATTTTAAAGTTTACATTGTTCTTTTCTTTTTAAAATATTTCTAAACTTTGGAAACAAGCAAACAAGGACGGTGAAATTAAATGCTTCAGGCTCCAGACAGCGACTCGAGTTTTAAAACCGTTTTATTGCTCTCATTTATCATTTACCCTCACTTAAAGAGGAGGAAAAGAGAGAAAATCTGTGCGCAGCATTTACAAAGGCTACACTAGACGCAATAAAATGAACCCAGAGACAAGCAAAGGACAAGTCCTTGAACCTTAGTGAGTTTCTCTCTTTTAAATCATTACTGCATCGATAACATGCATATTCATGCATTGTTTAAACACGGAAATTGAAATGGAAACGTGATAGTCTTGCTGCACGGGTAAGAGGCGATGATTATAAGCACAGAAAGGAAAAGGCTGCGTCCTTCCAAATTTGCTCCCTGGCCAGTCAAGCTGCTCACCTTGGCGCCGGTGGAGTTAACTTTGTCTCCAGGAGACGGCGGTGGGCGGAGACAAAAGCTCCCTTTTTATAGACCCTAGTTTCTAGCTCTACCTGAGGAGAGGAACCACCCCGCACTCCCAAGCCTGCCTTCAGTCAAAGGGGTGGGGAGTGAAATGGACAAAAACCCCAGCGGGGAGGGCACGCTCTGCATCACAGCCCTGCCAAGACTCCGTTGGGAGGGGGATTCCCTCCTGGATTCATTTCAAGGCACTTTTAAAAAGTATTTCCCTTGTTAATTTATAATGAGGTGTTTTTAACTCCTCCAGTCGATAACAGCGGGCCACTGTCCTGACTCCACTCCGGCTGGGGAACTGGACTAGAAGAGATGTTTGGAGGGCTGTACCTTGCATTGGGAAAGGTAGCTCTGTCCCAGGCTCTGCGCTCTCTCAACGAGCCTCTGTGGCTTTAAGGAGCGATACATTTTCCAGTCTGTGTCGCAGCAACTTTGTATCAGTCATGTCGCCCGCCCGTTGATTGAAACGGCTTTCGTCCAATGAGAAACCCTCCTGAGCCCAATAGCGCTTCTCTTCTCTTTCCGTCTGCCAGTAGAGGCAACTGAAGGGCGGGATATTAACTTGAACTTTATCTGAGCATGTGACATATTTTTAAAAGGACTTGGCACCTTTTTTTTTTGTTTCTTCGTGTGCCCTGCTCAGTGTCATTGGGCGACGTAGCGAACTTCTGGTTAAGAGGGAAGCCAGCGGATTTACCTGCTGGCGAATAGTTATTTCTTGTTCTAATGTAAAACCATCTGCATTTTCTGGCCTGGATGTTGGATTTAGGTGGGTTACACTTTAATGGAAATGCGGACTGTAGCAACAGGTGGAGACAGACAGCGCAGGTGTGCGGGGGAAGCACTGTCAGTTCTTGTCCTCTTGTGGCTCAGTGTCGTTATATCCACTTTGCAAAGGAGGTAGGGCTTTGCGATGTTTTCTTTTTGCAAGGGGAGATGGGGCTTCAGATGTCCCTTTTTAGTGCTGGAGATGCTGCATGTTTTTATTATTTTATGATTTTAGTCTAGGATCTTTGTGTTTAGAATGCATATTGTCATTTACAAGTGTGCCTTGTACCCAAGTTTTCCCACACCAAGAGAGATTCCCCTCCCAAAAAAGTTTTGTTTATTGCATTTGAAAAAGCAGATCCACAGATCAGATTTGTAATTGTTAATTAGAAATAGGTCAGTAAGTTTCAACAACTTCCAATATAAAATCAGCTGTCTTAAACCTAGGTAGAATTCAAACTGAGTACATGCAGTGATCTGTTTAATGTTCATCAGTCTGTAATTGGTTTTCTTTATATATATTAAATCAATTTGCTAGCTATATTTCGTGGTTATTTGGTTTCAGTGACAAACATCCTCAATGTTTCCTTGATTTCTCTGGCATCATTTTGTTTTGTACGGTTAGTCAGAGGACTATTCCTTATGTTCCATTCTTGGCCTTTTATTCAGATGTATTGTACAGATCCATTTGTGTATTGTAGTCTAATCATTTTCATACTGTAAATTAGAATTATATGTCTCTCAAACTTAGCTAACTGTGCCTATATTTTATAATCCAATACAGAATATCTAATTTTCCCATGAAAATATAAAGCTAAACTGTCTAGTGGGGCTAGGGGCATGGGATCTGAGAAAAAGAGCACATTAAAACATAAAGAAAAGACTTTCCATACTCCATTTTCTGTCTTTGGTAATTTTTCATATTTGTATAATAAAGCTTTCTCTAGCTGTGTGATCCTATTCTGAACCCTTAATTCTGAGTTTATGCCATCACAGAATGTTGTCTTGAAAATAATTAAGAAATCATAAATTATGCATTCTATCACTGTAGGATAAGTGAGAGGAGGTGATGGGTATTGAGGGAGAAAATTCTAAATTCAGCAAAGACATCTTTTGATAATTAACACACAAGGCAAAGCAAATAGCTATTTGTCTTTCATCTAATTCTTATGTTTAATATGACATATTGCTGAGAAAAAAACAGAACTAGTTCATTTTTAATCCCTAATGCAAATAGGGAAATAAATTCAATCCATGTTTTCAAACTATTGTAATCCTAAATAAAAAATTAAATAACCTGAAGAAATAAAAAATTAGAAAAATAAGTAAAGATTTTAAAACAGTTCAGCAACTAGGAATATGCCACATTCCCTCCTTGCATGCCGCACACACAAAATCCCGTGTAATGCTCTGTCTTAGGACAAATGAAGAAGAAAAAAATAGTGGATATATTTATTTCTCCAAGGCGCATATACTCCCCTTGTTTTGCATGTAGGATACTCTTTACCATTCATGGGAATTCTGCAAAAGAAAGAGAATGTGAACTGTTTTCTGCTCTGTTACCCTGTGCAATGCTGCTGAAGTAACTGTGATTGCCTGGGAATCATTGACAGAAGAATGTGGTCCCCAGTCCTTAGCTTTGCATTTAAGATTTGCAGCTATCAGACTTTGATTAGTCCAGTCCTTCTATCTGCTTTCATTTGTAAATGGTACTTCGCTAACTTGGGACAGTCAGATCTGAGGATAAAACTTGGATCTCCTTAGTAGTATTACATCTAGGTCATCAAAGTGGCACACTGATGAATGATGTTTAAAGAAAACTCAAATAACAACAAAGAAATATAACATGTTTCCAAGTTAGTCACTGATTTAGATACATTTCTACCTTGATATAACTCAGTGTTTGGGAGCCAAAAAATCTTACCGTGTTATAGGTGAAACCGCGTTACATCGAACTTGGTTTGATCTGCCAGAGTGCGCCCCCACCCCACCCCCCGGAGCGCTGCTTTACCGCATTATATCCAAATTCGTGTTATATCGGGGTAGAGGTGTATTAGAATTTAAAAAAACTGGATTTAGTTCTGATTTCCTTACACTTAGGTGACCTTCCCAGTACAGGGATTCCAGGTATCATATAATTTCATTTTTATTTGACCATTGCTGAGAAATGGGTTTTATGCCTGATTGTCTGGCAACTTGGACTGCAAAGACTGCATTTGTTGAATGTTCTGTGGTGAAACACTTAGGTCACAAATGTTAATGTTCAAGTATACTTTTGATGTTGGGGGAACAGGTTTGTTCATAATATAAATATTTATAAAATGGCAAATGCATAAGTATAATTTCCAACATAAATACAGTCCCTTCCTCCATTGTCAGCTCTTGTGAATTAGATTCCAGGCTAAAACTTCTTAGAGATTTGTAAAAATGTCTGTACAGTACATGGTGTATAGATAGGATGTGCATATACAAGTCAATGGATTCTTTTATCAATTTTTGCTTTTAAAAAACAAACCAAAACCTGATCCCATCAGCAATCCAAATTAGACTTCTTAGCATTAGTATCCACTGCAACACTTATTGATGACAATAATCAGCACTACCAAGGGACCTGTTTGTCACGTGTTTTTATTTATAATTTTAGACCTAGCTTATATCTGGCTATATATAAATCTTTCCAGGCTTTTTACCCCTCTCAAAATGTATCTTCCAAAGAATGGACCTCTTACTGTAGCTGCTGGATCAGGGAATTTGCCACTTTGACAGCAATAGGCTTTCATTTGTTAAGCTTTTCAAGCTTATATGCCTCATGCTTAGGCACTAAAGATGAAATTTACCCCTGTGCAGTGGTGTCTATGCACCACTTAAGTTCTGTGGCTTAAATGGACATAAGTGGTGCACAAGTCTTCTGCCGGGCCTCTGCACAGGATTGAAATTCACTCTAAATCCATATTTATGCCTCTAAATGAGTGTTCTCACTTTTAGAAATGCTGAATTGCTCCATGGCTTCATTTGGTTTCAGAGACTATTGGGGGTGCTCAACATGTTTTAAATATGTTTCTTTAGGAGTCTAAATATTGGTTTATGTGTGTAACTGTAGGCATTTATGTTTGAAAATTTTAACGTATATGAACACACTTTGACATGTAGGTAACTGGTTTATTGAAGACCATCAACATTTTGGCTGTGCAAGGAATATAACTTGATGCCAAACATAATGCTTTTATTGGTCCATAATTTTGTAAATTTTTGTGCAACACTTGTGGCTAAGGCACAGTTGTCTACTTCTAACATCATCCTTGATGGAACTGTCAGCAGTGATAGGTACACATAAGTTTCTATCTGTTCTATGACTTTACTGCAGCTGCATTTCAACACTTTATGTATCGTCTCTTTTCCAAGATGCATGTTGTCGTCTTGGCATTTATTATATATCCAAGCGGACTACATAAATTTTCTTAGGTAGCAAGGAATCTAACCATTAATTCAAATGTATGCCAGTTATATGATGTCATCTGCATAAACTAAGGAGCTTAACTCACGATCACCCAATGTCATGGTCTCCAGCTTGTCTACCATTCTTAATGTCCAGTTTAAGAACATAATGAAAAGCGATCACGATTCCATGTACCTGTGTCTTACACCAAACTTTGACTTGAACCAGTTGCTTGCTTTTCCAATGATTCTTATGGCACTGCAGGAGTCCTTATACAATTACATACATGAGTGTAATGATCTTATCTGAAACTTTATATGATTTTGCTACTTTCCATAATGTTTCCTTCCAAACAGTATTACTCTCTGGTCTGGAAGCAGCTGATTTAATTAAGTAGACATCTGATGGCTGGAGGCAGTACAGATGAAAGTTCTTCCAAAGGTGACAGGTGTAAAGTCCAATGATTTTAAGACAAATAAAGAAATTAGATGGAGAGGAGGATGTGAAATTGGGTTTTCAGATTGGCTGCTATTTGAAAAAGATTACTTTGGTGGAGGCATTGCAGAAGACAAACACATAAGATGCCAAAGAAAATAATACGAACACCACAGAAGCTGACCAGTGACTAGATGGTGGGATATTGTATGCAGGGACATGATGAAGCAGGCCTTAATGGAGGAACAAGCAATAGATAGGAATCATTAGTGATGCTGTACTGCTCTCTATGTCTGCAAAGATACTTTTGGCTGACAAAAAGAAGAAATTCAGGATCAGGACTCTCTATATATTTTAAGCAAAAAATATAAATCCTGTTTTCAAATTCTTTTATTTAGGTTGAGTACAAACTTTTTAAAAATTGGGGAGGAAAAAATGTTACGCTTTGAAATAGATTGGACATTAACTTTGAATACTGAGCACTCAATATATTGATCAAACTAAAAAAATCCTTTTGTATACTGTAAGGTTTATAAGTATTTATGTTTAATTTTGTCCATAACTTTTAAAATCACTAAAATAGTCATTGAATTAACATTTAATTCAATAAGTCTTTATTTGTTAGATTTTTTTTCAAAATAATGTAGGACTAGATAGTACGTTTTATGCACAGCTGTGGTAGGTGAGGAGTATTTTGCTTACAGCCTTTTTCAGGGTACAGCTCATTTTCTACCTGGCCTGGCTGGCATAGAGGGCAGTGTGGAATCATGGGTCCATTCACTGCCTGTCCTTCTCCTCCCACTTCACTCATTTGTTCTCTGGAGGAAGCATCAGCTGTGCAGGCTTTGTGCTTCCCTCAGCTCCCAGAGGTAAGGTTTAATGGCCCTCTAAAGTAGTTGCATAGGCAGGAGGTGATCTGTACACCCTCCTATTTGTCTGCATGGCTATGTTACGGCTAATCAAAATCTATGGTTGCTGTTTTAAAACAGCATTTATGATATTAGATTTTATATAGAGAAAATAACATCACATGATAAAAGTATTTTACATTTATTAACCTCTCTGAATTGTAATACAGAATCATAAAAAGCCTATCATTTATTAATTTTACTTTTTTGTATTTTTTCCTAGTTATGGAGACAAAAGGATACTACAGTTACCCAGAAGGCTTAGACATGGAGAAACGGTGGGGTCAAGTTTCTCAGTCTGTGGAGTATTCTTCAGGTGCTGGAGAACGGACTGATGAGAGTAACTATATGGAGATTGTAAACGTAAGCTGTGTATCGGGTGCTTTTCCAAACAGCAATGCTCAAGGAAACAGCAAAGAAAAACCTGAACTACTCCCTAGCCTGCAGCAAGATAATAATCAGCCTGGTATTTTAAACTCTGACATAAAGAGTGAGTCAGACTCAAAGGAACTTTCAGCAACTGTTGCTGAATCTATGGGTTTATACATGGATTCCATACGAGATGCTGATTATACCTACGATCAGCAAAATCAACAAGGGAGCATAAGTCCTGGGAAGACTTATCAAAATGTTGAGCAGCTGGTAAAGTTCTATAAGGAAAATGGCCATTGTGCCTCTCCCTTAAACAGTGCAAATAGGCCCTTAAGATCTTTGATATCAGACTCTGAAAGTTCTGTGAATGGTGGTCTCATGCACGCTATTGTCAAAAGCCCTATAATGTGTCCTGAGAGAACTCCTTCTGGCAGTAGTCCTCAGAACATGACTCCTTCAGTTTGTAGCCCAGCTGGCATTAACTGTGTATCCTCAACTACTTCTACTAATTTTGTAAATTTTCCAGTGCACAGCCCAGTCAGCCAGGGAACTCCTTTGTCATGCTCACCTAACATTGAAAACCGGAGCTCTAGGTTGCACAGTCCTGCACATATTAGTAATGTGGGATCTCCTCTTGCTAGTCCTATAAGTAGCATGAAATCACCAATTTCAAGCCCTCCTAGTCACTGCAGTGTGAAATCTCCAGTCTCAAGTCCTAATAATATCACTATGAGATCTTCTGTCTCCAGTCCTGCAAATATGAACTCAAGGTGCTCTATTGCCAGCCCTTCCAATACAAATAATAGGTCCAGTCTTTCTAGTCCAGCTGTTAGCACTGTGGGATCTTCTATCTGTAGCCCAGTAAACAATGCCCTAGGCTTCCCTGCTTCTGGTGCACCTGCTGGACCTAACACAGGCCAAGATACTATTCCTAGTCCAGAAACAAAAGACAAAGGTGCTCAAGAAATCACATTTCCTAAAATGGAGGAAATGGAGAATGCCATCTCAAACAATTGTGTAGCTGGTCAGATGAATCTTGTTCAGTTTATAAAGCCTGACCCAGATGGAGCATTCGGTAGCTCATGTATTGGAGAAAATAGTAAAATCAACTCTGATTCCCCATTTTCAGTACCAGTAAAACAGGAATCAGCTAAACATTCTTGTTCTGGTGCCTCTTTTAAAGGGAATCAAGCAGTAAATCCATTTCCATTTATGGATGGTTCATATTTTTCTTTTATGGACGACAAAGACTATTATTCTCTTTCTGGGATTTTAGGACCACCTGTTTCATCATTTGATGGCAATTGTGAAGGTAGTGGGTTTCCAAATCCAGGCCTACCTGTGGGTATTAAACAGGAGCCTGATGATGGCAGCTATTATCAAGAGAACAGTATGCCATCGTCTGCCATTGTTGGTGTGAATTCAGGTGGACAATCATTTCACTACAGGATTGGAGCTCAAGGCACAATATCTCTATCACGAACTGTTGCTAGAGAGCAGACTTTTCAGCATGTGAGCTCATTTCCTCCAGTCAGTACGCTAGTTGAGACATGGAAATCACATACTGACTTAGCGTCCAGAAGACATGATGGGTATCCAGTTTTAGAATACATTCCAGAAAATGTGTCAAGGTGAGCAAACTGAAATCCTGTTTGTTTTTTTCATACTACACAATGTCTAGATAAGTATGACTGTTTGTTCCTCCCCCCCACCCCCCAATTTAGGCTTGATATTTTCTTTTTAATTTCTGAAGCTGCATACATTTTTCTTTACTAGGTGCATTTCAGTGATTTATTAGTCAGTTTCTCCATTAATCTTGCTAGATTTTGATTCTGGTTTTAATAAAAACAACCTGCATGTTTCACATTCAGTATTTAAATACATTATATATTATCATTAGATGTGATAGTGCTACTTTTTGAGCTTCTCCCACAATAAGTATTTGTTTTTAATAGTGGAGCTTGTTTCCATTACTTTCATGTGCCATATACTGGCTGTTCTTTCTTAGTTGTTGCTCTAATGCTTTGTACTGTTGATGATGGTCAGAAGGAAATAAACAGAATGGAAATGGTACATTAGGGACTTAAAGTTTCTAAGTTTTGTGTTATGAACTTGTATCCATCTTTAATTGACTAAATTTAAAAACTAAGCATGAGGGTCTATGGCAAACGTTTCTGAATCGTAATTATATGAACAGAGTGGTTTACATATGCATAGAAATTTCTCTTAAACTGAGGAGGGCTTTAAAGACTTGACACATTTGAAACAACTACAATCTGATTTAGTCACTTCTGGTGAAGTGAAATATGCCAATATCATTTGAATTGTGTACTACTTTTCTGAATCATAAGTAGTCATGCTTTAATAACAAATGGAGAATCCCTATACTTCAAATAGAACAGTGTGTGTATTTAGGGCAATAACATTTAGAATAGGGAAGGTATAAAAGAAGCCTGCAAGTAAGTACAAGTAATTGACTTTAGAATTGTTGATAGTATACATTTATCATAGTTCTGTACTAAAACCACAAATGAGTAGTAATATTACTTTGCACTGATATAATACACTTCAACCTGGGATCTCAGTGAATCTTATAAAATGGGTGGTATTGTGCCTATTTAATAGAGATTTGAAGTCCTTCTCTACAGAGGAAACAATGAGACCTACAATTAAGCACTGGTGCAGCTAGACTGATGATAGTGATGGAGGAAGTTGTACTGTAAACAAGGCTTAAGCATTTTCATTGTGTTATCTATCTAACCTTGCTCAGAGCACACCTGAACCCTCTCTACTTTACAGCTTGCACTGTTGCTACTGCCAGGAGAACTGCACTGGTGGACTCCTTTGGTGAATCACATGTCCAGTTTTTGACAGTGTAGGTGCAGCCAGAACAATTTGCTGAAGGTTGTGCAGAGTAGTCAGTTGAAGAGCTGGGGACAGAACTCATGTTTTCCCACCCCAGGTTCATTGCTCTGATTAGTAGATTCACTACCTTTTGGGAATGCAACATTTATCTTTTCCTTTTGGGGGAGGAGGGAGGGAGAAATCACCGAAAAATATATTCTATTTATACTTTATTTTTCAGATTTTTTTTTAAATTGTATGTTCTAATTTAAAAAACAAACTGAATATACTACTTGTGGTTGACAGGATGGAAATCTGTCTACATTAAGCCTATGGGGCAAAAGAATTAAAGAAATACTAAAATATTCTCCCTAAATCTGAAAAACATGTAAATAAACACCAATCCAGTCTTTCTTCGTCCACCCTATAGTTTTCCAAGCCATATTTCACATTTGCTTTGGCTGTCCATAAAGCACATATTCTGCTGACATCCTTTTTTTTTGGGGATCTGTCTCAACTTGAAAAGTGTATATTCCACCCTTAATACAAAACTTGGGTATATCGCAATCCGGCACATTTACGTTTTAAACTATAGTTTTCTGTATCCTAGAATAAAGTTCACTAGAGGATTAGTGAAATATTTAAAGGAAAAAAATCACATTGAGGTCATTACTTCTGTAAGTAGTCCTAGTGACATCTGTGAGAGTACTCGCATCACTAAGTGCTACTCATCATGAATAAGGGTTGCAAATGCTCATATGTTATGACTTTTTTTGGTATGTTTCACTTTGTGACATTGTATACATGTTATTGTTATAAGCATGTTCACCAACAATTAAATGCCTAAACTGCTCTTTAGGGACATATGAAATTTCTTACCAGTATTGTAGAAATGTCTTGTGATCTGCTTGTCACAATAGTCAAGGATAGCTCTATCCACTTATTTGCCTCTTTTTAGACCAATAGGTAAATAATCAGTGCCCTCAGAGTGGAATCTAAACTTTTGATGCATGTTTGGTATGAGTGTCAGTGTTCTCCTTACTATGTATATGACCCAGATCCTGAAATTTTTATCATGTCCATATACTGCTGCATTAAGGAGAAGTTATTTACTTATTCCCATAATACAAGAATGAGGGGTCACCAAATGAAATTAATAAGTAGCAGGTTTAAAACAAATAAAAGGAAGTTCTTCTTCACACAGCGCACAGTCAACTTGTGGAACTTCTTACCTGAGGAGGTTGTGAAGGCTGGGACTATAACAACGTTTAAAAGGGAACTGGATAAATTCATGGTGGCTAAGTCCATAAATGGCTATTAGCCAGGAAGGGTAAAGAATAGTGTCCCTAGCCTCTGTTCATCAGATGGAGATGGATGGCAGGAGAGAGATCACTTGATCATTGCCTGTTAGGTTCACTCCCTCTGGGGCACCTGGCATTGGCCACTGTCGGTAGACAGATACTGGGCTAGATGGACCTTTGGTCTGACCCGGTACGGCTGTTCTTATGTTCTTAGCCCCACTGAAGATGATGTGGGGCTTTGTCTGGGCATAGCAGTCCACCCATCTGTTGTACATTTCAGTGTGGGAGCATATATTATCATTTTCACAGCATAACCCTATTGTGGTGGTAAAACAATACTACTATTAAGCTGTTTGGAATGGCTCTGTAATTACGGGTACAATCATGGTTCCATCATAAGCCTTATTTACAAATGCCCTTTCTATAATTTTTTTTGAAGGGAAACAATCTGACCTGAAAAAAATTTGTTCTTTGAGTGGAGAAGATTTTATTCTTTGTATGAAGTTTGAAAGAAATTGCAGTCCTCATTTTCACATTATAGATTAGTAAATTTCATAGGTCATTTTGCAAGTAGAGTAAATTCTCTTGGATACTTTTTTAAATTCAGAAATGGCTTGTATTTTTTACTGAAAATGTATTGTAGTTGTTTTAGTATTTGTTACTTAGGATTGTGTTTGAAGGAAAAATTCAAACATAAGAACTTTTGTTTATTTGCTAATGATTGGGTGCATGTGGTATTTATGTAGTATTTAATGGAGATAGGAATCTCTTTGCCACAGAGAAACTAATCTCTCTTTAGTGCAGAAAGAGATCTGTTCAGAAGTCAAAAAGTACTGATAAGTGCAGAAAAACTTTCATATAAGATGTCACTTTTTTTTAGGAACGGTTATCTCCATACTAAGTCTCAAAACATAACTGTAACTCTTTCTTTCTTAGTCCCTGTCTACCCTGTTAATGCAGGAGGACACACACCTTATGCTATTCCTTTTCAGCACGCACATAACGAACACTAAGATGCCCTCTAATTTACAGCTGCCTTACATGGTGAAGGCATAGGATGGCTGGGCATGGAACAAAGTTAAATTTAGGTTTTGAGAATTAATCTTGACGCCATTAATGAGAATGAATATTCTTTTCTTAAAATGATACCTATTAAACTGGGGCTTTCACAAGTCAATTGTTCTTGCTAACCACATCTAATAAACATTATCCAGACATGACAGATTCTTGCCACCATGCTGATTATGCCCAGTACAAACCATCATCAGGAACATTCCCTTTTTCTCCTCATTTATTTTGTCATTGTTTTTCATAGTTGTTGCTCTTTTGATGTTTAGTCAATAAGGGTTTATTATTTGTAGAACTAGTACTTAATATGATGAGGAAAGATGTTTTCCCATGCAAAAATACATTTTCTTTTGAATTTCATGCTAATGTGTATACAGCATGTTTCTTTCTTTAAAAAAATTAGGTGCATAAAATGTTTGTGTGCATCACACATGTGAATAACATTTCTTAGAAATATCATTCATTTTGAAAAAATATAAAGTAAATAGCAACATGGGTTTAAAACCAGTCAGGTATGTTTGGTTGTGTGACTTCATTGAAAGAAATGTGTATTTGGAATGAAAATAAGATATTTTTTAAAAGTGATTGCCCATCTGAGGCAAAATGCGGTTGTAAGACTCATGATCATGCTAGCTGTGTAATTTTCAAAATGGTTAAGGAACACGTCATGGTTGCTTGAAACAACAGTAAAACTGAAAAAGATAACCTTTTGCTTCAGAATTGATGAAAAAGCCTCAGCACCAATGTGCTTTCTCTCAGCAACTTACCAGAACACCTCACATATATATATACTTTCATTTTATTTTTTTTCTTAGTCATCTTGGTGCAAAAAAACAAACACTATTTCTATAGGTTTACCACTAACAGCTATTAAGAGTAATTTCTTTAGTAATTTAAAATTCACATATTGGGCCAATTCATCCCCTTACACGGTAAAATCCTTTGTGGCAATCCTCCCAACATCATCGCACTGGAGGGATCTGCCTGTTGCATTCTGCCCCCCCCCCCCCTTCCCCAAATAGTGCTTGTTCCTAACCCAGTGGATTTATGGCAGAGTGGCTCTATGGTAGCTATGCTACTAGGGACTCATGGTTGCTGTCTTCGGGGCACCCAAGAATAGCAGGGATTGGGAAGAGGATATTGCAGAAAAGATAATACAGCCTCAGTGGGGCCAGAGAGGGACAATGTGTATCTCTCCCCCAACCCCTGGCTCACCCCACTCCTCTCCCCAACCTGCCCAGTTTCAACTTCTCCCAACATAGTTCCCAAGTGGAATGTGGTCACATCCCCTTCCTGTTCAAGAGTGGGAAGATCCATGCACAGATGGTTGAGGAAACAACCCTGGGGCATTGACTTAGATTTGTGCTTCAGAAGTGTTACTTGTTCAGACAGGTGATAAAAGAAATTACTCAAGTTTAACTTTTTATTTTCCAGTGATTTGAATGACATTTTTGGCCAGTGCCATTTCAGTTTGATAGGTTCCATTTTTAACTCTGTGCCCCACACAGAACCCTCCCAACGCACACTTAGATCCCCCCCACACTAAGCCTACTTGGATCCTTCCTTGCGAAGCCTGCCTGCCCCCACCTGGTGCACCTTGCACAGTGGGGCAGGGCCCTGGGATGTTTCTGGGACAGGCCCGGTCCTTGGGCTGTGTCAGTATTGGGTTCAGCGTCACTGCTGAGTCCGTGTTCGGGGGGGGGGGGGAGGAGCTTCTGAGTGGTCTCCCACCTCCTGTGCAGCCAGAGGCCTGTGCTCCCCAATGCCATGGTGGAGACTCCACATTTATTTGACAAATAAAATTTGCAGAATTTTAAAGTATTTTGTGCAGAATTTAATTTTCTGGCATAGAATTTTTACTCTTTTGGCACAGAATGCCCTCAGGAGTAAGTTTTAATATCATGATTGGGTTGAGGGGGGATGTAGAGGAGGGCTCAGAAAAAGATTGAGAACCCCTGTACTAGAGGACTTTATAGAACAGTACCAAGCTGCTAAAATGTTCTCCAAACTTGACAAGATTTTTCCCCACCTTAGCTTCCCAAAAGTAGTACAGTGAAACCCTGCTATAACATGACCTTTGGGGTCCAAAAAAATCCATCGTGCTAAATGCAGGGTTGCGGTATAGCGGGGTTTCAAATTAGTCAGATTTTCAGTGGTCCCCAAAGCGGTGCATTAAGTTTCACTGCCTAGTGCCCCTGGTGCCTGGTACCCAGCAGGGGTGAGAAGCCGCGGCTCCCCGCCTGCCAGAGACAGAGAACTCCGGGGCTGCGGATGCCGATGCTCTCTGTCCCCAGCAGGCGCGGGGCTGCGGCCTCTCTCCTGCTTCAAGAGGAGCCACAGCTCCCCACCTGCTGGGGACAAGAGCACCGGCGCCCGTAGCCTTGGAGAAGCTGGAGAGAAGCTGGGGCCCACGACTGCTGGGGACAGAGAGCACCGGTGCCAGCAGCCTCGGAATTCTCTGTCCCCAGCAGGTGCGGGGCTGCAGCTTCTCTCCCTGCCATGGTGTTGGGGACCATTGGTACAGTACCATACTGTATTATACTGTACTTTAAAGGGGAGCCAACCTGTGATCACGTTATATGAGATTTTGCGTTATGGCGGGGCGCGTTATGGTGGGGTTTGACTGTATTATGAAAAGTTTGTCACTAAGTAATGATTCTTTGTTAATGTAAAAGTTAGTTTTAAGCATAGTTCTGCTTTCTTCCATTTTTTTACATGATCGATTATCTTTGTAGCTTATTTATAAGTTATTTTTCTAACAATTTTTGGTGTAGTCTTGCTCAAGCAGCAACTTCTGTGTTATTTTTTTTATTTCCCTCAATAGGAGAGTAAATGAGAATTTACAGGATCACATGAATGTTTGAGACCAAATGTTCAAAGTGTTCCTTAGCTGTGCCTATGTGAATTTATGTGCCCAATGGTCTGCTATTTTTGTTTCCGCAGTTGTTTGTGGGCTTTTTGTGCTCACAAATTCAGATTTTGTAAATATATAGCACAACATTTCCAAGATACTCTGAAAATTTGGCTTTTGAGGCTTAATTTTCAATGGAAAAAAATGTTAATGCAAGATAATTTCTATTGGATGTTGCATCCAAAAAATTGTCAGTGAAAGGTCCACATAGAGCAGAATATGTGACATGGATGTTTGTGCCCTAGAAAGCTGCATATTTAAATCTGTTTATGCACAACGTTGGCTTTTTTAAGGTTTTTATTAATGTTTCTGACCTCCAGATTTTCATAAAAGACAAAAAAGCCATGGGGTATGGAAACACTTACAGAGGAAACTTGACAATTTGCCCTAATTGCTGAATTTGTAACTGAAAGAACACACAGAGAACTAGGATACTGCAACACATATTTATTTGGTTAATTTATTATGAAAATAATAGCATAGTATTATACTTTCATAATGTACTTTCAGTAATATAAGACCTCGTAACAGAAGTCTGCTATTAAAGCTTTGCTGAGAGGTGAGAAGATGGCACCAATTTTTGTGTGCAGATTCTAAAATATGCAGATTAAAGAAATCTAAATTAGCAAAATTCTACTGAAAATACAAATTACTGTATATACGCTATCATAAACCGGTTTGTTTATAAGCTGACCCCCCCCACTGAGACGGATAAGTAAAAATGGAAATTTTTTGTAACCTGTTCATAAGCCGACCCTATAATTCAGGGGTCAGCAAACCTTTTCCTCCTGGGCCATCAGGATAAGCTGCTGGTGGGCCGAGATGGTTTGTATACCTTGAGAGTCTGCAGGCACAGAGGTAAACCTAAGTAAACAAAGCGTCCCAGTGCGCCAGCTGCTTACCCCGATGGGCCAGGACAGCAACTAGTGGGGAAATTTTTGTGGGGGGAGAAGCTGGGAGTTGGGGAGTAACCCCTGTGACTCCCCCCCCCCACATGACCCCACCCCTAGCCTGGGACTCCCACACTCTCCTCCTATCCCTTCCCACCTTTCCTGGGGAGGGCCAGGGGAGGATGTCTCTGACCTGGCTGGAGCTGCTCTGGTAGGCTGGACAGTGTGGCCGCAGCCTGCTCTGGTGGGCCAGACCGGGCAGTGCGGCTGCAGCATGTTTCAGCGGGCTGGGATGAGTGGCATGTCTTCAGCCTGCTCTGGTGGTGTGGCCACTGCCTGGTCTGGGGGGTGGGGCCAAGCGGCATGGCTGCAGCCTGCCAGCCCTGGATCTGCAGCTGCTTTCGAGGCTGGGGGGAGAGCAGTGTGGCGGAAAGACTTTGTCCCCGCCTCTTCCCTTCTGGCAGCGCTGCTTCTCCTTCCTCCCTCTGTTGGGGGAAGGGGCTATGTCCCAGCTCTTTCTCTCTATACCTGTTCCTAAGCCGACCACCTTCTCTGGTTTTTCCCGTTTTTACTAAAAAAAAAATTTGCTTATGAATGAGTATATATGGTAGGTCATAATTTTAATAAGGACTGGAAGACTGATTTCTGAAATGTTCTGTATGAAAACCATTACATCTTTATATATCCACTGTAAATGTGGCTGGTTTATTGGACATCTGACTGTTATAAAGATGTGTTTGCATATAGGTACGTTTATTGTGATAGTGAGAATAACATTGCAAAGCCTTTACTCAGGCAGTACTCAAATAGTCTACAGTGGGACTAGTGTGGGAGGCCTAGAGTCAATAAACCATCCGGGTTCAGCAAAGCATTTAACTTTAATGGAACTTAAGGGTTGGATTTAAATACTCAGGTGCTTTACATAGATTACTGTTGGGTTTAGTATCTGTATTTGTAAGGAATGCTTCTGAAAGGTATCTTCTATTGTAAACTACCATAAGCACATAAGCACTACATAAGCACTACATCTCTTATCATAATAGAAAAAGCTAGAATTGATGTAAGGCTGATTGAAATCAAAATTTGTTTGGGGAAAATATTTTAACAGAATGTTAAGGTTGATTAGTCAAGCACTGAAGTTGGGAAATGCAAACATTAAAGCTGCACATACAGACTTAACTCTCTCATCTAGTAAATATACATTATGATGTGGGTATACAAGGGTAGTGAAAGGAACACATTGATAGATAAAAGGTCTGCTTTGAATGTTCCCATTACATAAGAAAACACTTCCAGTTGTAAAGATCAAATTAACATTAAATGAAATGCCTCACACACATCTGGCAATTGCATTATAGAGTAATATGTACATGAATTACTTTGAGATGTGTGTGGCTCCAAGGTGGAAATGTGGCATCCATTGTTACAGCAACACTGAACAGCAGTGTGTTAAGAGAGGAATCAAAGGGTAATTCAGTTTTGGTCAATTTTTTTCTATCATTCCACAACTTTACATTCTGACTTCTAAACAAACTTGTTTATTTACATACAGAAGCGTAACTATTTTTAAATAGTCCCTTAATTAAAAAAAAAAATTATATAGGCACTTCAGCTGCTACCATACAACTTCTTTCCCCTTTTCTGGCATTACCTCTGCGTATATATATAAAAATCGTGATTCAGACCCTCCAGTTGCAAGATCTTTACAAAATAAGTTTCACCTTTTTAAAATCTACCTTTTGATTTTTGAGAACCTAAGGAGATGTATGGTTATATCAGATTCAAAATGAAACTTTAAATGCATACTTCTTCCACTTCATAGCTCATAAGCAAAATTCAGTTACTTACTGGTGTGAGCACCATCTGTTCTTCTCCATCCTTCTTCCTTGTAATTGTCTCCCCCTTTGTGCTCCACCCTTCATGTTCCTGGCTGTCCCAAGCATTCATGTCTTCCCATACTTCCATTCCTTTGCCCTCTGTTAGTTAGTTTCCTACCATTCACATTCTCCTTCTCTGCCATTCCTGTTCCCTATCATACCCTCAGACTTCCTTCTGTTCCTCCTTTTCCCTGACTGTTCTCCATCTCCTTCCTGATGCCAACATGAGGAACTTAAAAAAAAACACATCAAATATTGTGCATCTCATGATAAAATCGTGAGTTGGTAACATTGTTTTTCCCACAATCCTTGTCTTTCCTCCCTCTCTGACCAAAATATCTTGGCTGCTCCATGCCTGTATGTCCACACACCTGCACAGAGGCAAGTCTTTTTCCACCCTACATATCAACTATCACAATCTCACATATCAGCATCAGCACCCACCTTTATCCTGGGTCCAGCATGAGATGTAGGCAGGCAGTTTGGCAAGAAGATCTCTCTCACTGTACTCCAGGGAATGGGAATGCTCCATTCTTAAATGATTCTCCCCCTGAAAGTACCAGGGGTTCTTCTATCCCGCTCCCTACAGATGAGGGATGGAGAACCATGGCTGTCTTATATGCCCCTCTAGGGAGCCACCATGGCCTCTGTCTCACTGAAAATGGGGGATAGGGAAGCTGGAAGGTTGTTCTCTTTTTCTCACTTCAGACACATCGGGAGGAGACAGAGAGGGCTTTTAGAAACTGAATTGGTTTGCTGCTGGAAGAGCAAGCAGGAACTTCTCTATCTGTGCTCTGATTCTTCTGTTTGTCTTGCTTTCAGCTGTGTTTGAATCCCAGTGCTGAACTTTGAGCAAACAAAAAGATCAAAACTCTTCTTGCTTGGTTTGACTGCATTTCAGAAGGATACTGATAGGAACTCACCATGCCCCTTTTATAGACACTGAATTAAAAACAACTGAAACAAATGCTAGAAAATTGTTTTGTCTTCCTAAGTTTCTGCTTCTGTAGCATTGTTAAGCAATGCAGTTCTGTTTGTTAACTTTTGCAAAAAATATTTTAATGGCTGGACCCTGCTCTTTCTGAAATGAATGAGAGTTTTGCCATTGATTTTACTTGTGGGCATATTCCTGCTCCTACTGTAAGGTAGATAATGGTGACTAAGTTAATTATGCTTTTTCGTATTTATGCATTATTTGATCTGGAATTACTAAGGTATCTTGCTTTTTTTTAACACCTTTTTTGAATGTTTAGATTTAACTTAACAGAGAATGCACTGCATATTTTATATTTATTTATTTTAATTTAACAGAGAATGCACTGATTGATTCTTACAAATAACCTTTGTAAGAATTGTATTACCTAAATATTTCCAATTTTTTTAACAGAAAATAAGGACTGCATAGACAATATACCTAAATTTCAGAATTCATTTTACTTCTGGATCAGAATTCTTCAATTAAATACATGCTAGGACAACATTTAGTCCAGTCAGTTATGAATTAAACTGACTTAAGAGCTTTTTACTGAAAAAAGATTCTCTTTTGGGCTTTTTTTTTCTGTTGCACTGCTCTTGAATTACCATTAGTATTTGAAATCTTAACTCTTTGTGATCCATGGTCACAGGCAGGGCATGATTTTTAAGGTGAATTATCCAGGGACAACTTGAATTGTCTGACAAGAAAATAAGATTGTCACAGTTTATTAGCATTTGCTTTCCTTTACTTTAAGATTAAACTGTTTTGTGCAAATGTTGTGCCTCACCCAAGGACAAGATGATGTCTGATTGGACCCACATTTAGAAATTGTGGTTGCACTGAATGATCAGCACATCACATTGAGGCTGAAACTTTACCTTCCATCTCTTTCTTTCTCCCTTTTTTTTTTTTTTAAAAACCTCACCAAATGAAGATTACTCCCAAAGTGCAGTAGAGTAGAAGGTGCAAAATGAGTGTAATTATACATGTACACGTATCCTGGAGGGCAGTATAAGCTACCAGGATAGTAAATTATTTATTTAGCTTTTTAAAAATAAGCAAAACGATTGTCAGGCATGAGATCAGTTTTGTAGCTGCAGTTTAAATATGCTCATCAGTCAGTGAACTCAAAATTTTTAAGCATAAGCCAGTATCAGGGAGTAAGTAATTAAATTTGTCCACAGTGAGATTTTAGTTTTCCCAGGCTGTCAAAATATAGGGTTTTTCCTAGCCCTTTTGCTAACGTTTTTTCTGAAGTCCATATTATCCTAACATAATACTGCAGTTATGTGGAACCTGTAAATAGACTACATTTCCATTTCTTTTTTTGTCTGTCTTTTCATGTGTTGCTGCTGCCTTTTTATGAGTGATAAGGATGCAGATGGCACTGAAAAATTGCATTTAAAAAAAAAAATGTTGTATCTACCTAAATCTACATTGCTATTTCAAGAGTGCAATGCTTGAAATGTACGCCTTGCATGAATATAGAAATAACTTTTAAATATTTTGTTTCTTTTGCTTATTTTTCTTTAATAAAATTTTAAGACTGTTGAAACATACTGTGAAACAAGTTAAGTAATAGCACTGTTTACCTGATTGTTTTTCATAAGGGTGAAGACACATTAATTCAAAGCAATGGAAATCAAAAGTACTATCTTTTGGTGCTGAAACTTCACAATCTCGTTTTTTCCGTTTAATTTATTGTTTAGAGTAGATTGAGCTATGTTTTTAAGAGGCTGCTCATGAAATTTAGAGATCGTACTGTAGGATTCTGAATCCCTTTAATTGGTTTAAGCAGTTCGCTAGGCAAAGCAGTGGTCTGTTCAGAAGAGTTTTGGTAATCATGCTTTGTTACACAATGGCAGATTCAGGCCACAGAGGACAAGGGATTGCAGTTATGTTTAGTTCATATTTGGATAGAGCCAAAAGCCCATATTTTCAAAAATGTACATTTGAATAGTGTGTGTAAATCCTGAAGTGTTTGCACAAGTCAGAAATTTGTAAACACACATCTGTGTACTTCATAATCCTCACTTATGTGCACATTGACAGCGCTGCTCCCATAAATCAGGCCATTTTGAAACTTTGCGTCATAGTCTAAAAGTCCCAGTTTACTCTGGCAAATCTTGCCTTTAAAAATCAATCTTGGTTTGTATACTTAGCTCTTTTATTAACACTGTTAAAAACTACGGAGTGATTAAGGGAGTATTTTAAGATTAAGCTGTATTCCTAGTTCAAGGACAACTGATGATCTGATTTCAAAAACATCAGAACTGAAGCTGGAAATGAAAATTGGCCTCTCTTCGCTGTTTCCTTGTAAATACCATCAAATTGGGAGAAGGAGTTGTTGCACTTCTGAGACAGTGCATCATGGCAATAACCTTTTAGCTGTGCAGACTAAGGACTTGGTTCAAAAGAGGATGTTAGCATTATTTATTCTGTCTACAGAAAAAAGAATTACAGGGTTCTTTTTTTTCTTAAGGAATAGAGGAGTTTGAATATTGCAGATTAAGATTAAAGTAAGTGGGAAATTTGCTGTGGTTCTATCAATAGTGTACATGAGCGGTCAGTTCTGTTACTCTGACTGTATCCAAAATTGTACTACAGAGTACAGTCAGGAATGATGCATTTGCTTATTTACATTATGTATATGTTTGTATATGCACTACATCTATGAGTCCTCCTACTCTTAAAATGAGGATATGGAGATCCTGCACAGGGGTTTTGCACCTGCCCTGCTTCAGGGGAGTTTCATGATGCATTTGCTTATTTACATTATGTATATGTTTGTATATGCACTACATCTATGAGTCCTGCTACTCTTAAAATGAGGATATGGAGATCCTGCACAGGGGTTTTGCACCTGCCCTGCTTCAGGGGAGTTTCATGCACCCAAGCAGGGAGGGAATTCTTGGGGGAAAGGAGCTGGGATTCCCCAGCTAAACATCTTCCTGCAATAAATTGTATAAGGAAGCAACTGGAGGCTGCTGCTGTGGCCCTGAGATGCCAGTAGAGACCACAGAGCTCCTCCATTCATAGTTTTGCAGCCCTGGGGAAGAGTCTGTTCCCCATATTCCCTGCTGATCTCTTCAGTTTATAGTGTGTTTGTTCAGGTGTGCTGGGGGAGAATTGCATTTGGTTTAAATTAGTTTTTAGCACCAAGTCTTATTTAAGTTAATAATTAAAAACAAATGTTGGTCACTAAACATTCTTTAAGGATTTGGTTTACAAAAAAGTTACTTAAATGACTAACCTGTTAGCACTTTACACTAAGCCTGTATCATAGACTAACATGCTGTAAACGGTGAAGTAAAACCACATTTCAGCAGGAGTAGCCATGTAAACCCTGTAGAACTTAACCATCAGATTCCTTCAAATACACTATGGAATAACTGAATAATTTAAATAAATTCAATTATAATTCCTTAAATCTGTATTTGAATTTGTGCAAACTAGCAGGAAGATGAACAAAGTGTGAGGTGGAGGGGAGAGTCAGACATGTCAGTCATGTCAGTTTCTATTCAGTATATGGAAGTAAATATTGGATACTACCCAAAATTTTATTACCACTGCCAGCTAACTCTTTGTAATTTTTTAATGAAATAGTTTATTTGATTTGCACTTCTTTTTGTAACTACCCTTTTCATGTCTTGAGACTGAAATTTAGATTTTTAAAAGAACCATCAGTGTGCCTCAGGTGGCACCTGACCAGGATTTATCACTGAATTTGGTCCACTGGTCCATCATTAGCTTCCCTGGTCCAGGGAGTGCAGTGTGAACACTGGTCCATGTGTGTCCCCGCCCTCCCCTGCCCGTACCAGAATTGACATTAAGACATAGATTAGACACCACATTTTTGACTTATTAAATATGGGTCAGTGACAGTGTCAGTCTGCAGAAACAGATAATGTGCTGTTGTTCATTTCAAATTAAACTTTTGGGGGAGGAAGGGAAGGGCCTCTAGCCTTCACATTTTAATATGTTTTGTACAAAAGTTTGAATTTATTTAAAAGAAATCAGGAGTGAGTTATATGGTGAAAAGAATGTGTAACTATTAGCAATATAATTTTCTTTTTAAAGTGGGACTAGTCTGCCGCAAAAATAGATTTAAGAGTGCCCTATTTTTATCAATGAACTCACCTCTGCAGAGGGCCAGCAAAAGTGTTTGACACCATTTTGGCCTGAACCTGATGACCTTCAAGGACTCAGTGCAGCATTCCTCTTCTATACCAGGTGTTTGGAAATGGAAAGGAATTGTAATTGTAGCCATGGGAAATTATTCAAGAGGGAGGGAAATTTGAGGTGGGTTATTTTAAATTGTTGCACTTTTATTTATAAGTTACGTCAGGAGATTCAAGAACATATGGATGGGCTTCCTTTTTAGCACTGCTATAAATAAAAACAAAGTCTAAGTCCAATACAGGGACAGTGGAACTTCAGTGATGAATAAGCCTTGAGATGTCCCTCTTTACAGGAATGAATTTCCCCCATTTGAGGTGGTAAAAACATCCACATGTGGTATACACACACATACGTGCACACGTGCATTATACACCTGATTTGTCATAAAAAAGCAAAGGGGTGTGGTGGTATAGGCAGCTTAGTTAGATACTGCCAAGTAGTAGTAAATTATGCAAACTAATTTAACAGCTCAAACTGCCTTATATTGAAAAACAAGCTCTCGTATGGATCAATACAACTTTATAAAAGCAAACTTGTTGTATCACAGCTAGTTATACATTGTAAAGGCCGGATAAATTCATTTTAACATGGAATGAAACTGAATCAAAAGTTTTGAATGTTTTTACCTTATGTACACAAAGTATCCTTGTAAGGCTAATGCTATTTGAGTCAAATATAATTAGTTGATTTCCAAATAAAATATAAAATTGCATTTATTAATATGGTACCTTTTATATAACATTTTCAAAATGTTGGCTTCCTAATAATATTTTATAATTTGGTTTTTTACTACTTTAAATGAAAATGGATAAAATAAGAAGGAAAACATTAAAATGTCCTTCTAAATTAGAGAGAATATTTTATTTTATGATTCTTCTGTATGTCTAGCAGTCTTTTGTTTTTTCTAATATACCAATAACATCATTCCTAGATGCTAGAGTGTCTTGACACCTTCCACAAAACTCTCAGGAAGAGTTTCCTTTTCATTATTCTCAGATCTTCTGTGCTCTGACAGTGAAGTCTTCTCCTATTGCAGTTGTAAATACACACAACTGATCCACTTCCTGGACCTATATTAAGTCCTCCCTGCTCTCAGTAGGAATGGGGTTTATATACCCCATCACAGGTACATTATATGCCCAGAGTTCCTAAAAAGCAAATGCATTCTTGGTTGGAGGATATAATACCTTTTTTCTACTATGCAGAATACACCAAATTTAGAGGTGACCTAAGTGGTGTCATAAGTTACATGTCAGTAAATCAGTGTTCATCAAGGTAATTTGTATACTGAAGGTGCAAAAGATTAGATGTTTCATGTCATAGCAGGAATAGTAACAGCATCAGGAGTGGGAAGGAATAAGGAAATGAGAGACTTCGAAATTGAAAGGAAAATTAATAAGAATGTGGAAAGAGAGAGGAAACAAGAAAAGCAAGATAGGTATTGGCATAAAAACTTGGCATATAATAAGAAATATAACGTAGTGGGGAAAACCTGAGAGGTACTAAGTCCTCTCCATTCTCTTTGGCATCACCGAGAGTTGTGTCCCAAATCTCTCGGGATTTTAGTTCAACACGTTTAAAAAGAGGTTAATCTTTTTCAGTAGTTCTAATCTAAGGAAATCTAAAAGAGGATTTTGATACTGTGTTCTCTGACTCCTGATATCTTACCTGGCTGGGTTAACGACTCCTTAATTTGTTCTGTACTGGGAGCACTACAAGTGTCATAGTTCATAAGGGCATATATTAAATTCTCTGTCAATTAATGGAAGAATGTTTTACAGTCATCTGCAACTCCATAGAAAACCTTCCATTTATATTTTATTCATTAGCTACACACACAAACATGCAATTCAGCAGGACTTTATTTTGTATGTTATCTTGACTGTTATGTGTAAATTGTCCCAAACAATTTTGCTGTTATAAGTTTCACATGTCAAAAAATAGTTTTCAAATTGTATTAATATAACAACATAATATTAGGAGTGTAACACAAGAAAGTTGGACATAGAGCATGAATTCTACCCTTGGGGCTTCTTCAACCAGTCTTAGTACAAGAGCAGCATCATACTGTAAAGTAGGCTTGAAGTAAACATTGTTTTCTAGCAATAATTGTAAGATTAAGTAAAATCACACTCTACAAGATATTATTTCCATAGTACGCAATTGTTTTCATCTATCGAATCTTATCTATCTAGCTAATATGCTACCACTTAAAATAATACTAGATTCTTTTGTAAGTGAAGATGTTTGGTTGGTCCATGTGTCTAATGACAAGTTAACTCAAATATTATAGAGGATGGGGAGCATGGACTGCTTTCTGCTATGAAATGAAACCCTGCTCTAATTGAGGTCTCTAGGTACTACCACAATATAATAGTAAAAATGGATGTATGTTTTACATTGTGGTGTAATTCAAGCCTGCCAATAGATGCTCTAATTTGGGGCTGTCTGCATATCCAACATAAGGGGAGAGAATATGCATCAATCTAGATTGTGTTCTGACTTGGAGAACTTTAACTTACAGGTGGGGAAATCTCTGTAGTTGGTGGCCTGATTCTTTCATATACATTGGTTTTACGCTAATGTTCCTCTGCTGGTGTGAGAGAATTCAGCCCAATAGTTCCTGTATAAAAGGAGATCCATGAACTATCAGCCTGTCCAGTAATGACATACAAAGGCTATCTACAAGTGAGTTGGTATTTGAATCTCCATTAATCTCTACTATATAGGTGTGTATGTAGTATGAATAAAATCTTATCTCCTTAAGAGAAACAGAACTCTGGGATCTAGTTTCGCCCAAAGTGGAGAGAGAGAGAGAGAGAGTGTGTGTGTGTGTAAAAGGAGGAGGAGCAAGGCATGGAAAAATTTGGTTGACCAGTTAATGTCTGAGTTTTTGAGCCTATAAATAGAGTCCAGCAGAATATT
This sequence comes from Chelonoidis abingdonii, assembly GCF_003597395.2. Taxonomy (NCBI): domain Eukaryota; kingdom Metazoa; phylum Chordata; order Testudines; family Testudinidae; genus Chelonoidis; species Chelonoidis abingdonii. The sequence continues at coordinate 59,102,363 of NC_133773.1, read as the reverse complement.
TCTAGCTAGTTCTGGGGAAAGTCAGTGGCCATGCAGGGGATTGGTTCTGCTCTCAGGGGTGGGGGAAGCATAGGAGGTGTATTGAAAATCAAGCCGTGAAATCAATAAATTATAAAATTCCTCCATTTGGGCTTCAGTTTGTTTGTCAGTCCTGTGTATTCTGAGCAACCACTACATCAGCAGCCTGATATAAGCCTTTAAAAGACCCAGAAAAGTAGCAGTAACGAGAGAAGTCAGAACTCAGCATTCACTGGTGTACAGAGTTGTTGGAATGATTATAGTACTCTCTTGGTGCTAGGTATATTAGAGAAAGGGAATTAAAGACATAAAACTGAAAGCTAAATTTTTAGCCATTATAATGGAAAATCAGTTATTTCTTATGAATTGGAATTTAAGGAGTTTGTTTTAAAAAAAGGAAAAAGACTTGATGACATTTTAATGTGCAAACTGGTTAAAATATCTTTTGAATCCAGAAGCCAGAATATACAGAGGGGCGCATTCTACTTCTGCAATTGTAGGGGAAACTTCTAGAAAAGTAATATTGAATGCTTATGAAAAACAGCTGTCAAATTTCCTTTTCAAACCAGTTCAATGTAATGTAACCAACAAGAGATTTTTCTGTGATATTTTACAGTATTGCTAGAGTATAAAATAGTTTATGTTGAGGCGATTATTTTACCAATGACGAATAACTTTCATCTGAAAGCAATCAGACAACTAACTGTGAAATCATGGGCTTTGATCATGCAAATGTGTGAGTAATTTAGTGCATATGAGTAACTCTCTACAAATCAGTAGATCCAAACTTCTGCATAAATGTTTGTAGGGGCCTTCAACTGCTGTGATTTTCTGTATAGTAAATGAGTCTGTGGAGAACAGTATTAACCACAGAAATGGTATGTCTGCCCTGGATGGGAAGAAACGAATGACAACACTGTTGCTCTTTTGACTTGTAATGGTCAACTGTTTTTTTTTTTTTTCCCCAGTAGTATATCAGACAACCATATAGGTTGGAGCTATGATCTCAAGAGTTTGTCTGCTGACAGTTATTACGAAGTGTCTATGCCTGGTTGCAGTTGCAGCTTTAGTTTTATCATAAAAAATCAAATAGAAAACCAAATACAATAAAACACTGAAGTGCTTCAACACTCAGTGCTACTTTTCTTTAGGGCAGTGTTTCTCAAACTTGGGATACCACTTGTGTAGGGAAAGCCCCTGGCGGGCAGGGCCGGTTGTTTACCTGCTGCGTCTGCAGGTCCGGCCGATCGCGGCTCCCACTTGCCGCGGTTCACTGCTCCGGGCCAATGGAGCTGCTGGAAGTGGCGCAGGCCAAGGGATGTACTGGCCGCCGCTTCCAGCAGCTCCCCTTGGCCTGGAGCAGCGAACTGTGGCCAGTGGGAGGCGCGGCTGGACCTGCAGACACGGTAGGTAAACAAACCAGCCCGGCCCGCCAGGGGCTTTCCCTACACAAGCGACGTCCCGAGTTTGGGAAACACTGCTTTAGGGCATGTCTACACTTACCATTTAAAATGCAGAAAGTCTCCTTTTTGCGCAAAAATCTCAGGAGTATTTTTTATACTTGCCAATGACTTTTTGCAGTGAAGTTCAGAAATTTCACTGCAAACAGAAAACCACCTCCACAAGAGGCGTACAGCTCTTACCAGTGATACTTTTGCAATGATGTGCAAGTGAAGACAAGTTCTTCCTCTTTAGATAACTTTTAGCCTCTGGAGGACATCCCATAGTGTCTACGTGACCACTCTAGCCATAAGTTGTGCTGCTCTGACGCCAGGTAAACAGACGTCTGCCCTCCCTCTGTAAAGCTCCGGGAACTTTTAAACTCCCCTTCCTGTTTTCTTGGCAAGTGCTCACTTATTTGGCCAGGTGACAATGCCTGCTCCATGGAGCAAACGATTCCTGCTTGGAGCAATGCTGAGCTACTGAAGCTGATCAGTATTTGTGGAGAGGAGGCGGTGCAGGGACCAAGGATGCCCTGCGATCAAACTCCCCCCGCCCCCCCACAAGACCTGATCTATCAAAATGGAGAGAGCTGCACTGTGGGATAGCTGCCCTCAGTGCGCTGCTCTCATCGGAGATGGAAGTGCTGCAAATGTGAACACTATCTGATGTCTGTGGAAGTGAGTGAGAATACAAACCAGCGCTTTTATTTTACTGGTTCCCTATCACCAGTGAAACTCAATCAAATTCTGACAATGTCTACACTTGCAATCTTCTTTCATTATAAACTTCTTAATTTTTGTTCAATTTACTGCTTGTAATGATCGTTCTAAAATTTTTAATACATTTATTCTCAGTTTATGGTAGCTGTAATGTACTTCAGTTCTTCTTTGAGTGCTTGCTCATATCCATTCCAGTAGGTGTATGCGCCGCGCGTGCACGTTCGTCGGAGAACTTTTACCCTAGCAACTCACAGCGGCCGGCAGGTCGCCGCCTAGAGTGCGCCCGCCATGGCGGTGATATATACCCTGCCGGCCCGCCCGCTCCTCAGTTCCTTCTTACCGCCGTGTCGGTCGTTGGAACTGGGAGCGCGGCATAGCTGCCTCCACGTCCCTAGCTTTCTCTTGTTATCGTTACAGTTAGATATTTGTAGTTTACTTAGTATATTATAGTTGTTAGTTATAGTTATAGTTGTTGTGTGTGTTATATATATATATATATATATATATATAGTTAGTTAGTTAGCGGGTTCGGGGCTCTAGCCCTCTCCGCGCCCGGCGCAGGCTGATGCCTTGGTTCGCAGGATTCAAAGCGTGCTCGGTTGTAAAAGCGCATGCCCCAGTGATCCCCACGCGCTGTTAAGTGCCTGGGGAATCACCCTTCTGGAGAAGTGCCGGTCTGCAACGGCCTTCCGCCACGAACTAAGAAGGGCGATACCAGCGCCTCCGGACTCTCCTTTGAAGCGGCAACTATCACCCGCGGCCCTCGGCGCCGGCGCGGCTCTGAGCACCGGAATCACTTGGCACCCGAAAGCGCAGCGCACCGCCCTTCTCCTGCACCGGCTCCTGGGAAGAGGCCCTCCTCATCTCTCCGGCTAAGGCAGCTCGGAGGAGCACCAGATGCCGACGCCGGCCACGCGGGCCTACCAGGGCTTCGATTGACTCGGGCCCCCGGGGGCGGGGGGGGGGGGGGGATCCGTTCAGAGTCCGATCCTTTAGCTCCCCGCCAAGATCTGGGTTAGAGGCTTGTAGTCCGTCTCCGCCCGAGACTTCTCGTCGCCGGACCTTATTGCTGATGGAGCCTGGGTGCCCCAACCCCGGCCACTTGCGGTTGGGGTTGTTACTTTCCAGGGCAAGCGACCCTGATGCAGAGCACCCGTCCCCGGATTCTCCGGTCGGCACACGATCCCGTCACAGCACCCGATCCCGGTCCCGAGGAGGTCTGGTTCGAGCGCCGGTCGCAGTCCCCGGCACGCTGCTCCCCGCGGCACCGGTCATCCGTACTCGCGGCGCCGATCGATCTTTCCACGTCGGTCCCGGTACTCTCGGCACCGCTCTGCTCCAAGCCACCGCTACCAGGCACCGCGACTCAGGAGCCGATCACTCTGCACCGAAGGTCCAGATCCGCCGGTCGACCTCCCGGCACCGTACGCTGTGGCAGGTCCGGTCCAGATCCAGCACCGGTAATAGCTCACGGCACTGCTCCCCGGCCCGAGGAGAGCCGTCGCCATCGGAGGGCGGATCTTTGACCCCGCACTACTCACGTTCCGCCCCCCCGTGGCCCTCTCGGCAGGGTTCAGTCTCTTCAAAGCAGACAGCGTCTACCTGGACGCATTGACAGGTCGCTGCCCTCTTTACCTGAGGTCACCAGGAACATGGTCCGCACAGTGGGGCTTTGGACGCCTGGGCATATCAGCAGCCCAGGGGCCTCAGCAATTTCCACCGGCCGTCTGGCCTCAGAGCGTAGGCTCAGAGGCTACGGTTTCACCGCCCCCGCCCTCCCTCAGTAGGAACAGCCTCCCACCCGCTGAGACTGAACCCTGCAGCGGCCATAGACAGCCGTCCATCCTGAGCCGCCGCCTGACCGCTTCTGCCAGTGTTCTCCTCGTCATGCCTCGCCGGCTAAGCAGTGGCGGGCGCATGCCACCACCGGGGTCCCCCCCCACTAGACTCAGGGGCACCGGATCTCCTCCAGGCTTGTTGCCCAAAACATGAGCATCCAAGCTGAGGAGGTTCCGAGGTTGCAGACGCCGGTCGTCACGCTTACCTCGGCAGTTGCGCCTATGTGTCGCCCCTACCCTTCTAAAGGACCATAGAAGCCACGCCGCCACCCATCCGGCGTCCGGCTTCCGTTCCCCGCTGCTCGGGGGGTATGCGAGCGCAAGTATATGGTTCCTTCGAAGGATACGAGTTCCCTTACCTACATCCAGCGCCCATGATTCCCTCGTCATTCAATCTGTGAAACGGAGCAAGGGACGACCATGGGCAAGAACGCTACCGGCCCCAAAGGTTCGGGAGCGCGACGTATGGACTGCCTCGGCGTAGTCTTCTCCGCAGGAGCGTTACACGCTGCGGGTTTTCAAACCAACAAGCCCTGCTCAGCACTACGGCCCTCTAACAGCCTGGGAGGCGGCTGATAAATTTAGGAGCTTCTCCACAAGGGGGAATGTTTTTCGGCAGGAGTTCAGTCCGCCCTAGATGGATGAAGGCAGAAGGTCGGCGCCACTTTCGCTCGGCGTCCTTTGGACGCAGCAGACTCTCATCCGCTAGGACCCTCGCCTCCGGAGTCACTATGCGCCGCCATCTCCTGGGGCTACAGGTCTCTGGGTCTTCTCCGAAAGTCCAGACACAATCAGGACCTTCCTTTGAGGGCCAGGGACCTATTTTTCTTGACAAGACAGACCCTCGCTGCAAAGTCTTCGAAGGACACTAGGGTATTATGCGTGCCCTTCGGAATGCACATGCCAGTCGGACACAGCGTCGTCCGTTCAGCCGCAGCACAGCGTAGGCCCTTTCCCGCACCCAGGCAAAGCAGGACTTTGCCAGGAGACCGCAACAGAAGTGGCAGGCGCAGCCACTCTTGGCAACACGGGAGGCCAAGAATCAAGGTCTCCTCCAAGCGTCTCCGGTGCGAAGCCGTCCTTTTGAGGTTGCGCTCCGGGGGCGCGTCTGTACCAGTTTTTTTCTGTGGATCCATCTCCCCCCTTTTTCCACCGGCCTTCTCGTTCTTTCCTCCCGGCGTGGCGCCAGCCTTACTACGGATCTTCTCTGTACTATCATCTTCTTATGATGAGTTGGGGTCTCCGCACGCTGCAGCTTGGGTCACACCTGCAGTTTCTTCGTGCCCGCACCTGCCCGCCCTTCCTTCGTCCCTCTCTTCAGGCCCTCTCACAGCAAATCTCTCCTACAAGACGGTTGCACGCTCCTCGATCAAGAGAGGCCGTAGAGGGATGGTTGCCGGAGGACGAGAATGGGCAAGGGTCTCTACTCCCGTTACTTTCTGATCCCCCAAAAGCCAGGGAGTGTTGGCGACCCTCTCGATCTCTGCGGACTCAACAGATACCTACTCAACGTTGAAGTTCCGCATGGTTTCCTTGAGGGACCATTATTCCTTCCCTGGATCCCGGAGCTGGTACGGCGCCCTCGAACATGCAGGACGCCTATTTCCTATATCCATCGGTTTCCGCCCCGTCGAAGGTCCTTCGCTTCATTGTCGGCGGCCGGCACTATCAATTCACGGGTCCTCTTCAGTTCGGACTCTTCCACGCCCGAGCTTGTTCACCAATGAATGGCCGTTTAGTGTACGCCTTTCTCGTCGCAGTTGCGGTACACAATGTTCCCCTACTTCGAGACGGCTTATCCGGGACCTTCACGCGATCGATCCCGGAGCAGTCAGTGGTCAGCCCCTTTTACTCCGCTCGGGCTGTTACTAATGTGGAAGAAGTCCGACTCTATCCCCTACTCAGAGGATAGAGTCTATCGGAGCCGTTCTAGGACTCACTATGCCAGGGGGTCTTCCGTCGGCACACAGTTCCAGACGCTGTCAGCCATCATCCGCAGGCTGACAGTACATTCCACCTCTGACCTCCCTGCGCACTTGCCCGACGTTGTTGGTGGCACATGGCAGCCTGCACTTTCCGTCACAGTGCACGCCCGACTCCGCCCCGGCCCCTGTCAATCCTGGCTCATCCCTCAGCTCGTTCGGCCGGTGCCCGTGTGACCCGGTGGGTCTACGAGTCTCCCCAAGTCGTCCTTGCTCTCAATGGTGGCAGATCAGTCGTCTATGTGGGGCTTTGCCGTTTCATCAGCCCCAGCCATCGCGTCCCTACGACGGACGCATCCGATTGGGTATGGGGCTCACCCTAGGGACCCGCTTCAGGACCCAGGTCGCTGGTCTCCTCCCCGGGAAAAGGGGGGGGGGGGGCTCGCCCTCCATTCAACATCGAGAGTTGAGTAGCGGTCCGCCTGGTTTGTCTGCGCGTTCCATCGTCAGACCAGAGGCCGCTGTGTTTTCAGTCTTTATCGACACCACGGATGGCCGCGTTTACTACGTGAAAGCAACGGTGGAACTCGAATCTTCTCTTCTTTCTCAGGAGCAAACGATACTGTGGAATTTTGCATAGCCACTTGGCTTCAACCTGATCATTCCTTACTTGCCGGCGGCGTCGAATACAACCCACCCAAGCCCCATTGCGGACCTCTCAGCCGTCCTTTCAGCTCCCGAATGGTCCCTTCGCCAACTCGCCCCTGCTTCTCTTCCGCGGTGGGGGCTCCCAGTGGACCTCTTTGCACACGCAGGACAGAAGTGCGCGCCGATGTTCTGCTCTTTCCGGCCGCGAGCAGGCTCGATAGGGCGCCTTTCAATTCCCTGGACAACGGCCATCTCTTCTTATGCGATTTCCCCGCCGCTTCCGTTAGTTCCCAGGTCCTTCTGAAGGCGGCAGGGACAGGGCCCCGCTTGATTCCTGAATCGGCTCCGGCATGGGCCCTGTCGAGCCTTAGTCTCTCTGTTGCTGGCTGTCCGGTAGTCGACCCGTTCCCCTGCACTCTTTCACCTGGACCTGATCGCAGGACCACGCGCCGCCTTTGTCAACCCGGACCTCCAGTCGCTCCACCTCTCAGCGTGGCTCCTGAGTGGTCTTACTCGGTCCGAATTACTTGCTTTCCCCAGTGAGGCGGTTCTTCTGCGGAAGGATAGAAACGATCTACAAGCACATCGTAGCACATTGGAAACGTTTTACGTGCTGGTGCGCGGAGAAGCGCTCCTTCCATCCCACGGATGTTTTCATTACCAGTGATTTTTAATTACCTTGTGGTTCGCTCAGGAACAAGGCCTGCACTGTGCTCTCTCCGCGTTCACTTCGCGGACCATCTCCACTTTCCACCCAGGGAGTGCAGGCCAGTCGTCTTCTCGCATCCCAGTGGTGTCTAATTTTCAAAGGGCTGAACGCCTATTACCCGGCAAGTCCGCCACCAGCCCCTCCCTGGGGATCTTAATCTGGTGCTATCCCATCCTCATGTCTCCCCGTTTGAGCCGTGCTACGTGTTCCCTCCTCTACTTATCTGGAAGATGCTTCCTGGTGGGCGATCTTCTGCTCGAGCGGTATCGGAGCTGCGCCGCCTTGTCGTAGTCCCCGTATACTCGGGTATTCCTCGGCGACAAGGTGCACTGAGGCCGCCACCCCGCTTTTCTTCTCAAGGTATCGTCTCAGGCCTCTTCTGTCAACCAGGACTATTCCTACCTGTCTTCTTCCCAAAACCGACTTGTCTCGCAGGGAGCCATTGTTACACTCCTTAGATGTGCCGAGAACGTCGCTTTTGTATAGAGCGACCCAAACCATTCCGTGGTCCCCCAGCTCTTGTCGCCGTCGTAAGAGTTTAGAGGTTACCAGTCTCCTCTCGAGGTTTTCCTCATGGGTGACTTCCTGATATGGACCTGTTAGACCTGGCCCATCTCCCTCCGGGCAGAAGTACACGGCGCACGTCTACCATGAGCCCGGCTTCAATCGACACGCGTTCCTCGCACGATGCCATTCAGGAGCATCTGTCCGGGCGCGCCGTGGTCTCTTGCACCCTTTTGCTACCCATTTGCCCTGGTCCAGCAGTCCAGGGACGATGCGGCCTTCGCCTCTGCTGTATTGCGCACTGTGGACTCTCACTCTGACCCCCGCCTAGGTAAGGGATTGAATCACCTACTGGAATTGGATTGAGCAAAGCACTCGAGAAGAAACACGTTACTCACCTTTGTAACTGTTGTTCTTCGAAGATGTGTTGCTCATATCCATTCCACACCTGCCTTCTCCCACTGTCGGGTAAGCCGGCAAGAAGGATAAGATGAGGAGGGCGTGCCGGCGGGGTATATATCACCCCGCCATGGCGGCAGCACTTAGGAGGACGACTGCCGGCGACCTGCCGGCCCGCTGGAGTTGCTAGGGTAAAAGTTCTCCGACGAACGTGCACGCACGGCGCGTACACCTACTGGAATGGATATGAGCAACACATCTCGAAGAACAAGAGTTACAAGGTGAGTAACCGTGTTTTTTTCTGCATTAGTTAGAGTAAGGGCATATACTGAGAGGATGAGAGAACAAACATGATACAGATGCCATTGGAATATGCTCAGATACCGTAGTGATGAGAGCAGTATAAAGAACCTATGTAGAACAGAATAGAAACAAATATCTTTGTCTGCCAAGAGGTTTACTGAACCACTTTTTGTCTATCTTAATATTCATAGTAGTAGAACACAGTCTGTGGTAATGTAAATACAGTAAAGATTTTTTTCATAAATAATTCTACAGTTTGAGTCTGATCTCAGAATTATTTTAGTGGAAAACTAGAGAGGTTGGAGGAGAGACTAACTGTGAAAAAGAGTAATTCTCTTATACAGTGAAAGCTTTATTCATTAAAACTTGCATTGTCTAAAAGAGAAACTGATGGACAAGTTATTAATCAGGTAGGTTTTATTTATTAAACAGGCAAATGTTTCCCTTTTAAATGACATTACTATCTCAATTCATTACAGAAAGTGTTATTACTGTACAAGTTGATGTTATCATGTGCTATTTGAAAAAAAGCAATGATTATAATGAAAAAATATTTTAACTCTAAGATATTAAAACTAAACCCCAAAAGAACTGTACTGATATTGTTCAACTTAAGAAGAAAATGCATCGGCTGCGTGAAATTCGATCCCCATTTAAGCCAATGGGAGTTTTGCTGTTAACTGTAATTCACATTTACTGTTTGTGATGTTTTGGAGATCTATTCCAGAATGGTTCATGGGGGGGGCGGGGGGCGGCGGAATGTAACTTTTTAAATATTGTCAAGATAGATGTGACCTAGAGTCATATACTATGCACAGAAAGCACCAGTTATATATAATACTTAAAGCTTTTGTGGGCTACTTTCACTTACATATTAGTTTTTATCTAAGTTCAGGGAATCACTGGTCTAAACTTGTTCCGCCGCTTGTGCAGGGAAAGTCCCTGGTGGGCGGGGCCAGTTTGTTTACCTGCCATGTCTGCAGATTTGGCCGATTGCTGCTCCCAGTGGTGGCGGTTTGCCTCTCCAAGCCAATGAGAGCTGCGGGAAGCGGTGTGGGCCGAGGGATGTACTGGCTGCTGCTTCCCACAGCCCCCATTGGCTTGGAGCAGCAAACCACGGCCACTAGGAACTGCAATCGACTGAACCTGCAGATGTGGCAGGTAAACAAACTGGCTTAACCTGCCAGGGGCTTTCCTGCACAAGCAGCGGAACAAGTCAGGTAACCACTGTTCTAGACATTTTGGGAAAGAAAAGAAAATAATGTATTAAGTTACTTTTTCAATTCCTTTTCTGTCATGTATCTGGGAACTTTACTCAAATGTACGCCACATTTTATGAAGCAGGACACCAACATTGCATGATTTATATTAACTAGTCTTCTTTTGCCATCTCTGCATTTAGATTATGGAAAAAAATAGAAGCAGCATGTTTTAAGTGAGATCAGGGTAAAGCCCTAACATAATACATTTCCAGAGTTCTGATAAAGTGGATTCTTCCTTCTTTCTTTGTTTCATTTCAAAGTCATGTATTTAATATGTATGTCATGTGTCCAAAAAAGAGCGGCGGCAGCAGCAGCTCTGGATTTAGTGGTGCTTTTATCATTTCTAGTTTCTGAAATACTGGCTGCTCAGATTTTCAGGACAGAAGGGCTAATGTGTAATCCTTGGATGCATAAACAGGAGAACGTCAAGTAGAAGTAGGGAAGTTGTATTAGCTCTGTATTTGGCACTGCTGTAACGTCCGCTGAAATATTATGTCCTAGTTCTGGTGTCCATAATTTCAGAAGGATATTGATAAATTGGAGGGGGCTCAGAGATGAGCCACAAGAATGGACTTGAAAACATGCCTTGCAGCGATAGATTCCAAGAGCTCAATCTACTTACCATATTTTAATAGTGAAAAGGCTAAGGGGGTCACCTCATCATGGTTGAAAAGTACCTGTATAGGGAGATATTTGTTAATGGGCTCTTCAAACTAGTATACAAAGGTATAACATAGCATACAAATATCCTGTGAGTGGTAGTTGAAGGTGGACAACTTCAGATTGGAAAATAGGCGGATACACGAAAAAATAGCACTGTGGGGAGTTAACCATGAAAACAGGAGTTGTGATGGATTCTCCATTTCTGGCAATTTTAAAAACAAGATGGAATTTTTTTTCTAATTGATATGCTCTGGTTCAAATAGGAATTATGATGGGGAAATTTTATGGCTTGTAATACATGGGCGGTCAGGACTAGATGATCACAGTGGTCTCTTTTGGCTTTGTAATCCGTGAATCCTATGTTCAGTGGTAAAGTCCTGTGTCTATTGAAGTCATTGGGAGTTCTTCTGCAGGCTTCAGTTGGCACAAGATGTGGTGCAAGTGTCCTGATTCTGTATAGACTTAAGCACTTGTGTAACTTTATACACGTAAGTACTTCTGTTAAAGTCAATGGGACTATGCATGTGTATAGTTTACTCACATACCTAAAGTCTTTGCAGGATCTGAGCCTAAATGCATAATTAATTGGTATTACCTGTTACTGATGTCTTATTTCTGAGTTGCTCTTTCTTGCACATTGAATTGTTTTCTTGTGATTCATACCATGAATTCCTTACAACCTTCCAAACCCTGCCTCTAATGACTTGAATCTTTTGTTATTTTGTGATTGATTGTGGTGCTACAAACAGTATCAAATCAAAACCCCCACAAGGCCTCTTTTGAAGGAACTGTCTGACCTTTGATTTAACTGCCTCACAAATTATTTATCTGGTGGATGTGTGGTTTTTTAGCATCCTGCTACATTTGGATCAAGTCCGTAAAATAGTTTGAGATATCTGAAGAACAGAGAACCTGATGGGTTACTTCATGCCTTGCTTAGGTCCAGCCATTCAGAGAACCAGCAAGGCTGCATGTGGAATTAAATAAGGAATTATATATAAACGTGATGGATGTACAGTATTACAATCTGTATATTTATTACAGAATAGGTTTCAGTACAGATTTCTATGGTCAAAGTCTGATTTTTCTCTTAAATGTTTATACACTGATATGACATTCTGTACCTTGAGGCAACGTACTGTAACCCCCATATTCCTCATTTTCATATAATGATGATATTACATATAAAGCATGCCTTGTAACGTATCAAGGGAAAGATTATGATCTGCTGGAAGTCATTTCTCTATCTATATATGTGTATCATTAATACATATGAAGTTATGAGAATTGTGTTGTATGATGGTCAGTAAAACCTGCTGTAAATTGGGGAATCACCCAGATATTACTTCCCCAGAAGCAACAGAAAGGAAAATAACCAACACTCAGGTATGGTGTCAAACAACCCATCAACTGCTGTTGTCCAGCAAGGGAGTTACAATGCAATGAGTCACCTGCATGAGGCCACACCAGGGGAATTGCTCAGCTTTGCTTGGAGAGACTCAGCAATGCCCCCCAGACATGCCTGGACATGTGCTCTTTAAGCACATGGACTGAGGGTATAAAACAGACAGAGTGGACACATATTGGGCCCTTCTCCTGCCTCCACCTTCGCTGAAAGCAACCAAGGCTTGGTCTACACTACGTGTTTAAACCGATTTTAGCAGCGTTAAACCGATTTAACGCTGTACTCATCCACACTACGAGGCCCTTTACATCAATATAAAGGGCTCTTTAAATCGGTTTCTGTACTCCTCCCCGACGAGAGGAGTAGCGCTAAAATCGGTATTACCATATCAGATTAGGGTTAGTGTGGCTGCAAATCGACGGTATTGGCCTCCGGCATACAGCAATCTGAACTTGGGTGCAGTGGCCAGGTAAATAGGAAAAGCCCTGTGAAATTTTGATTTTCATTTCCTGTTTGCCCAGCGTGTAGCTCTGATCAGCACGAGTGGCAATGCAGTCCCAAATCCAAAAAGAGCTCCAGCATGGACCGTACGGGAGATTCTGGATCTGATCGCTGTATGGGGAAACAAATCTGTTCTATCAAAGCTCCGTTACAGAAGACGAAATGCCAAAGTGTTTGAAAAAAAAATCTCCAGGCTACACAGTGCTGCGTGACAAGCGTAATGGGTAGCCAGTGACTCAAATGGACGCTCATGGAGGGAGGGAGGGAGGGCAGTACTGAGGAATCCACGCTATCCACAGTCCACAGCAGTCTCCAAAGTATTTGCATTCTTGGCTGAGCTCCCCCCAGTACCTGTAGGCTTCAAAACCAATTGTCCGCGTGGTTCACCGGAATAGCTCATCATTTACGTTCCAGCGCACCCACATGAAAGAAAAGGGAAAGAAATCTTTTCTTGACTTCTTTCAGTGTTCACCCTATGCCTCACTGAATGCTGCTGGGATGGAGAACGCTGATGCTTGCCTTGCTCAGGTGAAAGCGCAGTATCCCCTTCTGCTCCCCTGCCTTTGGTGGGCAGACGGCTCGCAAGTTAAATGGACTGGTAACCGCCCGTTCATTGTTATAACCGGAGTGCTCTGGCTGCTTCAGGTGAGGCTGGTCCGGGGCGCCTTGGGTAAAAATAGGAAATGACTCCCAGTCATTCCGCAGTAGATGGTAAGAACGGCTGGTAGAACCGTCCATTCGATATAGCAACCGTGGGGGCTGAAAGCTTCGCATCAGCCCTCACCGTTCCCTGTGTAAGAAAAGATTCTGTCCTGCTGGATGTCACAGCAACTTTCGGGAGGGGGCTGCCCTCGGGGCCCTTCATTTTATGGTGCACTAGAAAGTCAGTGTTTCTTATTCCTCGCATTCTTTATACTTCCCTGACCAATGGGGGGAAACAATTGCGCACGGTAGCCCAGGATAGTGTTGCTGGGAGGAGGGAAGTCTTGACGGTTGGGCGTTGTTCTTGCAGGGGGCAGCCCCCGTGAATGGCGGCCATGATCAGACTTACAGTAAATTTGTGGCGGATGGAGGGCAGGTCTGGTGTCTCCGATACAACTGGTTCTCTAGTACACTGTGCCCAGTATTCTAGGCAGGACTGACCTAATTTTTAGAAACCCTAAAGGAGGATTGAGTCGGGGAGTCATTCCCATTTTTGCTTGCGCCCCTGGCCCGATCTCAGCCGGGGCACCCATGATAGCAGCAGTTATAGTAGTTAATGAGAGAAGGCGACAGGCATAAGCGTACAAACCCGCGGACTCATATGCCCAATGTTGTTCGTTGCCGGCCTGTAACCAGACAGTAATGACACGACTAGATAACACAGTCTCCTCAAGTTAGGGCATGCCAACAAGCAACGAATGCTGCTGTGTAGCGCTGCAGAACGCCTCTGTAGCGGCATCCAGTACACATATCGGTGACATGTAAAAAAAAAAAAAAAAAAAAAAAAAAGCTAAACGGGCTCCACTTTGGGTTCTGTGTGCTATGGCGTCGTGCCAGGGCATCCAGTGGAAAAAGGGCGCGAAAGTGACTTGTTGCCGTTGCCTCTTCCCGGAAGGAAGGAATGACTGATGATTTTACCCCAGAACCACCCGCGACAATGTTTTGCCCCATCAGCCACTGGTCTCTCAATCAAAGAATTCTAGATGGGGCGGGAGGAGATTGCGGAAACTATGGATAGGCTACGGAATTAGCTACCCACAGCGCATTTAGCGCTCCGGCAAATCTTTGACGCTAGCCTCAGACCATGGACGCACACCGCCAAATTAATGTGCTTAGTGTGGCCGCATGCACTCGACTTTATACAATCTGTTTTATAAAACCAGTTTATGTAAAATCGGAATAATCCCGTAGTGTAGACGTACCCTAAGACACTGAAAAGAAGACAAGACTCCAACGAAGGAGATTGGCCCAGGTTTAAGGAACAAACCTGTATATTAAGGACTGCAGTATCCAGTGGGGTGAGAAAAACTGCTTAATCTAGATGTTGCCCAGTCTAATAGAGTTGAGAATTTAGACTGTGGGCTTTATATTTAATTTTCTTTTGGTGACCACTCTGACTTTTTGCCTATCACTTATAATCACTAAAAATCTACCTTTGTAGTTAATAAATCTGCTCGTTTATTCTACCTGAAGCAGTATGTTTTGGTTTGAAGTGTGTCAGAGACTCCTCGTAGAATAACAAGCCTGGAACATATCAGTTTTTTTGTTAAATTGATGAACTCATGCCCGCTGGACACTGCATGCTTATATAATTGGATACTGCAAGATGGAGGTTCCTAAGGTTCTGTCTGGGACTGGAGATATTGGCTAGTGTCATGCAGTTACACAATCCAAGGAGCAGCTTACATGCTAGAGACTATGAATAGCCCAGGAATGGAGGGTTCTCACAGCTGGCTCCCAGAGTCAAGGATTGGGGTGACTTAGTAGATCACCAGTCCAGATAACACTACAGGGGATTGTCATAACTGGTAAAGTACAGCTGTAGCTATGTATAAGAAAATTATGTGAATGAGAAATAGATTAACAAAGGAAGCTGTTTGCATTAGATGTTTAACGCAAACCACCTTTACAAGTGGTGGTTGTAAAATTGATTTTATCCCTTGGGATCTAATAAGAGGCTACAGACTTATTTGGTTTATAAATCTGCATAGGATATTATTTTAGATCTCCATAGAGAAAAGGCCAGTGAATGTCTCTTAAGTTATCAATTCCTCTATGGGAAACTATAATTTAGGAACACTATATGTAATGTGGGTTGAGAGACAATTACAGTGTTTTATTTCCCTGTATTTTACATTTTACTAAATGGATTCCAGCAACAATTGGTTTCTGGCTGTAATGCTATTTGTAAGTGTTTCATGAAGCTGCGGAGCAAATTACTCTGGTGTACCAGATAAATCAGATCCTGATTTCATTCTTGAAAGCCATATTATGAGTAGTTGCTACTTGTGGATTTATACATACTTACCTATATAAACCAAGACACAAATCAATCTTTTCAATCCCAAAGGTCAGTTTTTAAAGCTATTTGATGACTAGGACCTTTTCTGTACTTACATCACTTTTTAGAGTTTACTGGTTTAAAAGCTGCTCTTTAGTTGTACCGATATGCATAAAATATCGGGAATTGTAGATGTTTGCTTCTCATAAAGGCCTGTTGTCTGGTCTCCTATTGAAGGGGCTGGTCTTCTTAGTACCTTTACTTGATAAGAATCCACTTTTTATATTTGGTCACAAGTTTTTAAAAACAGAAATATGTTTACTGTCAGTAGCATTATTGGCATTAGCTTCCCCATGAACCTAATTTGATAAATATTTGCATACTTTCAGTGATCCGCTTTGGAATTCTAAATTGTTTCTACCAGCTTGTTAGGAAAGTCCTGTAGATTTTGCAAAGAGAAAGTTTCATATCACGTTTAGATAAGTCTTTACTTCAGCAAATTAGTGTTACTTTTCGTACTGAAAGGCTAGTTTCTCAAGTGGATATGGTTTAGAACAATGAATGATATAGAGAGAAAACGTTCTGTAAAGACTAGCTACAATAAATATGTGGGTAGTAGGAGTTGGGATTTGTTTTGAAATAAAACAGTCATATGTATTCCATTTGAAAAATGAAGTATTTATGTTAAAACATGTATATTGATCAGCCATTGTCTCCTGCTTCCATGCAATTTTTTGAGCTGGCTCCTCCATTTAGGTAACTTAACATTTGTTGTAATACATTTTACAAATAAATAATACTTCCTTACCAGAACCATATTCAGTAGTCTCTTGAACATGATTAAATCAGTTAGTAAACATCACCATGCCTTCTTGTCTCAGTCTCTCTAAGCTCCACACTGATTCAACTCCAGCTAGCAGGAGATGACAGTCTTTGGTAATCTGGCAGCCTCAAATTCTAGAAATGTGTGAGAAGGGTGAGTGATCCCCAGAGAAGGAAACCCTTTCCTTCACTCTGAAGCAAGATGGAAGATTCTGAGTGCACCTCGCAGAAAGAGTGTTGGCAGTAGGGGAGTTAGATGTGCTCTGGGAAGCAATGGAACAATCCTGGATTTTGTTACTGTAAACATGTGGACTCACCCCCGCGGCGCCTCCTGCTGGTTGCTTCGGAGAATTAGCTCGATTCCAGCTACGGAGCACCCTCTGCTGGCCGGTGATCCACCTGTCCTCTGCTCGCCTCGGGCCCCTCCCTGGACCTCGGTACCCCTTTAACTGGGTCTCCTCCCCCTCCCAGGGGAACCCCACCCACTATCCCCACTTTGCATCAGTATTGGCTACTGCCCAGTCATTGTCTAGCCCCCATGCCCTGGGGCAGACTGCAGTATCAGCCACTCATCATAGGCAAAGGGGTTTTGGCCTGGCTGCCTTTACCCACCCTCCGGCTGCCCCTCCGCAAGCCCAGTACCTTGGAGGCCTAGAATTAGGCCCTGCAGCCTGAGGAGTTGCTGGCCTAGGGCTTTTCCCCAGCCCTGCCTTCCTCTAGGTCCCCTGGGTGAGTTCCCAAGCTGCCAGGCCTGTCACTCTCTCCAGTCAGAGAGAGACTCTTTCTGCTTCTGGCTCCCCTAGCCTTCTTGTACAGCCTTGTGGCTCAGTTTCTGCTTCTGGCTCCAGCTATGGCCCCTTGCCAGGGCTGTTTTAACCCCTTCTCTCCTGGAGCAGGAGTCCACCCTGCTACAGTTACACAATAGGTTATTGAAGTCTAGGCAAAAGCCCTGCCTGTTTCCCTTTCCATGACCACATCAAGGATGTGGTCATGGAAACCTGGGATATGCCAGATGCGTGAATCTCTTTAGGGCTAAACATTGTTTTTACTGCCTCCGTGAAAGGCGTGTTGAGATCCGTGAGTCATGCCTGTATATAAAACTGAAGTCACCCATCCTGAAAAGGTGGTTTTCTAATAGGAACCTGAGGATACATCATGAGCTTAAAGCAACAATAACTACAAAACCCAACTAAACCAAGACACTCCACTGTATCCACTTCTCCCTCTGGGAGCAGGAGAAGAGA
The DNA here is from genome assembly GCF_003597395.2 of Chelonoidis abingdonii. Taxonomy (NCBI): domain Eukaryota; kingdom Metazoa; phylum Chordata; order Testudines; family Testudinidae; genus Chelonoidis; species Chelonoidis abingdonii. The sequence continues at coordinate 59,084,980 of NC_133773.1, read as the reverse complement.
ACAAATATGTGATGCGTGTAAGTCATGATGCTTAATGCACTACTGGAAAGTGCTCTGATACTACTGTGATGAGTTGAATATTATAACCTATATAGAATAGGATAGAATGACATGCCAGTGTGACCTCCAGTTTCTTTATCAGACAAGTAAATGAAAAAAAGTCTGGGCCAACCTCTGTTTGGTTTCCAAGTTCATGTATAGTGATGATGGTGGTTTATTATTTGTATTTCAGAAGTGCTTAGTGTCCCTCAACATACTGGCTTCTTTACAAATTTTAGACAGTTCCTGCTGGTGTCTCTGCTATTTACATGTAAGCTTACAGGGAAGACCATCCTCTGGTTAAGGGCATGATGCAGGAAAGATGACTCATTGCCACTCCATTCACAGGAATAACATTTATTGGGGAGGTCTTGATTCAAGCTCATTAGAACCTCCATATTGAAAAGAACATCTTGGTGGAGACCAAGAAATCTTCATGGTACTCTTTCACTCACCAGGATTGCTCATGTCCTCATGGATATCCTTTCAGGTCTTGCATAGTAAGACTTCTAGAACCTCATCTTGTAGCAAGAGCCCCAAGGAAGATGGCTGAGTTCACTAAGAAGGCCAAAGAGAATTTTTTCAAAGTGAGGGAAGCCAACCTCCACAGATCCATTTCTTTCACCAGCAACAGGCGGTGGGAGGTGAGAACACAAAGTGTCACTGGATACTGTTCATGATCTCTTCAGTTTACTTACTGATTCCACTCTTCCAGATTCTCATAGGTTTGCCTGATATGCCAGTTTTTCTGCCAGAGGAACAAGAAGCAATAGGACATGCCCTACCCCGTCTGGATATCAAAAAGATCTGGAGGGCCAGAGTAGGAGCATTTTACAGGGATATATTTTCTCCTGTTTGTAGTGCCAGATAGATGGGGGGGAGTCTCAGTCTAGTCCTAGATCTGAAGTTCTTCAGTACCTTCCTTTCCCTTCTATTCTGCAGCCTACATTTTTCTCTCATAAACGATATTCTAGGGTGGATGCTGTATAGCCTTAGCTACTGCCTAGAACAAATTCATCATCATAAAATGAATTCCCTCTATGAGCCTGGAAATTTGTTTTGCATTAAAAATAAACTTTTTGCTTTTACATATGTTTGTGAAAAATAAGTGCTTTGGAAATACTCCCCTCTCCACTACTTACTCAGCATCTTCCAGGTGGTATTGAGCATATCTCAGGATCAAACCTGAAGTGTCAGTACATCTTAGTGCTTTAAGTAGGTTACATGCATTGTAAAACTCTATTTTCCTGTAACTCTCTGTGTATGTGCTTGTTTTTACCAAGGACTACTGGAGAACAATACTGTCTTTTTTCCAGGATCTAGTGGGTTTAATTAGGCCAAATAAATACTTTGAGAGCATTAGCTGTGATTTGCCTCATTAGATAGAAATGCACATTTTATAGGTTCTGCTCACTTTACTGTGTTCACCAGAAAATTCAGAGTACTTTTAAATGAATGTATGTTTTGTTAGGCAATGTTCTTTTCCCTCACGTCACTATTTTACTAATGTATATTTTTAAATATATACATTTTACTAATGTATACTTAAAATTTTTAACCTTTGGCATCATAACTGACTAGTGTATTGTAAAAGTATACTTCAGAAAGTGAGGTATATATCTGGAAGGAAAGAGGAAAAAGCAAAAGGGGTGACTAAATTACAAAAACCCACAAATTATTCTCAAATATTTCAATGTTTTCCATTAATGACATTCGTAACTGGGGACTCTAGCTCAAGCTTTTGTGCCTCAAAGTGATAAAGTTTTGCTCACATCTCAAATTATTTTAATTCCCCTAGTACCTGTGATCTGCAGTTGGGGCACAAATGCATGTGTCCTTGTGGAAAGACACTACCAATCTAACCCTTGCTTGTCCTAGTAACTCCTTATTTCTGTCTTAAGTCTTTAAAAGGATTTTATTTACTTGCTGAGATTCTGGAAGTAAAAAGGCACAGCATAAAATTATTTTATGAGGCTATCTCCTTATTTGAACTCACTGAGTTTCTTTTTAAAAAAAGACTGTGCTAGTGTGAGCTGCTACTGCATATGAGACCAGAATAAAAATGATCCTGGTTGGCAAAGAAAAAGAGGTAGTTGGTTGAAAACTTGTGTGTTCTCTCAGGGATACTGCACCAGATGAATGTGGACACACAAAATGTCTTTGTTGGAAAGATAGAGCATACGGTCCAGGTCTGAGGGAGAGTGTTCAGAATTAAAAACAAAAACAAACTCCTTAATATGTTAACATAACAGTCACCAAAAAATTAGTTTAGAAGATATTTGTTCTTGAATTGGAATGAGCATTTCAAATGGAAATCTTAAGATGTGAGACTGCTGTATGGAATATAAAAGGATTGTCAATGAATAATTAAACAATTGATAGCTAATAAAATATACAGCCCATTGCTTCAAACTAAGAAATTGTAACTCTGCCTTAGGGATGAATGTTTTTCATTATTTTTTAATTGTTGCCAGTGTTGACCTTCAAGGTCCTTTTTCTGGCAGATCATTTGTTATGGCAAGGATGAGATCACTAAGTAATTTAGCACAAGCTGCATGATGCAAATAGTTTCCTAATATTATAGAATGCTGATGTGGTAAGAGTTTGTTTTCTTAGGCATTGATTCTCCATATTTAGTGACACCCCGCCCCCCCAATCATACGTTAAAAGAATACTTCTTTAGCTTTGCAGGACAATGACTGTAGGTAATATAGTAGCAAGCATTAACAGTATCCATGGGATTTTAGGATAGGTTCTGAAAAAGAACAGTAGACTTCAATTAAAAAATATTACTGTACTGTAAAATCTCAGTATGATTCTTGGCTCCTGGTAATATTTGCATCATACCAAAAATAAATAACGACTTTTCTTGTTTGGTTGGTTCATGAAAGCATCTATATAGTTCGTAGGGTTTCTCCACACTGAAGTGAATGTCTGTGGTGTCTGAGGTTCCAGAGCCTGTATTCAAGAAACTGAGTGTTGCTAAATTTAGCTAGTTATATACTGTAACTCTGTATTATGATTTCAGTGTTTGCACAGATAGGTGCTAAAAATATATATTAAGTAAATATCAAATATTGCCATGATTAGTATTTACAAATCTTATTTTAAATTTTCAGCAATTAAATATTTTTGATCGAGTAGCAGATACACCTGCTTGGTGGGGGAGATACATGGTTTCCGCGTCTGTGGGTGTGGGTTGGTTGGTTTAGGATATTTTTTTGGTGTTTGTGTGTGGCTGCTCTTATCCTGCAGTTCAGTTGTCTCAGTTTTTGGGCTAAAATATTTGGCTTATTCTATCTTCATAAATATGAACAAAATGAAGTTTAATGATTGTTGATGAGAGAGAGATTCTTGCTCACATTACTGCCGAAAGATGAAGTCTAGCTCTTGTCACCAATATTAATGATGTGATGTAATAGCATTAAAATTAATATAATGATTTCTTTGGATTTTCATTTTAATCTTTACTACAAACAAAGGCTAGCCATGGGCCTGAGAAATATGCTGTGCATATTCTTGGACTAAAATTTTACCTACCGCTGATTGATCTCTAATGAGGAAAGGCTGCTAGATACAAAACACCTAGTTTTTATTCTACTGTTGTACATTCTTTTTTTTAAATACTTACTGCAGAAAACTTGCATTCATTTGGCCTTCAATAATTTATAGACCCAATAATTTCACAAGCAATTCCCCTGCTCTTCTGTATTTTTTAAAAATGAGATTTTTTCCTATGTGCAGCTTAATGTCAGAAGCAGACCTGTCACTCAAATTCACAAGTTAATCTCATGTTTTGGAGGGAGGTCAAAATTGTTCTACTTCCCCACAATAACAACAATTTTTATGCTCTTTTCCCAAAATTTTCATTGGGGATATATCATGATTTATTTACATTAAGTATACAATCCCGGTGATTGCAACCAATAAATGTATTTTATCACTGTTGCAAAAACAAGTGCACACTATACAAGTGACTGAAAGGAACAAAAGGATTTTTCATAGAATGACATGCTTCCTATATTAGGTTATCAGCTGAACTGCTTGGAAAAAGATGAATTGAGTCAGATAAACAAGTTAAAAATCTCTGATATACGTCAATTTTTATAAACTTATAGATGTATTCTGTGACTCATAATTTCTTTACTGTGTTCCCTTATTTTCGTGCAATACTCTTTTACCATAACACCTGGATAGTCCCATGGAGGGGAGGACTTGCTCCTGAGTAACAGGTCTGGCTCTATTTCTAGCTGCATTGAGAAGAGAAAACACAGCAGGATTTTTGGACAAAAAAATGGAAGAAAACAAAAGAACAGGACTGGGTTTTTTTTTTTGGTTTTTGGTTTTTTTTGTTTGGTGGTTTCTTTTTTTTTTTAAGTTGAGGCACATATTCAATTACATGTGCCCTAGCCCTTTCTGAGCTACACATATGGCACAAAGCAGCCACATTCTGTCTGCAAGTGGCCAGCGAAGAATTTCCCTGGCCACTGGGAACTTCTCCACTGGTATAAAATAAACAGAGCCAGCTCCTGAGCCAGCCATCTCACTTCTTGTCCTGGCATAGGAGGTGTATGTGGGGTGATGGAGGGGCATGTTGATGGGGTGGGAGTTCAAATTCGCTTGTTTTGAAGGATGTTCTAATATATTTTGCAGCTGAATATGTAAATTTCTGCTTTTAGTCATAATCAGTTTAGTGACCTCCACATTTTTAAAATGATCTTGCAGATAAGATGCAAAACTGAAATCTTAGCTACATGTGCTTATTAAAGAGACCGTGGCTCTTTTCTCATGACCAGGGTGTTCTCATACCAACTTGCAATGTGGGAAATTCCATTTACGTTTCACTCAATTACCCCCACTTCCCTGCAGTTTAAATTCGATGCGGGGAAAAGATGACCTAATCTAAACTCAGTTAAACTTAAACTCATGCTTCATATTGCTGAATGCCATCAGATGGGTTAAATAGTTCCTCTATTTAATCTTAGAGGTGGCTGTATTTCCATAGTAGATGAAGGGAATCCTCTGTAATTTGTACTTGTCTTAAATATACAAAATGCTTAGGGTTATTCAAATAAGTTAATAGTATTTTGAAAAAGGAGGCACTGCTGGTCAGAGTGGCCCGAGTTAACTGCCTTTTTCTTTCTCAGTGCTCATATCTTGCAGGTGTCATAACATATTTGTCATGACATGGGTTGCACCTGTTCAACAGAAGATATACAGCTGAGTGATATCCACTTACTGTAGGTAATGAAGGCTGTATTGTGTCATTACCTCTTCTATAATTCTTGTGTAGATATTGCAGTGGGAGAAGGAGATGGATAGATACATATGGAACTCTGCATGTGAAGCAGTTCCCATGGTCACTGTTGTTAGAACTTGTTTGAGAGGAATGAATGAAGCCATTTGTAGTTCTATGCTGGCTATTCCTGCTATATCGTGTGTTGGTAACCAGCACCTTTTGGAAAGACTCTGTCAAAAGCTAAAATATGGGGTGGTAATGGAGGATAGGCATTCTAACCATTGTCATGAGAATGTCACGAGACCCAGTACTGAATGTAACAGGTCCTCGAGGGGATGGCTACACAGTAATGTAAGCCTAGAGTTAGTGAAACTCAAGTCAGTAGACCCATATAAGGGAACCCTGGGCTGGAATGTCTGCATTGCATTTTAACCTTAGATTAAAGATTATCTGACCTGTGCTCGAACCTATGGCTCTAGAGTCCACACTGCAGTGCACAGAACTGAGTCAAAGTAACCCTGTCCCAGAGTGCCTAGCACATCACCAACACCTAGTGTTGACACTGTAGCCCTACAAATGTGTTGCACTGTGGGAAAATGCTACTGCCCACCCTGTTTCCTAAATGTGGTGGTGCTATTGATGACTCAGATGCTCATAAGGAGAACATGAATACATAAACTCCATAATTAGCTCATTTCTCTAAGAAGAATGGCTGAAGTTTGAGAAGGCTTCTGAACTACCATTTAATCTAAGAATTGGGCCCTCCACTTTTAGGCTGAATCACATTGACTGGAAAATGCCCATGTGCACCTGTTCTGAAAATAATTAGCACATCAGTCTCCATGGCTGTCAAACTAGTAAAATGAAACTTTGCAATTCTTAATTTTTAAAATGGGATGTTCAATTAAGCTGTTTTTTTATTTTTTTTATTTAATTTATTCTTATCTGTTTTTGAAGTTTGACGTATAATGTAGGTTTGGGAGGAAACACGTAAGCGCAGCCTAGCCTGGATGCTGCCAGCTGCAGAGAGGTGAAGTGCATCCGCAGGGCTTGGAGTGCACTGTGCTCCAGCACCCCCTGGGGAGCCCTTATCCCTGGCCAAGGGAGGGGAGGAAAGGCCCAGGAGCAATGAAGATCTGGAGCTGGAGCCACGGAAGACTGTGGGGAAGTTTAGGGGCTGGTTCCCATTTGCCTCCCTGACAGTGCGTGCTGCCTGGGTGTCCCTGCAAAATGTAGCCCCAGGGAGGGCAGGGTGGGGGACAGAGAGCAGAGAGGGGACCAAGTGGTGGGGTGGCAATGTATATCAATGATGAGGTAGACTGTAAAGAAATAAGAAGTGATGGAATGGATAAGACAGAGTCTGTCTGGGCAAAAATCACA
>NC_133773.1:59011513-59075666 GCF_003597395.2 Chelonoidis abingdonii | reverse complement strand
GTCAGAGGCCCTGGAGGTTTTTCGCCTTCCTTTGCAGCATGAGGCACAGGTCACTTGCTGGAGGATCCTCTGCACCTTGCGGTCTTTAAACCACGATTTGAGGACTTCAATAACTCAGAGATAGGTTAGGGGGTTGATACATGAGTGGGTGCATGAGATTCTTGGCCTGCATTGTGCAGGAGGTCGACGAGATGATCATAATGGTCCCTTCTGACCTTAAAGTCTATGAGTCTGAGTCTATAAGTGAGTGCCCTGAAGGGAGGGGGAATAGCCAGATGTTTGGGATCATTGCTTCTCTGGCTGTGCTGAACAGAGCTGCCAGTTTTTTAGTTATCTGCTGGTACACATGGTCATTCCTTGTGCTTTTACTGAAGTCCAAAGTTTTACTGGTCTCATAAGACAGATTCACCAAAATCTGGAAGCAAGTGTTGTGTATTCCACTGAAAAGCTGGGAATGTCAAGTCCATTTTTAGGTTGAGGGCTGACATTGTCACTGGACCAGATTAAATTTTTTTGGTGGTAATCTTGAGGTGTAGGGAAGGGGCAAAGTGCACATTTTTGGGGGGAAGGTAAAGGTAAATATTTGGAGGAAGGTCAGTTTCCTTATTTATTTTTAAATGGCTTATTAAAACTACTTGGATATTTGGAATGTTGCCAGACGCAGACTAATGAGAGAGTGCAGGTAAGGTCATCAAAAGTGCATGATAAATTGCAGAGTTGATAAATTCCACTTAACACATAGGTTGATATTACCTGCACACAGCTGGAGGTACAGTTTCTCTCCTTTCTGAGAGTGAAATGATTGGCTGACTGAATGGGAGTTTAATACTTCTGAGCGCAACTCTTTATTCCCAAATATGTTCACGCATTTGGTCTAGTCACTCCACTTACTGATTCTCCTTCTTTCTTTTCCATAATTCAATTCACCTATTATTATCCACGCTTTTCTTTCTCTTTGCCACTTGTCTTCTCACTAATTTTCCCCTCTTCTCATTTCTCTGTCCTAATACAGTTCCTTGTCAGTTTTCCTTTCCCACTCTCATTCACATTGTCTCATTTGCTCATCCTGTCTCATCCATTCATTCATTTTCTCACCTCCTTCTCATTTAATCTTTCTTGCTCCCTCATCCCATCTCTCTCCCCATCACTAGTGTGATTCTCGCTCACCACTCCCCTGTCTCAATCTTTTCTCACTCTCTCCTCCCCTTCCTTTCTCTCTCTGCTCATTTAGTCATTCAGCGCTTCCAGGATCTTCACTCTCCTTTACTCTTGGCCTGAAGTTGGGAAAGGAGATGTCATGATTTTCACTCTCCTATGTCTACGTGTGGGGAGATAATGAGATCTTCATAGTTTTGCAGGCCTGAGAGATTTGGAGCTGCCAGAATCTACTCTTTCCCTCCCAAATCTGAAATTAGGGAGTCACTGGTATCTTCATTCTCCCTCCCCCCACACCGTCCCCACAGGACTCGGGGAAGGGCTACATTGCTGGGATGTTTACTGCTTCAGATTTGACAGGAGCTGCACTGAGACCTTCACTGCTTGCTGGTTTGAGGTGAGTGGAGCCATGGGGATGTTCACTCATTCTGTCCCTGGGCCAAAGGTATGGATCCTGTGTTGGCCAAATTTCAGGTACAGCAGAAAGCAATTGTTCTTATCTTGGTTCCTCTTGCATTTCCTGCTCTATAGCTTCAATGGCTGGAATCCCCTGCTAAGTGCCTCTAGAGAAGTCATTTAGGCACACATCAGTGAGGGAACCATGGTGCACTGCAGTGTGAGTGTTCTTACCATTCAAAGCACTTTTGTCTAGCTTGCTGTTTCTTACTGCCTCCTGCAGTCTCTCATGTTTTTAAGAGACATCCTAGAAGCTTTTTAGGTTTGAAGTGTGGGTATCCATTGAGGGGGATATGTTCCAGGAGGAGGCAATTTCTTACTTGTTACTCATCCTTGAAGAAATAAATCTCAGTGAATTACTCACCGTTCTTCTCCCTGTAGAGTTGAGTTGGCTGAAATTTCATATTAGTATTTTACTGATGTTTTAATTGACTGCTATTATGGAGGTATTTTTACCCTTCATTTCAAAGAAACTGACTGTTGTAGTACTGCTGGGAGCCTATGTACCTCAGCAAGGACAGTGCCAAAATCCCTCCCAGCAGGTCAAATGGTTTAGAATAAGGTGTAGGAATTTTGCTTTAGGTCTCTAGGTAGGAGCATAGACAACCCTAAGAGTGGTAAGAGAAGAGCACTTAGGAGTTTATCTCATTTCCAGGAAAATAACTATGTTCATATACTCTCAGGAATGAAGTTTAAATCCTCAAAAGGCCAAACTGTCTGCTGGTGGAGCTTTAGTGAAACCAATAGAATTACACCAGCAGTGAATTTGGACCTCGGAGTTAAGATTGGAGTTCCAGTTTTAGCTAGCTCTGTTATATAAATTGATATCTCTAAACCTTGTATGATGTAAAACATCATACAGTATATGCTTCCAGGTTTGGGGGAAATATAATTATGAACTAAACCATGTTAACCAGTATATTACTTTCTTATTCAAGTAGTTGGCTTTAATAAGTTAAATTGTTAATATTACTACTACCTTAACATTTCTCATTCCTTTACATGTTCTTTTTTGAATGTATTTAAGAGTTTTCTTAATGTTCATAAAAAGAATTGGGCTGAAAAAATATGGGTTTAGTTATATGAAGTTTTACTTTCATATTGACTACTTTCAAGAGTATGTCTGAAGCACACAAAACCAGCAACACCACACTGAATCCTTTTGTCCTTCCTGTTGGGTGAAACAGTAGATAGCCTACTGTAAATATGGATGACTGCCAATCTGTGTCGCAGATTCTTTTTCTAATACTGTAAACTGGCAAGAGATCAAGAATTGCAGTTCTTCCTTTTATTTACTTTCTCCATCTGCATTAGAGTTCAGTGAATAAGAGGAAAACAGGACTGATTTAACTGTTGAGTGAAAGTTTCATAATGACTAACCATTGCAAAAAATATTTTTTTTCCCCATTTCTTTTTGGTGATACTGGAAATATCAATTACTTCATATGGAATAGATTAAGTCATTGAAAAGGCAATGCAGAGATTTAAATGAGGACTGAACATAATATGCATAATGCAAAATACTTTGATTACTTCTGACTTGATGCTTGTGTGCTTTCTGCTAACTACTTTCACATTCTTATTAATAATATGCACTTTATCTTTCATGAGAAGTTTTATAAAGTGTTTTCTTTCTGGCAGACTGAGGCTTCCTGATAGATCCTAGGTTCTCTATTCTGTGTGGGTTTTTTATGAAAGAAGCACAGGGAAACTGAAAAGGAGCGTGTAGTTCCTCCAACTGGTTTTCAAATACGAGGCACGTCTTGAAGTTTATTTTATTTGCATACCAGGAAGAGAATAGGAAATACTGTTTTTTGTCTAATTGTGTTGCTAATATAGTGTACGTTCCCTACTAAAAAAAAGGGGAATTAAATTACTTTTTATTTATATTATGTAAGGCTTACTAAAATTTTCATGGTTTATACACAGAGAAATAAAGTTCTACAAGGATATAATCTGAAAATCAAATAAGATAAAATCATATTTAACAAATATCATGTTTAATGTACAAATTGGGATTTTTAACAAATATTATCAAATCTCATAGTATACTGCAGTTGGTTCAAATGTCTCACTGTAACAGTTACATTGTATTCCCCAGTTAGCAATATATAGCTTTATTGTGTGTGTTTCTTACCTGTTGATGAACCTTGAAATATATTGTACAGTTTAAATTTATACAGATCTATGAAAGGTATAAGTAACAGTAAAAAATGTTTCATAAAGTTATAAATTATGGCTGATTTAATTTATGTATGTTAGGGTCCCTTTTTACACATTGAATTGTACCCTCCATTGGAAATTTGGGGGGCTATGGTTTGTGGGAAGGGAGGATGGGTAGTGCTGTTTTCAAGGTGCTGGACTGTGACTCAGGAAACTTGGGTTCAATTTTTGACTCTGCCACAGACTTGCTCTATCAGATTGGCCAAGTTATTAAAATCTATTTAGGCCTCAGTTCCTCATTTGTTAAGTGAGGATACTACTACTGCCCTATCTCATAGCAGTGTGGCAGGGATACATTTGTGAATGTTTGTGAGGAATTGTGATACTACTTGAGAGGGACTGTATAAGTTGTTTTTAAATTATATTTACTTGAAGTGTTTAGAATGTTCTCTTCCCCCAGAAAAGGGCATTTATTGCAGGTCTGTAGCATACAAATGAAGGGGCGGGGGGAGGGACACACAAATATTTCTTGCAGGATGCTTAAAATTCTGCAAGATTCCTTCCTTTAGTGCCTTTCTTCATTTTGCTGGAAAGAAATTTACTCTTTTTTGTTACTTGGGTAGCATAATTCGTTATTTCTGAAGTAAATAATTTTTAACTATGAAATTGAGAGGCTATGAAATTTAGAACCTACGGAATACTGGGACTAAAATATGAAGACCTACCTCAAAATGAGTTAAATTTGAGAGAGGTGTTCTGAAAATGAGAGCACCTTAAAAGGGGGGAAAAAAAATTAAACACTTGTTTTCCTAAGTGAAAAGGAAACTTTTTTTTTTTTTTTTAAGAAAACTCCCTTGAAGGTACAAATCAGAAAAAGTTATCAGTCTATAACTGATATTAGTCAGGAATTTCTCCCTCTCTGACTTTAGTTCTTTTTATTGCAAAACTTTAGTTCAGGCTCATTCAAAATGTGTATGAAAGACTTATTGAAAAATGACACATAGTTCAGGTGAAATGTCTGGAAGTTAATTAGCCTGAACAAAATCTAACCCAAGAAAATCAATATAAATATCTTGCAGACACAAACCCATTACCATTTTAAGGTCCCTTTTATGAAATTTGTAGCTGTTTTGAAAAGCTTTTTCAGAACTGCATGTCACCTAGAAAATTGGAATTAATTTCTTATAACCATATTTCCCCTTAAAGGGGGAAATAAACTGAATTCCCATTTTTAAAATCCTTTATAGTCTTTATATTTTTAACTCCTCTCTATTTATTGTTAAAGTGATGACATTTCATCTCTTAGCTTGACTAATTTGTTTTACTACCATGTTAAATTAAGGAAAAAATAGAGAAGTATCTCTACAGAGTTTGAGGTAGGGTATATCCTCAAGGAACAGATCATTCTGAGTTAAATCACACTATATTAAAAAAACATTTTCTCCTATTGATACTATGCACAGATTTTCTGGATTTTTATAGAATAATCTGCAAATTTCAATTGATCTTCTTTTTGAACATTCCAAGTAATTAAATATTTGACATAAATACTGGATTGATTGGTTTAGCATAGAAGGCCATATTATGATAGAATTTTGCAATGTCTATTGCTATTTCTAGATTTTCCTAATGAGGGCATACAGTTATTCATGTTACCCAGCTCTCCAAATTTGATTTTTGTATTTATCTCCTAATTGGGCTTTCATTAAAATTGATCTGGAAGCAATAGAACATGGATTTCATACTCGCTTCTTGGTATAGGGGTTCAAAGTATTAATAAAAATCTTTGCCTAGCGTGGATGTCTCCAAAATTACATTTGGCAGTAAACGAATAGGTTCAGTTGAAGGTTTTATTGACTGTGTATATAGACTTAAACAATTTTGGACTGAGGTACTTAAACACTGTCTTTTATCCTTTTATATCACCAAGGCAATTAAAATAAGCCAAATTTACCTCTCCTCCAAGGTTCCTTTTGGATCAGGTGAGGGCTGGGCCCGCTTTGTTCAGGGAACCAGTCTGTGAAGTCCTCCTAGTGAGAATTACCTGTGAAATCCACGCTGTTGGCTGGTGTCCAAAATAAGTGTTGAGGCTGGCAATGAAATCCCTGACCCTCCCACAAAAAAATTTCAAGACACTTCACAGAATCACTTCTGATCTCTCAAGTAAAGTCAGCTAAATTGGGCCCCTTCCCTTCCCCCTCCCTGTAAATAAATTCTGCCCCACAAGTAGCTCTTCTGCTATAACTCCTGCCATTATTTCTCTGCTCCTGAAAATGAATAGAAAAACACCCTCTGCTCTGCTCCCTTCATCTTCCTTCGTCTGCAGGTCACAATCAAATGGAACATGCCCATACTGAGTAGCAGAAAATACCTACCATCTTTTATACACTAAATGCATTTCATTGGAAATTATGGAGGATTCTATTTACACACCATTAATTACAGTAAATTTTGTAGTATTTTCTCAGGGTGGTCTGATGTGATAATGGATGCAATTTACCGGTGTTTTGTTGGATTGATTAATTAGCCAAAAGGATCCTTGAAATGCTAGCCGTCTTTGCTAAAACAGATCTGCTCCCATGAGTCAGGAAACATACTCTGCAATTGTTTTACCATTGTCTCTCTGCTGGACCCCCCATGAGAGAGACCTGCAGGCCAAGATCATCCTAACCCTCACATTCTGGCATTCTCTAGTGGTGGAAGAACCCCCATATCCCATATTGCTCCAGAAAGATCTGGGATCCTCTGAGAATAGTAGTTACTAAACACAAACTTTCGGGATTTGGGAGCTTCTGGGACTCCTCTAACCCAAATACCTTGAGATGCAGGCAATAAATTTGACACACACAAACCCTTAGTCTTCACGTCACAGATGACAAACCAGGTTGTGCAGATGTCCATCGAGACAAAACAAATGGTGAGGTCCTAAATCAATAAGCAGTGTGCTTTAGGAGCAAGAGATTATCATGAGAAGCACTATTTCTCAAGATGACATAATCTTTTATTTTGTATGAATGTAAAAGAAGGGAAGACAAATAATTTTTATCAGCTATTACATATTGTGGTTCTCAAAGTTTTTTCAGATATCTATTCCATGAGGAAATCCATTTCAGGTTTATTTTTGTTTTGTTTTTCTCTTTACTGGTAGGAGGAGAACTGAGATAGGAAAAGACATGTGGGTCTCTCTCAGCATATAAATAAAACATACAATGTGTTTTATACAGAATGGAAACATTCATAGATTTTTACCTGACTTCCTAAAGTGGAAATTCTGAACCTGAATTACTGGCTAACATTAGAGGAAAAAAAAGTGTGTTTTCTTCCCCTAATTTTGAATATACTTACTGGTGTGTATAGGTATACCCCTGGTGTGTAGGCCTACTTACAATGTATCAAGTTAAGCACTTGTATTAGTATTTGCAGGATCAGGGCCTTATTTTACAGATTAACCTGAATATTTCAACTTGCTTTATTTATTAAGATATGCTCTATCAACTTCATCTGTTGCTGCTTTCTGCAGTGACTTACAGTGACTTACAGTACCTGATCGCTTGATAATTAGTAAGGTCAAAGAAGTGTCACTATCTCAAAAATGAACCTGTAGTCCTTTGTTTTGAGGAAACAGTGTACTTTTGAGATTTACATAAAATATAATGTTAATATAATGGACAAAACTTAATTTTCTAGAGAGCTCGATTGAGAATACCCTGGAAATTGTCTTATTTTCTTGTTGCTGAGGAGCATGAGAAGTGAAGTAAATGAAAAGATTTATTTAGTTATAATGTAGAGTTCAGTAGTTTTTCACGTCAGAAAATTGTAACGCAGCCTGACTGGTTGTCTACTCAGGCACACGTAGAATGAAATAGCAGAGGTCAAGCTGAAGTGCATTTCCAAAACTTTAAAAAAAAATATTTTAAGATTAAGAATGTATGACTTGTTTCCAAAGGTGTATGTGTTTTGAGTGTATATGCATCATGTCTGTTTCTTGCCTACACCATCACCTTCCTGAAAAGGTGGCCTCAATTTATAGAAAAGAAACCTTCATAAAAATTGTATTGTATAAAAAATATTTTTCCAGATAATATTTTGAACATTATTTCATTTATTTTACTAGTTTGAGCTTAGTCTGCTGTACATTATAAAGGTTACTTGGTCAGCACCACAGTAGTTACAGTAAAGTTGCAATACAGTTTCCATTATAACAGTCTTTCACATATTCATAACTCTCTGAAACATTCATCTTTTTTTTTTAAGTGACATTTTCTATGCTTGTATTTTGTGTGAAAGTGTGTTTGCTTAGAAGGATTAAACACAATCCCTTCCACTATTTTTTCATTTTGAGTAGAGTGAAAAATTACATTTTTTCGATTATGAAAAATCAGACATTTTTAGCTATAGCTACAGCAAAAATGGCTGAAGCTTGACAATTGGTACAAATGCATTCTTCATCAGATTAGTGTGTATGCTTGAAGTAAAAAATAATTGGTTTTGATATAATGAGGATATTACGGATGGAAAATTGCTTACTGAACACTTAGAATATAAAGTTTCATTGTTTATAGGTACATATTTAAAGGCTTCAATCTGTCCCTAGTAAGCATTAGCTGTAGTGCGAGGGGAGTCACAAAGAGGAACTGTTGGTTGCTTTGTGATCTTGAGATCAACTGGATGCTATTTCAGCCTCCATCTTCTAAACTACACATGGTTGGCTGCAGCTCTAAGGTGCCATTGCAGCAGGTGTCAGTTGCCTGTATGCTTTGTACTCCACCCATAAACTGTTCCTACTCCAGGAGTCAAAACAGGGCTGGCATAAAAGCTGGCCATGCCAGGTTTGGCTATTAAGAGGTTCCCTTTATGCGACAGGATTGCCCAGTTGAGGAGGTGTGCCAGCTTCCTGTTCCCTTGTGACACCAGAGCAGCACAAAGGGACTAGAACTGAGGTCAGGGTTGAGCACACAATTTGGTGCATGTGAGGTGCACCTAATTCAAGGGTTTACAAGCTTTTAATTTTTGTTATCTTTTAAAGTTTGGAAATTAAATGGACACCTATGTTAATGCTACATTATGATTGCATAGTAAAAATCATATCAGAGTGAAAAAGTTTAGGTTCCAGTAGCAACGAGTCTGTCACATTTCACACATGCATCATTTTCTATTCCTGTTTTTCCTTATTCAATAAACAATGTAATACCTATCTATCTATTTTAGATATTATATGGATGCCATCAGTGTAGTAGCTGAGCGCCTCACAAACATGAATAATTTTATCCTTGCTACATCCCTGTGAGGGAGGGGAGCATTATCCCCATTTTACAGATGGAGAACTGAGGCAAAGAGAGTTCTAGTGACTTGCTCAAGGTCGCATAGGAATTCTGCCAGAGCTTGGAACTGAACACAGATCTCCTGAGTCCCAGTCCAGTGACAAGTATATTACTGTTTATGATGAAATTATACACACACTGTTAAGTGTACAGGATGTCCAGAAAGACTCAGTTAACTTTACTACTTAATTTTTGCCTTCCTTTACTTTTTGTAACTTTAATGGTGCACAATTTTTGCTATGGTTCTTAGTGAAAGGGAGACAGCATCCCCTCTGCCCGGGATGGTGGGGTTAAAAGCCCCAGCAAAGGATAATGGTGGGCCTTGAAATCCCCAACCAAGTGTCCTGAAAGAATGCCCTGAAATCTCTGGCAGAGAAGCTACGGGAGCTCTGAAAAAGCTCTTGCAAGTGATGAGTGCGTTGGTCTATGTTTTGGCGAGTCCATGATTAGCAGATGGATTGTTGTGAGAGGACAGTGAAATTTGTTTTGCGATATTAACTATTGTAGAGCCATCAGTCTGAATATATTGATTCTATATTTACCCTATGGTAGTGGAATAATTTAATCATGCTGGCATTTTTAAGAAGTAGTTTCCTATTTATTGCTCAGCAGTGAATACATGATCTGTGGCTTCTTTCCTCTTCCTCTTTTGTCACTTTCAAGTAATCTCAAGTACAATTCCTTTATCATGTAAATAGTATATATTTCCTATTGCAATTGAATGGGTATTAGTTTCAGATAGCTAGTGAACTGAAGAACTCAACTTGATTATCTCATCATTCAATCCACTAGCCTGTCTTAAATTCTTGGCTAATCACTCTTTATACATGATTGCATACTTAGAATTGTTTTTGATACTTCAGCATTTTTTGTATTTTAATAGGGAGTTGGACTTCTTTGTAAGTATCTCTTCAGCTTTTTAATGTATTTGATTTTTGTTTTAAATAAATAACCTTGCTAATTTGCACTAATGATTGAGATACCCTTGCAAATTTTGTAAATTGGTCAGTGAACAATAAAAATATCAAGAGTAATGCATAACAAAATACACTTAATTTATGTGAATATAGTTTATTTTTAATTATTTAAAACAGTTTATGCTATACTAAGAAAAGTTCTGCATCATCTTTTGTAAAAGCTATTTGGTCTTAGTAAAACAAGACTTCACAGCCAGGATGGGCAGGGATGCAAAACCATATAACACTCTGCTTTTACATCACTGTTCAGAAATGGAGAGAGATTACCCTGAGAGAGAGAGAGAGCATTATTGACTGTACAGATTAGCAAAGTGTGAGTTAGTACTGTACGGACTTATTGATCAAATGTTTATGGACATTTAATGTTTATGGAACTTGCAAGTACTCAGTTCCTCTCAAGATTTGGCAATTTGTTTCCATTTATAATGTACAGATATACCAATAGATCAAACAGAAGTTACCAAATGTGTTTTTACCGTGAATTGGTGGTTGTATTAGATTCCTCTTCACCAGCGGCTGGCAGGTATCCCTCCTCCCCCTCAGACATGCACAGAGAGCACCCTGTGTTCATGGACTTGCCCCAACTGTGTGGAAAGAGGATCACCTCCTGATGCAGGATGTGGGATCTATGGGTGCGGTTAAGGTGAGGCTGGAAGAATACACTGTTGTCCACCCAACAATCTTGTTGGGGAATACACTGAAAATTTTGGCTATACTAACATTCTTCAGAGACTATTCTATGCCAGGTGACCATCCTTTAAAGCCAAGCAAACTGTTTTCTTGCTTCCAGGTTCATGATTTCACTGCATGTCAGACTTAGTGGAACAAATTCCTCCCCTCTCCCATTAACTCCTAAGTGACTATCTTCTTTTCAGCTAAGGGGGTGGCTTCCCAGCTGCGGAAGGGTTTTCCCTGGCAGAGTCTAGCCTGTATGTATAGTTCTGTTCTCATACTGTTTTTTATTTCCTCCATGACTGGCAAGTATGTCACTCTGTTTTGGATGTACAGTCAACATTGCTTCATCTTTGCATCCATATAGAGTATTGATGAGTTGTTGGTACTTTGATTTCTTCTGTCACTGTTAAGAATTGAAGTGCCAGATTTGTTTCCATACAAGGTCTCAGCATGTAAAATAAGTCTTTGAATGATCTCTTGTGCAAAAATTTGGTTGCAACCCACTTTTCTTGTTTTGCTGTTTCCCTCCAAGCAGGAGTTTATTGTACTGACAGGGAGCTCCTTATCAACAATAAATATTTTCAGTAGCATATGGTTCCTCATCTAATGGCCATGTGGCACTTGGAACCGTAAATATGAAATAAAATACGGACTTCAGAGGGATGCCAGTGTGATGTGAGATGTGATTTCCAAAAAAAAAATTAGTAATTAGAATGTGTCTTTCTAATGTAATATAAAGAACAGTTATTCAGCAAGCTAATTATACATTAATTGCTTTCTTGCAATATGCTATGCTAGCCTGAACATATGACATTTATAATGTGACTCAACTATGTACAAACCAACAAGAAGCTTACTGCTGACCCCATTCTGCATATCCTTGTACTGGACACAGGAAAGAATATGAAAATTGAAAACATGCTGGGTAAAATTTTCAAAAGTACCTAAATCCCATTTTCAAAAGTGACTTAGACACTATTTACACATTTATGAAGGTATTTAGGGGCTGGATCCACAAAGGGATATAGGTGCTGTGCCATCCAGTGGAATTCTCAGTACTGAGTTCTCAGTACTGTTAGCCCAGGCTCCCTATACAATGCATGGGGAGAGTTGGTCACCTAAGAAAGGGACCCTCGGAAGACAGCAATGTGAGCAGGGATCCACCTAAGCTAGCCAGTAGAAAAAGTCAAGGAGGGGTACACCTAAGCATTGATCCTCAAGGGTAGCTAGGTGCCTGTTTCAGCTTGGGATTCACAGCCATGAAGGGTTATTTATTTATAGAAAGGGGAAGATTGAGACTCCCCCCTTCTCCCAGTAGCCAACAGCCTTGTGGTCACGACACTCACCTGGGATTTGGGAGACCTGGTTTCAAGTCCCTGCTCTGTATCAGGCACAGTAGGGATCTGAAAACAGGTCTCCCACACCCCAGGTGAGTGCCCTGAACTCTGGGCTGTGGGTTATTCTTGCGTCAGTCAGCCTGCCCCCAAATTCCTCATCTAGTCACCCTGCCTGTAAAAGTTTGATCAAAGAAAGCTTTGTCCACACACACTAGTGAAAATGAATAAAAAGAAGTATGAACACTATAAAAATGAAATTCTATATCAAGGTTGTAAAAAATAAATAAATAATTTATCTCTGTGTTCACCCACCTACAGTGTAGATGACATTGTGGTGGTCTAGTCTATGTAGGTTCTTATACTGTCCTCATCACCATAGTATCTGAGTCCCAGATTTTCAAAGGTATTTAGGTGCCTAAAGATGTAGATAGGTGCTTTTGTAAATCACATTTGTCACCTAAGCAAGTTAGGGGTCTAACTGCCTTTGAAATCAGTGGGAGTGCTTAGGTACTTTTGTAAATCCCACTATATACTTATCTACATTTTTAGGCACCTAATACCTTTGAAAATCTATCCCTGTGTCTTCCAGTAATGCATGAAGTAAGTAATGTGACTGTCACATGTGATTCACATGTGGCTCATTCCACAGGTGGGGGTGTCATCCTTACTGCCAGCCAAGCCTTCTTGTCTTCTTTCTGGGTGTGGCATAGGATAGCAACCATCCCTTCTTGTGAAACTGATGTCTGAATATGGACTTACGCTTTGGTGAAAATGCACAAATGTAGGCATGTCTGTTGAATTTGAAAAATAATTAACTTTAATTTGGCCCTGATTCCCTAACTTCTAACCATATGAGTAGTTCCAGTGAAACAAATGGGGCTCAGTGATAGCACATGAGGTTGCCTGCCTGAAACAGCTTGTATTACTCACAGCTTAATCAGGAGTCTGTGTTCCACAACATGCTGAAATTTATATATGTTCATACTCGAAAATTTACCATATAGCAATTTCTTTGATCCTTCAACTAATTCATGCTTTTTATGTTATAACAAAGGTAAATGACAGTTTATTGTAGTTTTTCTGAAAACTGTATTCTTGACATTAGTTTTAACAAGTATTTAGGAGTTAAAAACAGCACTGACGAGCAATAATATACATTTTTATTGTTTCAACACCACCACATCAGCATTTCCTTTTAGAACGTATGTTGGAGTAGACCATGTATACAGTAAACTTTTATAAAGTGGTTAATCAAATTAATTTCTTTAGCTAGGTTTATAAATACATAGATTATACTAAAATGTCAGTTATTTATACATTAACTTTATAAAGTTTAAAAATAAGAGGAGAATTTTGATAGATTTCTAAATAGGTGTGCTGTGCAGTGTTGGGAATTGATTATAGGTATGTTTTCTTTGTGCGGATGATAATGAGAATAAAAGTAACCACTACACTGTAAGTAAATGTTGTTTAGATAAGTATTCTGAAGATATTTCTTGTTCTTTGCAAATATGATTGCTTTGATAAGACAAGATTCAAAACTAGCTACTTGGTGACCTGTTTACATTTCTGGTTCAACTTTGTTGGTCAGCTTTAGTTTACAGGATAAATTTGGTATCGACAACAATAAATTGTGTACTGATAACAAGCAAAACTGTATTTCAACATTTGTGTCAAGGAGTTCAGGGTAAACCATTTTTCATAAATTTCCCCAGACGTGGTGGTGTGTTGTTCTCATCACCCAAATACAATGCTTTCTTTTATTTCTTCCTTGTTTGATAAATGTCACAGTATAAAGGAGGAGAATTATTTCCTTTTCTCATCATTCTAATAAATGAATGAGAATTGTTTTGTCTGCATGTCTGTAGCATGTAAATGTGTATATTCTGTCACAGGGAGAATTTATACAAGACATTAGTAATGTATACCTATTCAGACTGAATTACCTAATCTTTTGTGTCATGAATGCTATCCATAATATTATCTTGTAGGTTAGCCCTAATATAATCAACTTGGTAAACATTATCTACTGTGTTGTTTAGTGACAACTGCATGCAATCCTTCCAGTTCTTCAGAAATTATATAGTGCTGAAATTAGAACACACAGGATAGTATTCAGAATATTAGCACTATTGTTTTGCAGATACAGCATTGGCATTATAACATTTGCTGTGCATTAAAGTTTTATTCAGTTTCTCAAAATTTATTACAAAAGCTGTCAAAACATTTTTGTGTTTTTAATATATTGCTTCTTTCCATTGAAAGGTTATTTTCACAACCCATTTCATCACATTTTTATTAGTCTAGAAAACTGCATTATTGACACTTTTTAAAATAAAGCAAAAGAACAAAGCAAATTGAGAATTTTAAGTGCTATAAACATACAATAATTTTTAAGAACAAGAACTGAAGTTATAGCAGAACCCACAAGAATTTTAGAATTGTGTGTCCTAGTAGAGAGCCATCATGAGGTAATTTATTGTAATACAGCAGAAAGCTACCCAATTAATAACTTAATTTCACAAACTATTCTACAGTAACTACTATAGCTTATTTTGAGCATTCATTTCTCTCTTCCACTGATGAAAGTATTGATTGTGGATTAGTTAATCCAGATTTGCAAAATTCATAATTTAAAAAAAAAGAACCTTAAATAACATTAAAGCATTAAGGTCCTTATATTGTGTTCAATCTTCTGATTTACACACAATCCTCTCTTTCACCCATCTATTTTAATAAAAAGCTATTCAGTTAAGCAGTTTGTTTTATAAAATATGACTTTATTTCTTTTACAGGAAGTTAATTTGCATATGTATATGTAAGGATGGATGCACATAGGCACTCTTTCACAGCAGTGTTTGGACTGAATGTGGACTTCCGTAAGAAAATCATATTTATCATGTGCGTTGTTTTCCGTAATTTTACCAACAAAAAGTAACCCCTCATGTTATGCAAAAGTGCTGGTTATTTTCATGCAGTAATGTTCGGGGATAAAAAGCTCTACTTCAAGGATAAGGCTTCAGTTGCTCATCTTGTTGCTTGGAAATGTACTGGTTTGTAGGGAGCTTTGTAAATCTTGTGATGTTTTCTGAGATACTTAAGAGGAAAAAAATAATCTATAATACAGAACATCTCCATGGAATACCACTTACCCACCCTCCTCCTCCTGGAGTTATAGATTCGATAACATAACTATTAATTTTCATTTCATTTTAGTACATAATTGTATTTGACTATTTTTGAGTATTTTGGCCTCCCTCTTGAAAAGAGCTAACTGTTGGAGTACTGAGAGCAGCCAAACATCTCAGTAGGAATACTTAAAGATGTGCCTTTCTTGGTCCAATGGCTTGGAACTTTATAAGTATAACTTGTATTTAATCTGCATTAAATTGCTTTTATTTCAAATGACTATTCCTACTTAATGTCCAGACATTTTTGCAAAGCAGTCTTTTCCACAAAGTAAAAGTGTATTTTAAACATTTTGACTTAGAATTTTTAGAGTCTGCTAAAGTAAAATTCTACATTATCTGTCTGTATTCTAGCTATAATTGTGTATAGAAAATTATTTCAGCAGTAAACAAAATGTACTAAATCCAACTATGGAGTGAATATGTGGAACTCCTTTGACTTCAAATGCCTGGTCCTGGATAACCTCTCCAAAACAGAGTTCAGACAGGGGAAGTAAGACGGGTCACTTGACCATAATATTTCTCACACCAGAAACACTACTGACTGAATTTGAAGAGAGGATCCTTTGAGCAGGAAATCTCTCTTTTCTTAACAGGCAAAGTCCTGCAACTCCCACCAAGATTCCAGTGTAGAAAGGCAGGTTCCAGGTAAGTAAAAGGCTTCTGTCCACTATCCTGCAACTTCATGGGACTCAAAATAGAGAGCTGGGGAACTTATTAACCTGATCTCTCCTTCCCCGGAATGGCTACTTTTTCTGCACAGATGTTTTTATTTTTTGCCTTGTACAGGAAGCTGACCTATTTGGAATACATTGACCTACTGCAAAGCCAGTGTAGATACCCTTGTGGTGCTTGAGCATCTTGAAAGCAGGTTATATTTTCTTCTAGACAGAGTCTTTAGCTTACCTGATTTAATTCTGCTGCAAATGTCCTGATGTTTATTATTGAGATCTCTGAATA
This sequence comes from Chelonoidis abingdonii, assembly GCF_003597395.2. Taxonomy (NCBI): domain Eukaryota; kingdom Metazoa; phylum Chordata; order Testudines; family Testudinidae; genus Chelonoidis; species Chelonoidis abingdonii. Next base: position 59,059,434 of record NC_133773.1, on the reverse strand, counting down.
TAAGTTTGTGATAAAATTCTACATTTTAAAATTAGCGGTGAGCATCTCTAGTGTTCTAATCTGTTAGTCTTTTGAGAAAATTGGCCCGACTTCCATGGGTTACTAAGACATCTATCATATTGTGGAAGATTACTTGGTAATCACCTGATTACTCTGTGTTGGGGGGATTGCAAATGCTCTCCATGGTTAACCAAACAAACATGGTTAACATGAACAAAATGACTGTACTCCACCCGCTAAAACCTCATAAAAGTGTTTATAACCTACCAAAATTTCACCAGCTAAATAGACAACAAGAAGGAATATGGTGGGGTTTTTTTTTGCTTCTCTTTATTTGAACGTAAATCTTGCTGTTTAAAAATAGATCTGTAGTATACAAAGCCATCAGTTGATGAATGCAATATTCCCTCCTAAATTGTGGAATTCCACACTGTGGTCTCCCCCATCTATTTAGAACAGTTTTTTAAATTATATTTTAGGTAACCTGCAGTATCCTACAAAACAGTTTATCTGACAGTACAATAAATGTATTAGTCCTACATGGTACACAAATATTTTAGAAACATTATAAAATGTGTAAAAATAGCACTCACAATACTTAACTAGTTGTTAGAGAGTGCTGTACCAGTTTGAGTGGGATTGTGTGGCGGGGCTGCTTGTGATGTTCGAAGGCAGCCTTGAGGGTCCCTTCTGATTTATATGGATGTTCCTCAAAGGTCACGTTTCAGGGTTTCAGCTGGCCACCTGTAGGGATCAGGAAGGGATCCCTTTTCCACTCCCCTCCTCATGTGGCAGGGTTTCTGTTTTCTTGCTTGCTTATTTGTTTGTTGCGTTCCTCTGAAGCATCAGAGATGGCCACGGCTGTAGATGGGACATTGGACCAGTTGGGCCAGGGCCCTAAGGTGGCATTGAGCATTATCTCTATGAGGCTTGGTTGTCTGCTTTGTGCTTCCATGGTCGGGGTCTAACTGATGACCATATGAGGAGTCAAGAAGGAATTTTCTCCCAGGTCAGACTGGCAGTGACCTTGGGAGGTGGGGGTGGAGGTTGCCTTTCTGTGCGGAATGGAGTATGGATTGCTTGCCAGGGCCATCTGAGTATATCTCAATCAATTTCCTGCCATTGTGGAGGCCTCAGTCAGCGGTGCATCTCATTCCTTTGTATTCTTAGCCTGTGGCACTGAATAGTTTAGTCTCCTGAGGCTGTAATACCTTGGTCTAATTTCAGTTGTTGGGTTTGGTGTGTGGGTGCTGGGTGATGATAGTGACCTGGAATACAGAGGAGATCAGAATAGATGATCTAGTGGTCTTTTCTGGCCTTAAACTTCTGTCTCCTCCCCACTACACCCAGAAACGCTAAGAGGTATTGTTCATAATCCATCGTGATGCCAAGCTGAAGGAATTTGTTGAGGTGGGCACTTCCATGCTGTTCTAGTGCAGGACATTGCTTGCAAGTCTCAGTCCAGCCCCATACATACCATTATGCTGTTATACTTTGTACAACACCATCTTGATTGGATCCAGATGCATCCCTGTATTCAATCTGAATATAATATATACAATGTAGAAATAGCACTTGCCATGTGTAAAATGTCAGTCAAAACTCTGTGCAATAGCGTTTTCTTATCTGGTAAGTGTGGAAAAAAACTGTGACTGCAGGAAAACAGCTAACCCTTTCTAATTACAGCTGACTTGAAATTCAGTTCTAATTCACACTGGCTGGTTGCTACTTAAATACTATGGTCCTGTCCAAAGTCCATTGAAGTAAATGGAAAGACTCCCACTGGGTTCAGTTGACTTTGAATCAGGCCCTCTAAAAGTACATTTTTATTAATACTACCAATGTACTTTGAAGAGAAAAAACAGAATAGTAAACTGCAAATTGAATACATAAGGCAGACTCAAACCTACTATGCTGCAAAAATTATAAATTTCTAAATAAAGAACCTCTATTTCTATTGGGGGGGAAATGAGTGGGGTGGGGAGACCAGAAAGTTGCTATTGGCCAACAGAACAGAACCATCTGCTAGAATTATGAATGGTTGGCTAAGCTTAATAGCCATATCTGTCCTAACCAGTAGCAATTATTTTAGTAAATGGTAATCAAACAAGCAGGTGAACAAAGATGGGAATAATGTATAACATTTGGAAAAAATGAAAGTGGAAAATGTTTAAGAAATAGGTAAGAGTTCCAACAATGGGGTGTTTTTCAGTTTCAAGTTTTATAATCAGTCTCTCAAAAGGCACTTCGCATGGCATGTGATGATTAGCTTCAGTTGTAAAGAGTTTTACAATGTTTTGCCACTTCCTTTTTCTTTTTTTGTTCTTTCCTTCTTTCTTTTCTTTTTTGTGGCATTCCATTTCTCTTCTGCAAACAGCTAGGATGAACTTGAGCATTCTCTGTTTTCCGTTAGGTCTGATTTGCTGCAGCTTTCTGCCTTTAAATTACTTCTGAACCACAGAATCTGGCAGGGCTCTTTGGAAGGCATTTGAGGACAACTACTTGATCTGGAGTTCAGCCATGTACGGTATTTGAAGGCATAGAACAAAGCAGTATAAATTTGGATTGTTTTACTAAATGTTTATGACTCTTCCAGGAGAATTGAAGAGAAATCTTTATTGAGACGCAGTATGTAAATACTCACTTTTATTGTATCAAGAAAAGCTTTCAACTTTTCTATATGAAGACAAAGGCCTATTTAATGGCCTTTCCTTAGTAGTGTCCCTAATCTAACATTTCTTGTCTAGTTACAGCAGATTAAGCACATATAAGAATTGCTAACATCAGATATACTTAATTTAAGGAGGACTGGCCAGTTTAGTAGATTAATCACTTCTGTTACAGCTTTGCCGCCATAGTTGAAATTCAGTCTGACGAAAAGCAAATGCAAATCTTTATAATCTCTGACAGCAACTCCATTTCGAGAATAATTGTTTTGATATTTTGTGCCAAATTCTAATCGCACTTACACCCATTCTACCTCATTGACTTAAGTGTGTTGTATGGATGTGTAAATTAAAGCAAAAATTGGGCTTCTGTGTCAACTTAGTCACTTAAAAAGAAGACACTCAGTAACGAAAATAGTTATAGGCTATCTGCTTTAATAATAGCTGCCATGTAGCAGTTTTCATCAGTAGATTTTGAAGTGTTTATAAGGAGATATCTGTATCCTATTGTTGGGGAAACCAAGGCACTGAGAAGTGAAGTGACGTACTCAAGTCACCAGGCAGGTCAGCAAGAGGTTTAGGAGATGAGGATTTTATTCCCAGCTCCTGGTTTAGTGCCCATTCCACACTACTTCCTTTTACCAGTTGAAAAACCCCTCATGAAAGTACGTGAACTGAAATCTAATTTTGAGAATGTGTTTGAGAGAGACTAATGGCAAAACATGGAGAAGCATGTATTATTAGACACTAGTACCAAGGCATTAAATATGCTTTTAAACAACCAAGGATCTCAGTCTGTGTAATGACTGTACCATGAGTTTGCTGCCATTTTTTCTTATCCTCTGCAGCTTGTCGTCTTTGTGTGACAATTTCATTGTGTTTCCAGGAACTTGAAACATAAAGGATTACTTTTTCTAAATGTGGACAGTATTTTTGTGCGCACAACTTGATGTGCAGAATCACTTATGGTGTTTTTACCACATTTCCATGTGCAAAACACAACTTGCACATGCAAATTTAGTACATGTGGACTCTTCCCATATAAATTGCAATTTCCATGTGGGATACAGCTTAAAAATTGAATATAAATGGGAGACCAGCTTGAAACCCTTGGAAAATTTGACGCAAATAGATAGTGCTGTTTTTTCTATGTCAATTTTATTTCTGATGTTAAAAGCGATAAATTCTAAATTAAGGACATTGCGGATGAATACATAGAACAACTCTTTGTTTTTAAGACTGAGAGCTAAGTATCTGCTGCTGAAAACAGTGTAGTGTATTTTAAGTACACTAAAGATTTTTGGCTCTCATCAAACAATGCTATGTTTATAAAGTAGCTCAGATTCATGATATTTGTTCTATAACTTTGTGACTTTCTTGTCTGCCCTACTAATGTACTACTGAAATTAATGTGTTTAAAAAGATTATTCTGACTTTATCAGCAAGTTTGATTAATTCTCCAAGGTGTAGTCATTCCACTTTAGAGTATAAGTAAAGGGCCAAATTTTCTGCTTTGCAATGGTTACTGTTCACCAGCTGAAGAAATGCTTGAGTGCAGTGTGTGCCTCCTTGTCCTATATGCCCCCTATGCTTGTGTCTGCTAGGAGCGTGGCATTGGAGTTGGCTGTCTCTATGCATTCTGAAGACTCCCCCATGTTTAGGGAATCCTGAATTGGAGAGATGCAGGTGTTTTCTGTCCCCAGAGCATTGCCAAGGCAGGAGATGGATTGTGTGTCTGGCCTACATTGTGTAAAGGCCGAGTCCTGCAGAGTGCTGAGTAAAAAGAACAGGAGTACTTGTGACACCTTAGAGACTAACAAATTTATTTGAGCATAAACTTTCATGGGCTACAGCCCACTTCATCGAACGCGTAGAATGGAACATATAGTGAGGAGATATATATATAGTGAGGAGAGAATATGAAAAGGTGGGAAGGAAGCACAGCACCTTTCAGCATCATGCCCCTACTTGTCAAAATACATTTTCAGGAATGTCAATGTATATTTGCAGTCATTACTTTTATGTAAGGAAGAATGATCTGTGAGTGTTTCTCTTTCTTTTGTTGTGAACTCTTGCCCAAATACTTTCTTAATTAAGAAAAAAATTAAATTAAAAAACCCACTATTGATGGTTGCAATTCACACACACACTTTTCTACTTTATTGCTGGTATGTCTTGTACCTCCATATTCCTTGCACACAGTACAGCTTAATAATTAATAAAATACATCATGTAAAAGTAAGTCTTAAGGTATCTCATATAAACACTGAGTTCCCTAATAGCTCTTTCTTAACGTTGATTAGGCAAAAAATACCATTAAGTTGGTGCTGTTTGAGGAAAAATTATGAAGAGCTTGAGGAATGGAATGTTTCCTTCATAATCTTTAGAGTGGCTTTTTCTTTTCTTTTCAGGAACAGGTTGAAAATGTACCTTTATTGAGCCAAAAGTAGAAATATTTTACATGTGAATCAATTGCAGTAGTAGCAGCTTCAATTCAAGCAGCATGAAATTTCCAGCCTGCTTCCTGATGCCAATTAAGGGTGCAGCAACAGGAGTCATTTAGAATAAAAAGGCAGGAAAGTGACAAAAAGCTTGTAGCTATCTGTGTATATGGGAGTTCTAGGAGTTATTTAGAAAATAAATGTTTTTTCATAATTTTTGTAATGTTGGAAAATGAAGATTTAAGTACCTGATGATGAAAAAGCTACTTTATTTTTAAAGGCTGTTAGGAGTTACTAAAAATAACATTTAACAGAGATGTGGGAACAATATTAGGAAGAGGGCACATGTTCTGATCACAACTGGTTATTATGGGACAAGAGGAAAAATAGCTGAAACGCAAAGTTTTCCAAAGTTGGATTTGGTTTTGTATATAGTATCGAACCATGCCTTATGTGAAATGGAATTCATAACAGACATAAAAGGAACAAGAGCAATATGTATTTTATGGAAGAGTCATCTCTTAATTGATTCATTGATAAAAGATTTAGAATATTTTATTTCAAATAAGCAAAGCTTAAAGAAAGGCCTGGTCTACACCTAAAACATAGGTCGACCTAGTTACATTGCTCAGCTCAGTGAAAAATTCCATGCCCTATGTGATATAGTTAGGTTGCCCTAATCCGCACTCTAGATGCAGTTTTGTTGGTTGACCTAATCCCCACTCTAGATGCAGTTTAGTTGATGGAAGAATTCTTCCATTGACTTAGCTACTGTCTCTTGAGGGGATGGATTTTCTACAGTGATAGAAAAATCTCCTCCCTCGCTGTAGCAAGTGCCTTCACTACACTGCAGAGACATAGCTATAGCTGTAAAAGCAGCAGAGAATCCTGTGGCACCTTATAGACTAACAGACGTTTTGGAGCATGAGCTTTCGTGGGTGAATACCCACTTCGTCGGATTCATGTCATGCATCTGACGAAGTGGGTATTCACCCACGAAAGCTCATGCTCCAAAATGTCTGTTAGTCTATAAGGTGCCACAGGATTCTCTGCTGCTTTTACAGATCCAGACTAACACGGCTACCCCTCTGATAGCTGTAGCTGTGCCACTGTAGTGTTATGTACACAAACCCTTACTCAGGGTCGGCTCCAGGGGCCAGTTTAGCAAGCAGGTGCTTGGGGCGGCCACTCCGGAGAGGGGTGGCACGTCCAGGTATTTGGCAGCAATTCAGCGGAGGGTCCTTCGCTCCTGCTCAGAGCCAAGGACCTCCCGCTGAATTGCCGCAGATTGTGACTTTTTTTTTTTTGGCTGTTTGGGGCGGCAAAACCTCTGGAGCGGGCCCTGCCCTTACTGACGAACACTGAACAACTCTGCCACTGTTAATTTCCTCTGCCACTCAGCTTATTTGATGCCTAGCCCATCATTGCTCTGCCTCTTCTCTAATTTCTCTTCTCTGCTTAGAAGAGCTCCCCATGCTTCATGGAAGTAATTCTGTTAGAAAAAAGTGCTAAATTGCTGTCTACAAGACTTTTTTTTTTTTCCCCCCCTTCCTAAGAGCAGAGTTGTTTTGAGCAGCATGGAGAAACTTGGCAGTGCTCAGTGCATTCCTCATTTGTGTTCAGCTGCAGAAGAATGAAACAGAGATTGGAGCAATACAGTAGTGGTATTTAAAGATTCTACCACAGTAGTAGAGTAGACTAATACAATTCTATTAATATGGGTCATAATAAGAGAATATTCCTTAAACTACTGCAGTCCGTGCAATACAGTTTATTTGTATGAAGCTGCAAATAGATGTCAGTGGGATACAATACTTCAGAGGTCGGTGCAACTACTGCCTTCCACATAAGAAAAAGAAAGCAACACAGTAAATGGAATAAAAGAAAAGAGAAATGAAATGTAAAAGCAGCAAAGACTTAAGTAGTCTCGCAGCATCTGCTAGTCTCAGTGAGAGGAGAATGGAAGAATGCAGTAATGAAGGACGGGAACAGTGAATGGAGTTTAGTGTCAATCAGATTAAAGTGTATAGAAAAGTTTTTAAGGTGAAAGTTGAAGAGAGTAATTAGATTGGATGATGGAATTCCAGATAGAAGAGAGAGCACAAAGGAAAAGTTAGCCCCCAGCTGGGTAGTCACAGGAATGGGACAGTCAGGAATGCATGAGTGGGGCGTCATTGGATGATAGATACAAGACTAGAAAGTTAGGGTCGGGTGAGTCCAGGGAGAGTTTTGAAAACCAGGCCAGTGACATGAATTGGATTCAGTGATAGATATAAATATGTTACAGTGACATAATTATGGATGTTTTAAAGTTTTACTTTCTGGAGTTAAAGAATAGTCTTGTAACAGAATTCTGGATCCTCGCTGTTTTAGACTGTAGGATTTAGGAAGACCACAAAAGAAAAAATTGTGCTAATTGAGATGGTGTGTGATTGAGGCACGAATAAGAATGTAAATAGAATATGCAGTTAAAATAAATAACTTCTGCTTCACACTGTGAGTATTTGGGATATTATTGAAAGAATCCAAAATGACTGTGCACACATTTTTTAAATAAAACTAAATAAATTACATTCTATAGACGTTTTATTAGAACATCTTCGTGCATGAATTTTCAACTTATGTCCCAAATGAAATGTTTTGTTTTTTTAAGTCCATTGACTGAATTTTAAATTTTGATGTTCAGTTACAATGAAAATGAGCACATTTTCAGTGCCTAGATAGATTCCTTAGAAGCAATTGCATCCAGATCTTGGTCAATTTCAAGTTAATGTACACTAAGCAGCGCCCCATTAATAAGTGGAGGTTATAGTAAAATATTCGTTGAGATAGCAATGGTGTTGGAAATGTGTATTAATGTAGTTTTGAATGGCTTTCTTTCATGGTAAAAATAGTATTTATTATACATACAATAGAAATTTAAACCTAATTCAGGGTCTCATGAGTTTACTGACGTAACTTTTCTCATCGACACTGTTATGATTGGGATATCGGCTGTCTGATCCAGTGGTCATAGCAGGCGTCGGTAGTCAGGCCGGGTCAGATACCAGGAGGTCAGAGTTGAGACAGTTCGGAGGGCAAAGAGAGTTAAGTGTTAAGAGGCAGGCAAGGTCAGATTACCAGGTGATCAGGGTCAGGTGCCAGGTTATAGACGGCAATCAAATAGGGAGGTCATAGATCAACTTGGGTCAGAAGCCAGAGCCTAGGGTCTATCACAAGCAGGATCTGGAGCAGAAACAGGCAGGCAGTCTGTGTGTGTTTGCTAAGAAAGCTCCCCACTGTGATTTCCTGGTTTATATACTGGTACCAGCCAATCAGTGAGTTGTGAGGGGCTACCACTCGGGGCCTGCTCAGCCGTACTTCCTGTTGAGTGGTCCTTCAGTGGGGGCCCAGCCAAACCATCTAATGATGATGCAGAGGTTTCCTTGGTCCCCATGCAGGTTTTTATTCACACAAATGGAACTACATAAATAATAAAAGCACCTATATCTCTAGTGCTTTATAATGCATCCTTTCCTTAAACCTGTGTTCTGTTAGAATTAGCTCAGTTTCTGGCCAAACTAATATGTTTTTTTTCTTCATCTGTGGCCTTGGCCAGTAGAGATGCAGTGATACCCTCCGACAGTTTTTGTCTCTTTCCTATTTAATTTTTAAACTCTTCAGGGCAGGGACTGTGTTTTTCTATGTATTTGTAAAGTGCCTAGCAGAATGAGGCACCAGTTTCATTTGGGGCCTGCTAGGTACAACTGTAATATAAATAAATAATAACAATAGTTGAAACTAAGTGGATTCTAGTAATCTGAAAAAATAATTTGATTACTCTATCTCTAGCCTTTGACCAAGAAAGCTTTAACTTGTGTTTTTAAGGGAATCTGTATGCTTGCTTTCCAACATACAGTAACTCCTCACTTAACGTTGTAGTTATGTCCTGAAAAATGCAACTTTAAGTGAAACAATGTTAAACAAATCCAATTTCCCCATAAGAATTAATGTACATGGGGGGGGAGTTAGGTTCCAGGGAAACATTTTTTTTGCCAGACAAAAGGCATTATATACATTTTAAACAATTTTTAAACAAGCAATTTAATACTACGCTCTGGGGAAGTAGAGTACAAATGCTGTGTGTATACAAACACGGTACAGTACTATAGTTGAGAGGTGCCTCTGCCTTACCCCACACAGGCACAGTCCTCTGGCACTACAGATGAGGCACGCAAGGAGGCTGAAGGTGCTGTAGGCTAGGAGAAGTATGTTGCGCGACAGCGGCAGCTTCCCCTACTCTGCAAGCACTGGGGAAGGGGGGAGGGGCTCAACCCTCAGCCTGCCCACTCACCCCTTCCCCCAAGCTCTCATCCTTAACCTGCCTATTCTCCCCCCCACCTACTCTTCCTTTACTTCCCATGCTGCATCCTCGCTCCTCCCTCCCCTCCCTTTTAAACACTGGAAGACAACTGATTGCCGCCAGCAGGTGAAGGAGGGAGAGCCTGCATGCTGAGTCTTTGCTCCTCCCCACTCCCTCCTTCCTGGGGAAGTCAGCTGGCTTGCAATGTTTATGGGGAGAGGAGCGAGGACTGAGTGTACAGGCTTCCCCTCCTGCCCAGGGCAATCAGGTGGCTTGCGGCGTTCAGGAGGTAGGAGAGGGAGGGGGAGCCTGTGCGCCGAGTCCTCGCTCCTGCCCTCGAAATGTTGCAAGCCAGCTGATTGCTATGGGCAGGAGGCAGGAGAGGAGGGAGAAGGTGCTAATCTGCGGGGTCTGCCACAGGCGAAGGCGCTGTGGGGACGAGGGGAGGGGGGACATAGGGAGACTGCCAGTTGTGGAGAAAGCAGCCAGCCAAACAACGTAAGAGTGGACACAACTTTAAATGAGCATGTTCCCTAATTGATCAGCAACGTAACAACAAAACAACGTTAACTAGGACGATTTAAAGTGATAAATAAAATGATAAAATCTGATAGAGAAAAGCTTAGTGAATTATTTAGATAGTGATTTTTCTCTTCATGTTAGAAAGATACGTCCATCCATCAGACTAGATGATCGTATTGGTCCCTTCTGACCTATGAGTCTATGAGTCTATCATAAAAAAAAAAAAAAATCTGATCTCTCACAAATAAGCAGAGAAAATCCACCAACCTCCAAATCCTCAGAGAAAAATTATGAAAAAATAAAATTAAATAGTCTCTCAATCATGCATTTAAGTAATGCCAGAAGGGATCATTATGATCTTCTAGTCTGACCTCATATATAACACAGGCCATAGAACTTTCTTGTGTTAATTAAATATAAAATTCTGTTCCTTATTAGTTCTTCTCCAACTTGGAGCTTCATGAGGGCCAGTATTTCAACCTGGATAATGTAAATGGGCTGTGTTTGACAAAAGAGCCTAGGCATAAATCTTGCTCACATTACTGGAGTAGTCCTATTGGAGTCATTGGGCCAGACCCTCAACAGGATCAGTGTATCAGTCAGTAGCAAACGTCTTTGACAGCCTTTTCTCCATTTGTTTTTATGGCCCAGTGCTCTCAGCTCTTCCGTTTACACTCTGACTGTGTTTTCAGCCTGGCCTTCCTCCCACCATCCTATCTCTGTTGATATTCCACAGGACTCTTGAGTTTAGTCCCCTCTTCTGTCGGCACCTAATTTCTAGGTCACCCCATCTATTTACACAATATTAATTATCACCTGTATCAGGATGAGTCTTGAATCTTCTCCTGCACTATTATCCTGCCTTGTGCTGTTCAATATCTCATTTTTTACTTTCTCTATTATCCTAGATGTTTTGCTGCCAACTCAGTCTTAACATTGAAAAAATAAGCTTAAACCATCTAAATCTTTACCTTTTCCCTTAGGTTAGACATCCCCATCATCCTTTTCCATCACTATTTCACACAGGCTTGTGTACTTATTCAATTCTGTCCTCTCCTTCACTCTCCATATTGAGGCTGTTACCAAGTGTTGCTGCCTCTTTGTCTACAAGTATAGAAAGTATGACCAAAATAATTGTCCATGCCCTACTCCCCATGTACTTTGATTACTGCAACATCTTCCTCTCTGGCTTATTTCTTTGCTCATCGGTCAGACCAAATTACTTTTCTCTTTGAATCCCTTCACTGGCTCACTCTTACCTACCATGTCACATATAATCTTGTTCTTTTCTCAGGGGCGGCTCCAGGCACCAGCGCAGGAAGCACGTGCCTGGGGTGGCAAGCGGTGGGGGATGGCCTGCAGGGCGGCAGGCAGGCGGCTTTCGGCGACGCACCTGTGACTTCGGCAGCAATTCGGTGGTGGGGATGCCGAATCCGCGTGACCAGCGGGCTGCCCACGGGTGCGCCGCTGAATCTGCGTGACCAGTGGACCGCCCACAGGCGCACCGCCGAAAGCCGCCTGCCTGCCTGCCATGCTTGTGGCAGCAAAATAAATAGAGCCGCCCCTGTCTCTTCTTCAAAGCCTTGCACAACTCCACTCCGCCTTATGGATCTTGGGGGGTGTGTGTGTGTGTATAATGTATCTGAAGCAATATTTTTTGAATAGTTCAGGCTGTCTGATATTGGAATTCAACACTTGCATTCTTTTCTTAATTTGAATAAAAATTTTCCATGCCCCATTTCACGAAATGAAATCTCAGTGTTAGTGCAGCAGGGTTTCTACCTTCTACTCTTCACATCTCTACTAAAATACATCATTCTCTGTGACAACTAGAGATAGTAGCCTAAGTCAGTTAAGTTCCCTGTCTACTCCCAATGTTTTGAAAGAGGAGGAATAGAGGTAATTTAGAAATATCTTAGAGTTTCTGATACATCTTGTCTTACCTGTGTTTGTTGTTTCACTTGTAAGTTCTTCAAAGCAAAGTCTCTGTTTGCATCTTGTACATCATCAGGCACATTGGTACTTAATATTTCACTTTGAAATACCTTTCAAAATGAAATATTATCTTCTAATATGTAAGCAGTAACTATGGTTTCTAAATCTAATCCTGTATCTTCAACACAGCAAATAGTATTTTACAGTTTTACATGACATGACAATGACTATGAAAAATCCTCCCCAGACCAAAGAGGAACAAGTGAAGAGCAGCTATGAATTCATTATCCCGTGTCTCAACTTTAACACGATCCATGATGTAGCATTTATAACTTAAAATATTCTCCTGTATGTGAAAAGTGTGCTATTTAACTTTTCAGTCTTGAAGTCTAATTGACAATTTTTTGTTGATTTGAAGAATGTCATGTTTCTCATGATATACATTTGTAAGGTGTTTGTTTGCCTGTAAAGTGATCAGTCCAGTGAATTGTTCATGACAGAAGGCAAAGTGAATGAGTTAGCCCATCAGATCATACTTCATGAGTCTATTCTTTTAAAGTTTGACATGCTCGTGCTGTTTATAGAATATGTATTTCAGTTAACAACACCTTTAAATTGGAATCATGAAGCAAGATTTGTCTCTTCACACGGTTCATGTTAGTGGGCTTAGAAATGTGTGACACCTGTTCAGCGCTTAGAATTAACGCAAATACTTCTAAAGACAAGTTTGGTAGACAAGCTTCTGGTCTTTCGCGTGACTCATGTTTTGTATCTGTGGCTGTTGAGTGTTCATTCATAGTGGAGAGAGGTCATTCACTAGCATACTTAAACTTTTTTCTTATTATAAAATACTGCAAGTTACAGAGATGCATTGGTGGAAAGCATTCATACATATGCAGTAATATATTTGGAATGTCTTCAGGTATGCATATATATTATAATATTTTGTATTCCTTAAATCAGCATTTCACTAAGGGGTACCAAGTGGGATTTACAAAAGCATTTTTGGCACCTCACTCTCATTGAAGCCAATAGACGTTTAGTACCTAATCTGTTTAGGCACTACTGAAAATCCCACTAGTCACCTAGCTGCTTCAGTAGGCATCTAAATACTCTTGAAAATCTGGCCCTATATGACTTCCTCAGGGAGGTGCTTCTTCCTTAAGAAGGGAGATGGTCTCTAAGGCTGCTAAACCCTGACCATCTGTGGACATTCCTGGAAACAGAGTTTAGTTCTGCATAACTTTTACACCTTTCCCGTTTAAAAAAAAAAAAGTAATTATTTACTCTTAATTTCCTATGTAACTATAATAATCCAATTGAAAAAATATTTTGTGATGGCTAAAACAGATTAGATTAAAAACTATTTTTGGAGCACTGAAACTGACCAGTTCATAAATCAAAATAGATATGTATTATATGCTTGTTATGTTAAATTACTTCATAGTTTTTCTGTTAATCAGGTTTATATGTTTTTGAAAAACAAATAAAAAAGAACCTGGTCCACTTAGTGCTGAAAAAATGTATGGGGCCAGGCCAACTTTTTTGTTTGTGTGTCTTCAGATTAAAGGTCTCATTTATCATTGTCTGTGCTGAGTTTGGAAAGTACAGAGGTCTTTTTCATATATAATATAATATCTGAAGCAATACTTTTGCATAGTTCAGGATGTCTGATACTGGAATTCAGCAATTCTGCTTTTTCCTATTTTGAGTGAAAATATTATGATGTTTTGTTAAAGTTGCTTTGTGTGTATGTGTATGTGTGTATATCTATGTATATAAGCAACACTGCTAAAAGACACATGATTTTGTTTACTAGTAATGCTTTGTTGTGAATGCTCATGCATTTTTAATCTGGTTTTGGATCATTGCTTAAAGTGGACATTACCAATCAATCAAAAAATAATGGGCCTGATTCTCAGACTAATTCTACCAGCTTTGAGGTGCCTCATCAGCACAAAGCAGGAGAACGCTTCTTTAAAGGGGCACCCAAGGATTCCCCTGAGAAAAGGAAATCGCTGTGGCACAGAGTGACTGTGTAGCTGGTTATACACCTCCCACTGCCGTTCCCATTTGGGTAGGGGACATATTGAGGGAGGGGAGAGATGTATTGGGGTGTGCTGGGGCAGGAAGGGAGAAGGACAAGGGCAATGCACAGCGCTATACTTGATTCTCAGCTGGTCCCTATGGGATCATTGCAACAGGCATAAATTAAAGAACCCCTAGGATGCTTTCTAAATTATGCCAGCCCAGAATCAAGACAGTGGAAAGATGGCTTAGAGCAGGGATGGGCAAACTACAGCCTGTGGGCCGAATCTGTCCCGTCAGGGTTTTCAATTCGGCCCGTGGGATTGCCTGTCCTGTGGCACAGTCACCATGCCTGCCCTGGCCCCACGTCGCTCCTGGATGCGGCCAACACCATGTCCCTGCTGGGGGGTAGGGCTCCAGGGTAGGGCTCCTCGCCTGCGGGGGCCCCCCCCAACATAGCTCCCATTGGCCGGGAGCGGGGAACCACAGTCAGTAGGAGCTTCAAGGGTGGTATCTGCAGGCGAGGGCAGTGAGTGGCTGAGCCACCTACCCCACCCCTAGAAGCCACTGCTGGACATGCTGGCCACTTCTGGGAGTGGTGCGGGGCCAGGGCAGGCAGGGAGCCTGCCTTAGCTCTGCTGCTTGCCGCTGCCATCCTGGAGCCGCTCGAGATGAACGGCGCCAGACCGGAACCCTGCATCCTGAACCACTTCTTCACCCCACACCCCAACCCCCTGCCCCGAACCCTCTAACCTCCTGATGTTCCCTTCCTGCACCCCCTGCCCTGAGCCCCCTCCTGTACCCCAACCCCTTGCCCTGAGCCCCTTCCTGCACACCGTACTACACCTCACACTCCTTCCTGCACCCCTCGCCAGCTCTAAATTCATGGCCCTGCATATAATTTCCCCACCCAGATGTGGCCCTCGAGCCACAAAGTTTGCCCACCCTGGGTTCGAGCTATTTCCCCCTCCCCCTCCTACACACACACCTCACCACCCAAGCATACTCAGCTGCCTCAAGAGTTAACTTAGCTCTTAAAATGCTATCCATTTTATAGGGGGAGAAACAGTGACCCTGGTATTTAGGTCGATTAACAATTTCCATTATAAAAATAATCATGGAAACTTTGTTTTGAAGAACTCTAGCATTTCCACCGTTTTCAGCAAGACTTTAAAATTTGGCAGGGGGGATAATCCTGGAGTCAGGGGGATACCTTGTGCTGTCCCTATGTAAATCTTTGTTCTGATTTGGTTGAGTCTATTAAAAGCCACCATTTTTCTGTCTGTTTCACACAATACATTGGCCCTGGTTTGAGGCCCAACGCTTTTAAGATTCCATTAAGAGTGCACGTATGCTGCATCTGTGTCTTGTTTCAGCAGTCTGCACACAAAGTGAAACCTTCACAGGGATCACAGAAAAAATGGATAACAGAAAACTATGTGCACTTGACTCAGTTCTTCTACTTTCTGTTAGTTCTTGCACCAGTTCAGCCAGTGAAGCATCAGCTCATGAATAGTCCCATTGAAGTTTGGTACACCTTGCTAAATTGAGGCATCTGTGCCCTTCATCACCATTATTTTTGAGCAAAGCCTCACAGTCCTGTACTCTCAGAGAGACAGGGGTCCTGTGGAGGGGAAAAAAGTGTGTAACCATGGAATTAACTGGATTATAATTTATATGAACAAGAGAGATGTACAATTATGGTTACGTAAGCATATTTATAGAAGACTAATTATGGGCAAAGATTAGAAGTTCATTACATTTTGGGGCCTAATGTTGGTTGTATCCCTAAAAATGTCTGTGATTTCATTTTTCTGGGTTGCCAAGAAACTTGAAAGAATAACAGTTCTGTGACACAATTGGTGTTAAACTGATGAAATAGTAAAGTTGTTTTATATGGGTTTATAAAAGACCCTAGAATGAATGCAAAGCTGTAATTCATGAAGGGTGTCTTTGTCAGTGCCCAGAGTTGAGTAATCTGACCTAGTAGTTGGAGCCCAGAATAGAATTGAGGTCACAGTCAGGAGTCACGTCAACGGTTGTAGCCAGAGTTAAAAGCCATGCCAAGAGTAAAACTGGAGTCAGAGCCACAAGTCATGCCAAGGGTCAAAGCTGGAGTCTGAGTCAGAGGCCACACCAAGAGTTAAGAAGAACCAGCAGTCAGGGCAAGGGTCAAAACCAGAGTAACTGGACTTAGGGCAAGGAAGCAGGAACCAAGAACAAAAGGTGGTAACAGGCGAGGAGGCAGGAACTTGCTCCCAGGTTTGGTCAGAAGGAGGCCTAACAACTAGCAGCTCAGACAAGGGGTGTGGCGGGAACAGGAAGCCGTCTACTACTAATCAGCTCATCCCACTGAGTCCACAGAGTTAGCACTTTTTTATAGGGTATTGGCTGCAGTTTCCTCATCTGGCCTTGCGGTGTGGCAGCACAGAGGGTAAGACTCTTTTTTTTTTTCAGCAGCATTGCAGGCCTGGGTTTGAGCCCTGAGGTGTCTGACACCCACCCCACAGACACCCAGTAGAAAGGCCTGTTTTGGGTGGAAGTACATTCTGTTTATATAAACAAATTTGGCAAATGGAAGTAATACATCCCAGTTATTTTGACAATGGTTAAGGAAACTGTGTAGATACTATTCAAGTACCTGGTTGACCTTTTTCAACTGGCTGGTCATCTAGGGGTGATGGGCAGTGTATGTTTGAGACCTGATCTCCAGGATGTGAAACATCTCCTTCCAGAACCTGGAGATAAACTGAGAGCCTCAGATTGTGATAAGATGATCGGGGAGGCCATGGAGGCAAAAAAAACACACACAATGAGGAGTTGTACGGTAACTTTGCAGTCAGAAGACACACACCATATAAAATGACCCATTTTGGTAAGTTGATCCACTACGGTTAGTAATTGTCCTTCAAATTCTGATAGTTCTACTGTAAAATCAAGGGTTATACCTCAGAAGGAGGTTTCAGACAGCATCAGGCTCAGACTCACTTCAAGAAGTTTTAGTTTGAGGGCAGATGTTGCAGGATTTGACCTAGGATTAGACATTGTCCTGCATTTGCAGCCACCAGAAGAAGTGGGATACTACACGCCAAGTATTGAATTCTCCTGGGGAGTTATCGTGCATGAGCAGCACCGTAAATCTTGGGGGCCCATCAGGGACCTATAGATAGTCACTAACATCTATAGAGACTAGTTCGTCGACCAGGAATTATGGCAGAGGGCAGCGCCAATATCTCCTGGGATGACTGTGTGATCTTTACAAAAGGACCGTTAGGATTGGCTACTCGAAGCGAGGTAAGAAAGTTCGATGATACAGCTCCACAAAGGAAATGGTGTGGTTTCAATATGCTGGGTGGTGGTTCCTTGGGGTTCATAGGTTCCATATAGTATTCACCCTTTTGTGAAAATGCATCTACCTTACTGTTATGATCATAAAGTCAAATCTTGAAAAGACCACGGCCCAGTGTAACTGCTGCTGATTTAGTGCCTTGGTGAATCACATATATTCCAGGTTTTTGTGGTCTGTTATGATCTAGTATGCGATTCCTGTCATCCCCCGCCACCCTCCGTAGCATTGTGTCATGTCTGGATTCCTTCCATGATTGCAAGGAATTCCTTGTCACTTATTTCATAATTGCATTCAGCTGGAGTACGTTTCTCCCCGCCCCCCCCCCCCAGGAGAAAAAATGCACATGGATGTATTTCTTGCTGATACCCCATTCTTTGGGACAGCATGACTCCAACGGCTACATCAGAGGTGCTGGCCTCAAGAGTAAAGGGTTGGTCAGGAACAGAGTGGTCCAGCACTGGGGCTGAGGTGAAAACTACCACTAGACATTCAAAAATTTGATGGGCCTTCAGGAGCCAGGGAAATGTAGCAGGTTTAAAAAGGATGGCAGTTATCAGAGGGGGGAGGGTGATTTATTTATTTTTTTTTTTTTTTAAGTTTGAGACAAGTGTCATGGACATGGTGTTCATGTTTATGGCTTGGTCACTGGAGTACATTGATATAATCCAGATATGTGATCACACATTGGTCTAGGATGTCTCAAAGTATGCTGTAAATTAGGTACTGAAAGGTGGCAGTGGTGTTAATAAGGTGGAAGACCATTACTAAATACTTGAAATGCTCATACCTAGTTTTGAAGGCTACCTTCCATTCACTCCCTGCCCTAATGCAAATTAGATTATATGCTTTTCTAAGATCCAGTTTTGTGAACACCTAAGTCAACCATACCTGAGCCAAGAGTTCTAGAATGAATGGCAGTGGGTACTGGTTTGTGTATGGTTTCTTGGTTAAGTACCATGTAGTCCATGAAAATTCTGAGAGCCCTCTTTCTTCTTAATGAAAAGTACTAGGGCATCTGTGGGGGAGGTATAGTGGCAGATGAAGCTGTTGTCGAGGTTTTCCTAAATATTTGCTCTTAAAGGCTGCTAATTCAGGCTTGGACATAGAATTTATGCATCTGAACAGAATTTTGGCTCTGGGTTGAAGGTCTGTCTGCTGTGCTAATATGTCTGCATTTCATTTTTCGAAGACTTCCTGGTAACCTTGGTATTTTACGAGAAGACATGGTTCATTATGGAGGCTTGGCCTTTCTAGATTTGATAATATGGTCACCTTGTGGGAGGTGGTCTGGGTTCTTGGAAGAGGGTTCTCTGCCTTGGGTGCTATAATTCTTCTTTGAGTGATTGCTCATGTGCATTCCACAATAGGTGTGCATGCTCAAAACATGCACCGGTGCCAGAAGTTTTTCCTTCAGCAGTACCCATAAGGGAGTGTCCCTAGCGACCCCTGGAGTGGCGCCTCCATGGCACGGTATAAGGGGCACTACACATTCCTCCCACCCTCAGTTCCTTCTTGCTGCCAGTGAAGGTGCATCGGAACTGCTCTGCTCCAGCTTGGCTACAGCTTCCCTCTTGGACTCTGTTAGTTCATAGTTTAGTAGTACCTGTAGTTGAAGTAGTTTAGCTTACAGTTAGTTTAGTGCACCCGGCTTTAAGTCATGCAACACTTGCAAGCGCCAATGCCTGTGAGTGATTTTCATGCAGACTGTTTACACGATCTGAAGGAAACCCATCTCAGCAGTCGCTGCAAGATTTGCAGATCCTTCAAGCCTCAGACCAAGAAGGAGCCCGGCTCCAAGCCCTTTTGATGAAGCCATTCTGATGAAGTTGACCCTGACTTCGACACCATTGTGCCGCTCTGAGTTGGCACCGAGCACCGTGGCATTGGTGCGTGGTGATCCTTTGGTGCCTTCCACCAGCCAGAACCGCTCCCCTTCCATGGAACCCTCCAAAAAGGCTAAGAAGAGGTCTTCACCACCGAGACACCTGAGCAAGACTGGGGGAGAGACTAGACCCACGTTGGGCAGTTCTTGGTTCTCCGTTGGCCTCCTGGCCTCTGACTCAGGTTGAGCGGAGTAGTCCGGCCCATTCTGTACCGACCTCCCAAGATGTCCGGGTGCCCTCTATGACAGAGGCCCTGCAAGCGGCCTGGGATGTTATGTCTGTGCCGGTACCAGGGGCGCTGATACCAGGGGCACCGCCATCATTGGCTCCCCGGTCCACAGGCAAGCCACCACTTGGATCCCCGCAGTCGCTGCCCGGTCAGTACCATTCACGGCCTAAGGAATGGTCCCAACATCGTTCGCCACTCAGCAACCGCCCCGTGCACGGTCCCAATTGACCCCCACCAGGTTGTCTGGCTGGGTACTGACTGCCAGGGGTTCCAGGCACCGCTCTGCCTTGAGGGACTGTAGACCTCACGAGGAGAGCGTGCCCCGTTAAGACCAGGACAGACAGCACTGGAGGTCCTCATCTCCGAGGGGCTACTATAGCTCTTCGTGGTATGGGGATCGACGCCATTCCCGTTCTTGTCTTACTTGAGGTCCCTGCCTCAGCACTGCTCCCACGGTGCCAGATGTCAATTGCCTGCACCTCGCAATCGCCCTCTCATGAGGCCCTCCTCAAGCAGGGGTTGGGGTGGCTCCTTGGCCTAGGAACAGTGGAGTTGGTAACAGAGGAGTTCAGACACAAGGGTTTCTACTCCCACCATTTCCTATTCTTGAAGGCCAAAGGAGGGCTCAGGCCCATCTTGGACCTGCGAGGCCTGGACCAGTACATGGTAAAGCTCCAGTTTCGCATGGTTTCTCTGGCCTCCATCATCCTCTCCCTGGATCCCACAGGCTGGTATGCTGCCCTCGATCTGCAGGACACGTACTTCTACATTCATATATTTGAGGGACACCGATGTTTCCTCGATTTCATGGGTGGGCAGGAACGCTACCAATTTATGGTCCTCCTGTTTTGCCTGTCCGGTGCTCCCAGGGTATTCACAAAGTGCATGTCTGTGGTAGTGATCTACCTCAGACATCCCGGGTCCAGATCTTCCCCATCTTGATGACTGGCTGGTCAAGGGCAACTCCAGGTTCCAGGTGCAGGATCACGTGGTGCTCCTCCTGTCCACGTGTGCCACTCTGGACCTGTTGGTAAACGACACCAAATTCATGTTAGTCCCAGTGCAGCGCATAGAGTTTATTGGCGCAGTCCTGGATGTGACGTCAGCCAGGGCCTCCCTCCCACTGGACGGATTCAGGACCCTAAGGGTATGTCTATACTACGAAATTAGGTTGATTTAGTAGAAGTCGATTTTTTAGAAATCGATTTGATACAGTTGATTGTGTGTCCCCACTAAGTGCATTAAGTCAGCAGAGTGCGTCCACAGGACCGAGGCTAGCATTGACTTTCGGAGGGTTGCACTGTGGTAGCTATCCCACAGTTCCCACAGTCTCCGCCGCCTATTGGAATTCTGGTTGAGCTCCCGATGTCTGATGAGGCAAAAACATTGTCGTGGGTGGTTCTGGGTACATGTCATCAGCCCGACCCCGCTCCGTGAAAGCAACAGCAAAAAATCGTTTCTCGCCTTTTTTCCTGGGTTAACCGTGCAGAGGACATACCTTGGCAAGCATGAAGCCCACTCAGCTCACTGTCACCGTACATCTCCTGGGTGCTGCTGATAGACGCGGTTCTGCATTGGTACACAGCAGCAGCTCCTTGTCTTTGCAAGTTAGCAAAGAGGGTTAGCAGCCATATTGCACCGTCTGCTGCTGTCTTATGGTTGCTCCTGGCTGATCTCGGAGCTGTTCAACTATAGGCTGAGCAAGTGCAGAATGGTGGTAGAATGTGCATTTGGCAGTTAAAAGTGCGCTGGTGCAGTTTACTGACTTGGTTAGACCTCAGTGAAACCAAGATTCCCATCATTGTTACTGCTTGCTGTGTGCTCCACAATATCTGTGAGAGTAAGGGAGAAATTTTTATGGCGGGGTGGGCGGTTGAGGCAAATTGCCTGGCCACTCATTACGCGCAGCCAGACACCAGGGCCGTTAGAAGAGCACAGCAGGGTGCACTCCACATCAGAGAAGATTTGAAAACCAGTTTCATCACTGGCCAGGCTAGAGTGTGAAAGTTCTGTTTGTTTCTTCTTGATGAAAACCCGTCCCCTTGGTTCACTCTACTTCCCTGTAAGCCAGCCGTCCTCACCTCCTCCCTTTGATCATCGCT
Source organism: Chelonoidis abingdonii (assembly GCF_003597395.2). NCBI lineage: Eukaryota > Metazoa > Chordata > Testudines > Testudinidae > Chelonoidis > Chelonoidis abingdonii. The sequence goes on along the minus strand of NC_133773.1, from coordinate 59,037,937 downwards.
TCCAGAGGCAATAAAGTCGTTGTTTCAAATTCATGCATTCTTTATTAATTCGTCACACAAATGGGGAGATAACTGCAAAGGTAGCCCAGGAGGGGTGGAGGAGGAGGGAAGCAGCGGGTGGGGTGGTGAAGGGACAGACAAGGCCACACTGCACTTCAAAACTTATTTATTGAATGCCAGCTTTCTGTTGCTTGGGCAGTCTTCTGCGGTGGAGTGGTTGGATGCCTGGAGCCCCCCCCCCTCCCCCCCCCCGTTCTTGGGCATCTAGGTGAGGAGGCTATGGAACTTGGGGAGGAGGGTGGTTGGTTAAACAGGTGCTGCAGTGGTGGTCTGTGCTCCTGCTGCCCTTCCTGCACCTCAGCCATATGCTGGAGCATATCAGTTTGATCTTCCAGTAAGCATTGCTTACTGCCTGCTCTCATCATGCTGACGCTGCCTACCATCTTGCTCCCGCCACCTGTCCTCTCGCGCGTCACTCCTGTTCTCACATTCATTTTGTGCTTTCCTGCATGCTAACATTGTCTGCTTCCATGCATTCTGCTGGGCTCTGTCAGTGCGGGAGGACTGCATGAGCTCAGAGAAGATTTCTAATCTTCGCAATCTTCTAATCTTCGCAAGCCTCTGGGATGGAGATGATATGGGGAGCGTTGAAACATTTGCAGCTGCGGGAGGGAAAAAAAGGGAGAGTAGTCTTTAAAAAGACACATTTTAGAGAACAATGGGTAGACTCTTTCACAGTGAACCATGCTGTTAACATTACATAGCATGTGTGCTTTCTTTACAAGGTCGCATTTTGCTTCTTATATTGAGGGCCTGCCGGTTTGGTGTGTGAGATCACACATGTAGGGCTGGCGGGCAACAGAATTCGGCTTGCAGGCAGCCATGGTAAGACAGTCTTTTGGCTTCTTTAACCTTCATAACATGTGGGAATGGTTTCAAACAGCAGCGCCCTCATTTCACATACCAAGCACCCATTGGGTTGGCGATTTAAAAGGAAGGGCTGTGGTTTTGGGGTTAACGTGCATCACAACCCCAACTAACTCTCCCCCCACACACACCCAGTTCTCTGGGATGATTGCTTCACCCCTTCCCCCATCGCATGGCTAACAGGCTTTGGGAGTACATCCAGGAGAGCTTCACTGAGATGTTCCTGGAGGATTTCTATTCCATCCCCATACATATTAACAGACTTTTCCAGTAGCTGTACTGGCCGTGAATACGTCCCAAGTCTTCAGGGCAAATTAATCATTAAACACGCTTGCTTTTAAACTATGTATTATATTAACAAAGGTACACTCCCCAGAGGTCCCTTCTCCTTCTTCTAGGTCTGGGAGCCCACCTTCAGTGGGTTGGGAGGGTACTAGATCCAGGGTGAAAAACAATTCCTGGCTGTCAGGGAAAACGGTTTCTCTGCTTGCTTGCCGTGTGCTATCTTCAGCATACTCGTACTCCTCCTCGTTATCTTCCTCATCCCCAAAATCCACATCCCTGTTGCATGAGAATCCATTGACCGAGTCCACCCACAGTGGGGTAGTTGTAGGGGCACCCCTTAGAATGGCACTCAGCTCATCATAGAAGTGGCATGTCTGGGGCTGTGACCTGGAGTGGCCATTTGCCTCTCTGGCTCTTTAGTAGGCTTACCTGAGCGCCTTAAGTTTCACACGGCACTGCTGCGAGTCCCTATTATAGCCTCTGTCCTTCATGCCCTTGGAGATTTTTTCAAATATTTTGGCATTTCGTCTTTTGGAATGGAGTTCTGATAGCACGGATTCGTCTCCCCATACAGCGATCAGATGCAGTACCTCCTGTTCGGTCCATGCTGGAGCTCTTTTGCAATTCTGGGATTCCATGGTCATCTGTGCTGATGTGCTTTGCATGGTCACCTCTAAGCTGGTCAAACAGGAAATGAAATTCAAAAGTTTGTGGGGCTTTTCCTGTCTACCTGGCCAGTGCATCTGAGTTGAGAGTGCTGTCCAGAGTGGTCACAATGGAGCACTCTGGGATAGCTCCCGGATGCCAGTGCTGTCGAATTGTGTCCACACTAACCCAAATTCATCCCAGCAGAGTTGATTTCAGTGCTAATCCTCTCATTGGGAAGGAGAACAGAAATCAATTTTAAGAGCCCTTTAAGTTGACAAACATGGCTTCGTCATGTGAATGGGTGCCGGGTTAAATTGATCTAATGCTGCTAAATTCGACCTATACTCGTAGTGTAGACAAGGGCTAAGGGAGCTCATCGGCACAGTCACAAGGTTCCCCATGACCACAGCCAGAGTGTGCCTCCAGCTTTTGGGCCACATGTTGGCGTGCACATATGTGGTTTGCCATGCCAGACTCAGGATGAGGCCCCGCCAGCTCTGGGTGGCCTTGGTGTTCTCCCAGTACAGAGACAGGATGGACAAAGTCCTCACTGTGCCTGAACCTCCCTACAATGGTGGTCCTCTCTGGGAAACATGCTCCACAGGGTCCCACTCAGGGGCAGGCCCCCATCAGTGGAGCTGGTGTCTGACACATCGGACCTGGGGTAGGAAGCCCATGTGGGGAGCATTCAGACCCAAGGTCTGCGGTCTGCGTGGGACCTTGCCCTACGTATAAATGTCAAGGAGCTCAGGGCAGTCCGTCTGGCATGCGTGGGCTTCCACTCGCAACTGGAGGGTAGAGTGATCAGAGTTCTCATGGACAACACAGCCTTGATGTTCTACAACAATAGGCAAGGCGGGGCCTGCTCCTTTGTCCTCTGCCAGGAAGCCCTCTGGCTGTGGTACTTTTGTATAGCCCACAATATTTTCCGGGAAGGCCACCACTTACCAGGTGCCTGGAACTCACAGGCGGATTGCCTGAACTGAGACTTTTCCTCTCAGCACAAGTGGTCACTACGTCCAGAAGTGGTGCACAGGATTTTCCAAAAGTGGGACACTCCCCAGGTGGACCTGTTTGCGACACAGGAGAACCACCAGTGTCCCCATTTCTGCTCCGAGGTGGGGTTGGGCATGGGTGCCATCTCCGATTTCTTCCTCTTGTCTTGGTCGGGCAAGCTTGAGTTTTAAGGAGAGACAAGGGGGTCCCCGCAGCTGCTCTGAGCACTGTAACTTGTTCCCTCAGGGAGCAATTTTCTTTTTGTGTACTTGTTCCATAAGTTGTGCTAAAAGGAGCAAGGAGTGGGAATCAGGAAAAGAGGAAGAAACTTGGTCTCAGGGTCTAATCTGCAGCAGGCCTAGTAACTAGTTGCGCAGACATTGGGTTTGGCAGGAGCTGGAAGATTTATGCTAAGAGGTGTCCAACTGGCAGTCTGCTGCTAGTCAGCTGATTACATTAGGTCTATGTAGTAGCCCCTGTTTGTGGGGTGTCAGCTGCACTTTCCTCATCTAATCTTGCAGCATGGTGGTGCCAGGGGTAAGGCTTTTGCTTGGCAACCCTCATGCCTAGGTTCAAGATCTCTGGCACCTGATACTTTGTTGCTAACGTAGCGCACAATTTGATCAGTTTATAAATGTCCAAATTCAGCCTTTAGACTGGAGTCATTATCAAATATTTTACTTTTAACATTTTTACCAGTAATATTTTTACTTTTAACTGTAGAAAAAAGTTTTGAAGTTATAACAGCAGAACGAAGTGAAGCTCAGGATTTAATTATGGACTTCATGGGACTAATTCTTCACTGAAGTCAGAATAACGGGGAAGGAAATCTGATTATTTGAAAAATACCCGACAATTAACATAATTTCATTTTCCATTTAAAGTTATTTGTTCCCCCTGTCAATGACAGCAACAAATGCAAACATTTTATTTAAAATTTTCTGTGTTTTATGTAAAATTGTAAAAGGAATTGTTTGAGGAATATAATTGACTTATTGGGAATTTTGAAATGATGAATATTGTAAGGGTATCTGGTACAATTTTTTACAGAGTAAATATTTATTACCTATCTGATTATAAACATTACTAATATTTGTTAACTCCATGGCACTTCAAGAAGTTCACTTAACCCATGTATCCAGTTGAATAGCTGAGAACATTTTGGTCTCCAGATAAATACAATTTGATCAAATAATTCACCACTGAGAGGGTTGACTTTCAAATTTTTTGGCATTCAGCATTTACATTCCTCATTATGGACTGGCGAGTGACTGCACTTTTGCAGTGAAGGGTGGAAGAAGCCTTTTCTCACTCGAATGCTCTAGTAGACTCAGTCTTTGTTATCCCCTGAGAAAGCAGTCTGCTCTCTGATTTAACATCACCCCAAAGGGGGTATTGAGAAGATGTATCCATGAACCTGCTTTCCCTTCTTCGTACATTGCCCACTCTATACTATTATAACAAAGCAGGCTGCATGAAGCAGGAAGCTCTGGATGGGTTTGTGTAGTGTCTGTAAGAAAACATATTTCAATTTCTAATAGTAGGAATTTTTAAAAAATTTAAAAAGTACTATAATTTATTGTTGATATATTTTTAAAAAAAAACAAACAAGCAAAAACCTTCCAGCGTGGTAGCCTTTTTCTCAGAAATGGCCTTTTGAGAGGCAAATTAGCAATTTAATCCATAGTTCATCCCAAACACACACTGGATCATTTTTTACTTTTTGTTACACCGCTATTCAGTTAATAGAATCATAGAAGATTAGGATTATAAGAGACCTCAAGAGATCATCTAGTCCAACCTCCTGCTCAAAGCAGGACCAACACCAACAAATCATCCCAGCCAGGGCTTTGCTGCTTATCTTCTGAGTTTTGGTGTTCCTTTTATATTTAATTTTCAATGTTACTTTTGTCCTTTCTTATTATTAGACATGGTAAAAATAATTTTAATTATTCTGTTTCCAAATGTAAGAATTCCCATTTTATATGGCCCCATTTCTGTAGCATCTGAGCAGCCACTTGGAAGACTGCTTATATATTCAGATTAGAGAAATCTTAAAGGCAGTAGTGGCTCATGGGGCAGTGGGGTTTGCATAGATCATTTAAAAGGGTAAACTTTTATAGGAAGAGCTGTAAGCCAAGCAGCCACTGATGACTAATTACATGATTTTGTTTATTGCACCCCTAGCCTGCAAAAATAAATCAGAGCTGGGGTTCAAATCCCCATGTGAAATTTAATGTGTCCCCTCTCCGTTGTGCATGCGATATATATCTTGAAAGGAAATTTCCACCATGTAAGCACTGTAATTCATATATAAAATGACCCTCCTCCACAAGGTGCTTAGGGGATAGTACAGTAATTCATACTACAGATAATAAAACCGTTATAAAAACACAATAAAAATACCAATGTGATAAAACCACATAAGCTATCTTACTTCACATGATGAAAATAATGTATTGGAAGTAACCAGGCTATATTTTCCCCTTGAGGAATGTCATCTGGCAACATAGGCAAAAAATAGGCCTTTGAGGAAAAAAAGAATGGGGCGGGGGGGGAGGGGGGCGGAAAAAGCATAGCTTTGTTGAACATCATTGGTTCATAAAGTGGAGTCCAAATTGGAGCCTTTCAGAGTTATCTGGGCAAATCAAAAAAGATATCTTTGCCTCAGTTGAATTTAAAAATGCTTTTCTTTCTAAATCTCTTTTCATGTCACAAAAAAATTTAGATTTTTTTTATGTATAGATGAAATATATTTTAATAGCAGGAAGTGCCCTTCAGCCTATGACCTACGTGGGCCAACAGCCAAAGAGTGTTTGAAAAATGTTCAGTGGAGATAATAGAAGGCTGTGTCTACACTGAGCTTCAAACAAAGTTAAAGAACTATATTTAGACATGGTTTAACTGTCCAGAGAATGTCTGGAGCCCTGTGTTTAAACAGTTTGATCCCTTTCACACTCCCTGTGTGAGTTTTTTGTGAAATTCCTCCACTGTTGCTCTTGCATCAGTGCAACTCTCTCCATCAGTTCTATCCATACAAGTTGAGGTATGAAAATTGGACGATGTCTCACTGATAGATGCTTTTCTTTGTTCAAAACTGCACTGAAGTTTTTCTGTGGTGGGGCATTTCTTAAATTCCTTTGACCCAGTTTGTTCGGCTCAGGACTATGAAATAAAAAAGCTGCCCCTATAGATTTATTAAACCGTTTCAGCTGAGCATTGTGAATTGCAGAGTTTTAAACCACTGAGGGACCTCCCCATTTTTCCAAGTTTCCAAAGTCCCCAGTGAGGATCTCCAGAATTATCTACCCAATATTTCAAAAAGTGCTGAAAGGGAATGTTCCACATTGGGGATAAAACATATTTGGAAGTTTCTGGGCCAAAAACATTACCATGTCCCCTTCCCCATACAAATACATAATAATTTCTATAAAAATATTTTCCAGAAATTTACTGCTTGTTGGGAATATTGAAAACCATCTTGCCATTGAGATGGCTGGGGAGAAACAAAATACAGCAACAGGCAGTAATGTCTTTTCAGCAGGAGAGAATTTATATAAATATAAATTGAAAAGGCAACATAAGCAAAATGAGTAACTGGAGGGTTGGTGCTCTGTTTCCTTTTCCCAGGAAGGTCTAACTGCAGGCCAAAGTCTCTTTCAAGCCCTTTCTCTAAGGGGAGACAGTTTATGAATTTAAATAAAAACTCAAAGTAACACAACACAAGACCTGACCAGACACAGGCTTTTAAAAGTGAAAATACTTCTCACTTTCAAACTCAAAACACCTAGTTTATCCAGTTAACCTCAACTTTCCCAAATATTATCCTTCTAGCAGCAAATCACGATGAGAAATTTCAGGCAAAATTTTCAGTTTTTGTTCTGAGTGGAGTATGGCCAAGACTGAGGTTATAATGGAAAGCCACTTTGAGCTTTTGGGCTAATTGGTAGCATTTAGCCACAGCCTAGAGTAGAAGAAAAATGAGGATCTGCATGACCCATGAAGTACTCTGGCTGAGAATTTTCCATAGTTGATGCAATCCTTTCCCCAGTTTCTCCATGTCCAGAGAAAGTATGCATGCTTCTCTATCCGTTTGAATTCTGTTCTGTTCAGATTCTAATGTCTCCGAGACTCTGTCCTCTCAAACACACACCTGGAGATTGTACTTCAGTACTTGTATGAGATGAACTTAAAAATACTGTTTCTTTTGTTTATATTTTTTACAGTGCAAATATTTGTAATAAAAAACAACAATACAAAGTATACAGTGCTCACTTTATATTGTGTTGTAACTGAAATCAATATATTTGAAAATGTAGAAAACATCAAAAGTATTTAAATAAATACTCTATAATTGTCCAATAGTACGATTAAAACTCTGATTAATTGTGATTATTTTTTAATCTCACAATTAATAATTTTAATCATTTGAGAACCCCACATTAAAGTAATATATGTTTGGTGGGTTGAGTAATCTTTTTTTTAATCTTCTGGTGCAATATATTGATTCTGGATTTGTCTCTGTGAAACTAGCAGTCACAAACATTCATTTTATTATTTTTTATTTAAGAAACGGGTAAGAAGAGTGGCACAAATGTGTCAGGAACTGTGGATGAGATTACTCTGTGACATCTGGGCCAGTTATTCAGAAGGACCCTGTTTTGAGGGGAGAGGAGGAAGACTATTAAGGAAAGATTCAGCTTTAATATAAATGATCTGATTAGTTTAAACAAAACACTTTTTTCCTATTTTTGATAGTGTGGATGTGTTTTCTTGACCTCTAGGTTCTACCCATCAGTTCATAAAGTGAAATAAGTTAGTTATTTTAGGTATTGCAGATGAGTTGTTTCACTCAAACCTTGAACCAAAATTGTGGCCAGTGGCTGTGTAAGAGACATTGTAAGAATTATATTCTTAAACCTGTGAAAATAAATAATTACTGCAAATGATCTAAGGACCATAAAAGAAGAGTTTCCCAAGGTCACACTTCATATTTTCTCAGACACTATACATGTGATGGTTTATATTACAGGCATATCTTGAGTACACATATATTTTATTCAATCTAAGCACAGTTCTGCTATAGCTAAGTACCTTTTAACTTCAAAATACTTATAATCAACAGACATAATAGAGTAAAGATACAACAAATAAATACAGTTTGAGATGCTTTCATTTTAGCAGTGTTCCTTTCACTCTGCTTTGCTGGCAATATATAATTTACTACTGTTCATATTGGTGTTTGTTCATATTTTTGGAACAGTGCATGAGAGAGACAGACAAGCACATAGCCTTCTTCCCAGCAAGTAATAGAAGTACTTGCAGAAATATGGAGCTGTAGAGTGTAAATACATTACCTCGACTAATACTGAGATTATATTTAATCTTATCACCCAGATACAATGGCTGTGGTTTCCAATGGTGGTGGATGGGTACTCCCATAATTCCTTTTGCTATGCCCCTGCTACAGGTGTTGTCTCTACTTCTCTCTATCCATTCATTCTCTCCTTTTGTGACTCCATTAATTTTTCCCCTCTAGTTTTGGTTTGTTTTTTTATTCAGTTTTCTCTTTTAGGGTTTTTTCCTCATCTTGCCTGATTGGCACTCTTTCCCCTCAACTGTCTGTTGGGGGGAAATCCATTGCTGGTTTTGTTTGGCTGGGACATATGCTGTAAGATATCATAACATCTAAGCTATGAGAATAGACACCCAGAGTTTAGACTGGTGAGCTACTTCCTGAACCTGTAATGCTGAATCCTTGAGCTGATACTGTGTCCATTTGTGTTGGGGACCACTGCAGCAGTCAGGTTTCAAGAAACTGTCCTCTGCTTTATCCAGGGCTGGCCCGTTCATATAGGCGAACTAGGCAGGGTTGCCTATGGTGCCAAGTTTAATGGGGCACCAAATTTGAGGGGAAAAATCAAATTAAAAAAAGATGGAAAAAAATGCAAATAAAATAACTGTCATTATTTCAATTCCCATGCACGCACGGAGGAAATATGAATTATAATTAATTTCTCTACATTTCTGAGAATTTATTAATATGTCAAAACTTTTATTTACTGCAAAAATAAATAAAATTTTAGCAATTTTTTTTCAATTTGCAATGTAGGATCAAGATGACCCACTCCACAATTTTGATAAGCTATAACTCAGCCACAGTGAAACACATCTGCCAGCGGCAAGAGCTGCAATGCTAGTGACGCCTAATTTGAATATACATGAAGGGTGCATAGCCTGAAATTCACGTAGAGCGGAGATATCGCGAGTTGATACATGTCAGAAGGTCATTTTTAACACATATTGCAGGTAGATGGTTAAGAATCGAGTGAATTACTGTGGAAAACTTTGTTTCTTGGTGCCAAAGAATAAAGAATAATGTCTTTCAGCATCATAAATCCAACATGTGAGTATCTTTAAGCGTTATTAAACCTTAGTGTTGTTATTACATATCTGGATGTATAATTATGAACTTTCCTTTGTTATAACTGGTTCACATGTAATAAATAAGGTCCATAAAAGAAAGGTAACAGCGTTAACGTTTAATAGACTACGAAAGTGATGACATCACATTCTAAGCGGATAACCTTGAGGAAGGGGTTTACTTTCCAAACAACCAGTGTTGGGTTATAACGTTGAAAAAGGTCATTTGGTTTCTGTGTAAATGCTGTAACTAACTGTTTTAATAGGCCAGTGAGTGTATGTTACTAATCATTGAACCTTTAAGCAGTGAAAAGACGTGTTGGGATGGCTGCAGTGTGGTTTAAATCGCCAGCCATGTGGGGTGTGAGCCATCCTTAACGCTATAATGCTTGCAGTCAGGAGCACAGTACATAACAATATTCAAATGCCCCATGGCAGAAAGAGGAAAAAGAAAACCCTCAGGAGCTGAGTATCATAAAGGAAAGGCTGAGAAGGAAAAGGACCAAGAAAAACAGCTGGGATCCTTCCTAAAATATGTTCTCTTTAATCCAAATAAAAATGGAAGCCATTCACAGCATCCAGATGAAGAAATTTTACTTGAAGAGGAGGTTAACTCACATCCTCATGGAAGCAGTTTGGAACATCAAGATGAAGGTATATTACTTCAAGATGAGGGTAGCTCACATCCACAAAAAAGCAGTTGGGAAACTCAAGATGATGGAAACTTACTTCTAGATGAAGGCAGCTCACGGCATCAGACTGATATGGAATGGAGAAAAGGTATTCACCTTCAGAGATGTGCAGAAATTGAAGTAAATGAAGTAGAAGGAAGAAAGGATGCGGAAGTTACAAACAAGTTACAATATGGGGACCCAGCTTCATGGTCCAGATATGATGACACTGTGCGTCAAATTCTCGTGCAAGATGGACCCGAACAAGTTCATGAATTTCGCTTCCCTATGGATGGAAATTAAAAAAAAATTTCTGTTCAGCATTACAAGAGGAAACTCATTAATGGGGAAGAGGAATTAGTCAAAACTGGTTACAATATTCAGTGTCGAAGGACTCTGTTTTGCTTTTGCTGCAAGTTATTTAGAAATCACTTACTAAAAATGGTTTAAAGGACTGAAAAAGCATATCTTCAATTCTGTACTTTCATGTGAAGAGAGAACATTTTGGAATGTTTTTGGAATTGGAAAGAACTTTGAATTACAATTGAAAAAAGGAAAAACTATAGATTTGAAGAAAATTTGTGTCATCAAGGAAAAAGAATAATATTGGTAACAAATATTAGAACATCTGATTGCTTTAGTGAGTTCTCGGTGGGCAAAATTTAGCATTCTGCAGCCACGGTATAAATGAAAAATTATATACTCCAGGTAATGGAAACTTTTTAAAATTTGTTGAATATCTAGCTTTGTTTGATCCAGTCATGAAGGAGCATCTAAGTAAGATATCTGATCATGAAACACAGGTTCATTACTTAGGAAAAAATATGCAGAATTAACTGATTCAAATCCTAGCAAATGCCATTAAAAAGAATATTGTAGAAGCTACCCATTCTGCAAAATACTTTTTTAATAATACTGGACTGGACACCAAATGCGAGTCATATTGAACAAATGACGATCATTTGTTTTGTGGATATGGAAAAGTCTGCAGATGAAGATAATGTTGAAGTGCTCATAAAGAAACATTTTTTTTGGGTTTCGAACCACTGAAGGAGACGACTGGAGCATTTATGACTGAAACTATTCCATAAGAGCTTGAAACAGTGTCATTATCTATTGAAAACTTCCGTGGCCAAGGCTATGATAATGGGAGTAATATGAAGGGTAAAAGCAATAGTGTGCAAAGGAGAATGAGAGAAATCATTCCCAGGGCCTTTTTTGTTCCTTGCAGTGTGCATACTGTGAATTTGGTTGTCAATGATGTTGCTAGATGCCGTTTGGAACTTGGAAATATTTATGATGCCCTAATTGAAACTTCTGATGATACTACCTTTACTGGATCATCTGGCAATATGGTACGTTCAGATGCATAAGCTCTTGCAAATGGCCTTTTCAACTTCAAATTTGTGACTTAACTCATTTTGTGGTATAATATCCTTTTCGAGATTAACCTCACTAGTAAGCAGCTTCAGGAAAAGAACTTGAATATACATTCTGCTGTTCAAAAACTGCAGCAAACTAAAAATATTCTCAAGGAATTCAGAAGCGATGAAGGGTTTGAAAGAACACTGCTAGATTCTCTTGAGTTTGCTGAAGAAATAGACTTTCCGACAGAATTTGAAGCAGAGCCAGTTTGTATTCGGCAAAGGAAACAGCAGTTTTCATATGAAAGACGAGACACACCCATTCAGAACCCAAAACAAAGTTTCAAAGTGAATTTCTACTTTGCAGCCCTTGATACTGCTATTCACTTGGTTCAAGAAAGATTTCAACATATGCAGCAACTAGAGTCAATATTTGGCTTTTTGTATGATATCCACAGCTTGCAAAAGAATTTTGTATAAAACTGGAGTCGGCATTGACTCATGAAAATTCAAAAGACATTAATGCTACAGATTTGTGTAGTGACCTTCAGGCTTTTTCAAGATGGCTTAAGAAACAGTCCACTCCTGAAGAAGTACTGAAGTTTGTTTGTGAAAATAAACTCAGACAGTTTTCCATCATTTTTATAGCTCTACTCATTCTTTTAACTTTGCCAGTTTCCATAGCTAGTGGGGAACCTAGCTTCTCAAAATTAAAATTGATAAAAACATATCTGTGTTCAACAGTGGTGCAAGAGAGACTTGTTGGACTTGCCACAGTGTCAATAGATCTGGGACACTGAATCTAGAAGAACTAGTGACTGAATTTTTTCAAAATGTAAAGCAAGAAAAGTCATATTTTAAGAGCACAGGGTGTTTTGTACTCAGAGTGTTTTGTAAATACAAGGTAAAGTTCATTGAAGGTTTTTTTTTTTTTAATTTATTTCTATGTTGGATGTGGTGGTAATGGCAGTTAAACCAGTGTAGCATAATGGATGATTTTGGATTCGTAGTGATAAAAATTAAACAAATGCATTAAAATGTTAATTATTTGAAATTGGATTGAAATATCATCTAGCTGTTGTGTACAAATCTATTCTGAAAATTTTGTGTCTCTGTTTTATCTGATCTTGTAAACTTTGGTTGGACAGATGGACAAACCGAATAATTAAGCTTCTGTTTTTAAAAATAATAATAAAAACATTAAAAGGAAAAAAGGGGCAAAATGTTTCCCAGTTTACCAAAAACCTCAGCCTAGATTTGCCCTTGGGGTTTGGGGATGGGGGGCGCCGATTGCATGGTGTGCCTAGGGCGCCAGTTGCTGGCAGCTAGTCTAGGGGTGCCCCTGGCTTTATTCACAGCAACATGTTTGTATGGAGAGTCAGAATAAGTACAGTCTAATGTAGCTTTCACTAGAAAATTAATCTAAATATTTTTTCTTTGAGAAAGATTGAGTCAGTTTTCCATGTTATATAGGTGCAGAGATGCCTATTGAAGTCAATGGGGACTGTTGATTCTCAGTGCCTCTAAAAATTATGCCATCTAAAGATTATGCATCTTGCACTGCATTATAAAAGATTAAGTGCTTAATGTTTTTGTTTTGAGGAGTTTAAGTTTTTATATTTATTTAATTGTCAGTATTTTTTTAGTATTTTTAGGAGATATTGTGAAAACAAAAATTACTATATTGCCTACATTACTGAAGCAAAAGGGAATGTCGTCTTCTGTCCTCTATTTTTAACACTTTTTGAAAAAATGAGTTTTATAGACAAACAGTTAGGTCCATCCAGTGGCAGGGAAGGTAGTTTATAGTAACTTAGAGTGCTACAAATTAGACAGAAAACCGATTCAGCAGCAAGACAGCTGCCTAAGTGACACAATCCCATTGGATAGTCTATGTTCAGGACATAACACAGAACATTTGTAGAAGTTTCAGAGAAAACAGAAATGGGTATATAGAGAAATCAAGTGTGTAGAGTCCTGGCCAGGGTCTGATTATACTTGTTTCTCCTTAGTTATGCCACTTCGGTTTTGTTGGAAAATCAGTTGCAAGTTACTATTGCTCATGGAATCAGTAATTTGAAGACACATGGGTGCACAACCTGGTTCTCTTTCATCATCAAATGTGGCTGGCTCCAGGTCCCTCAGGGTCAGATGGCACCCTTTGGTTGTGTATTATTATTGATGAATGTGTGCTGATGACCATTAAAGATATTAGTAGCTGTCTTCATGGGTATATCTCTCCCCTTTTGCCCACTGTACCTATAGATGTACAGTAGTTCTGGCCTTTGTCAACTTTACTATCAGAGAGACAAAATGGGTGAGGTAATATTTTTTTATTGGACGAACTTCTATTATGTGAGACAAGCTTTTGATCTTACACAGACCTGAAGAAGAGCTGTGTGTAAGCAAAAAAGCTCATCTCTCTCACCGAGAGAGAGAAGTTGGTCCAATAAAAGATAGTACCTCACCCACCTTGTCTCTCTAATATCCTGGGACCAACACAGCTACAATAGTGCATACAGCTTTACAATTAGCATGACAGGTATACTTGTGGCACCTTAGAGACTAACAAATTTATTTGAGCATTGTGGTTCCAGTCCATGCATCCGAAGAATTGGGCTGTAGCCCAAGAAAGCTTATGCTCAAATAAATTTGTTAGTTTCTAAGGTACCACAAATACTCCTGTTCTCTTTGCGGATATAGACTAACACGGCTGCTGCTCTGAAACCTGTCATGATAGGTATGGTCTGCTTATATTGAGCTTTGTAGCCATGAATCCTTACTGCTGTGTTTCGAGAGATACATGCCTTTAAGATATGATGATACAGCTTTTCTTTTTTCTGCCTTTTTTTGGTAATACTCCTTTATTTTATTTATTTATTTATTTATTTTTAAGATGGTGTGAGAAGTCAGAGGCACTGTACGCTCCATAGATACATAGGTGCCTTATTTCTAGTTCAAATTTGACTAGTTTCAATTTCTAGTCACTGGATCTTGTTATACCTTGTCTGCTAGACTGAAGAGCCCTCTGTTACCAAATTTCTGTTCCCCATGCAGGTACTTGTAGACTGATTAAATCATCTCTTAATCTTCTCTTTAATAAGCTAAACAGATTGAAATCCTTGAGTCTTCGCTATAAAGCATGATTTCTAATTGTTTAATCATTCTTGTGACTCTTTTCTGAAGCCTTTTCAATTTAGCTACCACCTTTTTGGATGGTGGGCACCTGAACTGAACATAGTATTTCAGTAGTAGCAGGGCCATCCAGAGGATTCAGGGGGCCTGGGGTCTTCGGCGGCAGGGGGCCCTTGCTGCCGAAGACCCGGCACTTCGGCGGTGGCTCCTGGAGTGGAAGGACCCCCGTGCTGCGGAAGAAGCTCTGGGGGCCCGGACCCCACAAGAGTTTTCCGGGGCCCCTGGAGCAAGTGAAGGACCCTGCTCCACGGGCCCCGAAAAACTCTTATGGGGGCCCCTGCAGGGCCCGGGGCCTGGGGCAAATTGCCCCACTTGCCCCCCCACCTCTGGGTGGCCCTGAGTAGCAGTCGTACCAGTGCCAAATACATAGGTAATGTAACTTTTCTCTACTCCTACTTGAGATTTCCCTGTTTATACATTGAAGGCTCACATTATCCCTATAGCTACAGCATCCTGTTGAGAGCACACGTTAAGCTGATTATCCACCATGACCCCCAAGATTTTTTTTCCCTAACTTACAATTTCCCAGGATAGAATCTACTATTCTGTAAGTATGGCCTGCATTCTTTCTGGCTAGATATATTACTTCACATTTGGCTGTATTTAAATGCATATTGTTTGCTTGCAGTCAGTTTTCCAATGGATCCAGGTCGCTTTCTGTCACTGACCTGTTGTCTTCATTTTTTACCAGTCTCCAAATCTTGGTGTCATCAGTAAACTTTATCAGTAATGATTTTGTTTTCTTCCAAGCCATTGATAAAAATATTATATAGTGTAGGACCAAGAACTGATCCCTGAGACTCCCTCACAAGACACACCTTCATTTAGTGATGATCTGTTTACAGATAAATTTTGAGACCTATCAGGTAGCCAGTTTTTAATCCATTTAATATATGCCATTTTGATTTTTATGTTGTTCTAGTTTCTTAATCAAAGTGTCAAGTGGTACCAAATCCAATGCCTTCCAGAAGTCTAAGAATGTTGTATTAACACTATTCGCTTTATCAGTCAAATGTGTAATCCCATCAGAAAAGAGAGAAAGCTAGTTTGATCTATTTTCCATAAAGCCATGTTGGTTGGCATTATTGTGTTACCTTCCTTTTCAGTCAGTCAGTCAGTCTTTTCCATTAGTTTGCCAGGATATCAGGATATCATATCATCCAGTTTACCCTTAGCACAACGTCAGCTTTCTTACAGCCCTCTGCATATTCTCCGGTGTTCTAAGACTTATTCAAAATCAAGT
This sequence comes from Chelonoidis abingdonii, assembly GCF_003597395.2. Classification (NCBI taxonomy): domain Eukaryota; kingdom Metazoa; phylum Chordata; order Testudines; family Testudinidae; genus Chelonoidis; species Chelonoidis abingdonii. Next base: position 59,022,185 of record NC_133773.1, on the reverse strand, counting down.
CCAGAGAGCTCCTTGGTCAGATCTTTTAAAAGTTCTTGGATGCAAGGTATTCTGACCTGCTGATGTAAAAATGTCTAACTTTAGTAGTTACTGATTACCATCCTCCTGAATCACTGTAGGAACAGAAACCTACCGTTACTCTTTTTGCTTATATTGCCCTATATTTAAATAGATTTTCTACTGCTGAAAAACATTATTGCATGTTGCTATGTTTTGTTTCTCCCTAGTCATTTCACCAATTTATAAGTGATTTTTCAATATTCTCAACAAACAGTACATTTCTGGAAAAGATTTTTAAAGAGACTATTATGTATTTTTGCGGGGAAGGGAACATATAAGAATCAGCCTGTAGAGATGTGATAAGAATTTTCAAAGCCTTTATGATACATGCATCAAAAGTGGTACTTAAGCATTGGAAATGGGCCAAAAATGTAATTATCTAAACATGATTTTTAATAGGGATCATCTAATGGAGAGATTTTGATAGGTGTAATAGATATGTTCTTTGGGGCAGGGACTGTCTGTCTGTGTGTTGGTACAGCTACTAGTGTAATGAGGCCAAAACCTGATTGTGGCTTTTTGGAAATACTGCAATGCTACTACTACTAACTAGTGCATAATGGATAATAGGATGCCTAAAAGTAAAAATCTAAATCCAGAGACTGGGATGTCAAACTCCATCATTCATCTGCATGTTCATGGTTCAGCATCAAAGGAGGGCAATTGAACAGGTTGACAGACTTTCACATGCACTGTGTCCTATTATGATTACTTTCAAAACAAATCACTGTGTACTTTGCTTTACTGTTTCAAAGAAAAAAACCCTCTAAGCGGTTACTTAGATATTCAGATCGCACATAAATGTAATTCTCATGTACAGAGAACACTTTGCCTGCAAAATGAGAAATGTTGAAACCTTCTAGGGCTGTCTACTGTTGCAAATTTGGCTTATATACCAATTTTTATGTACATATCAGGGAGTTATAATATGCTAATGAAAAAAATGGCCTGGATTCTGTTATGTCTGTCTGACACTTGAAATTTGGCCATCAGTGGAACCATGTCAGTAGGTTCCCTTGCGAGGAAAGGGCATGGGATAGATTTATTTCTTTGTATGCTTACAAATTTAATTCAGCCATTCTAGAGTAGTTAGGCAGCTATTACAACACTGAAATTTCAGGCATGTCTGGAGTGCAGCTCTAAGATACGTGAACTGACATGTTTGAAAACTGGACTCATGCTATCCAAAGATTCTGTGATACCAGTCAAGTCGTCTTCATATTTATCCTTTGCTGATTTTTTTTTTTCAAAATACTTTCCCAGTGTTTTCCTAAAGGCCTAAAGATTGTTGATCTTATCATGGTTTTACTCTTACTTCCCTGGAAAATTTTCTCTTACCCATTAAGTACAATGGGCTGGATTTTATCTGTTACACAACTGAAAATTAGGAGTACTATATGTCTACTGAAATCATTAGAGTTACTCCAGTATAAAACAGGTGTAAGATCAAAATCAGACCTAGTGACTTTAAGGTAATTCCAAAATGGGGTTAAAATCCTGTAGTCTTAATTTAGGGCCCAACCCTGCAAATAACTATTATTGTGCATATCTTCACCCCCATGTACAGTCCCATTGATGTCAGCTGGTATGTTTGAGGAAGGACTGCAAGATTTGGCCCTAAATTATTTATGGTGTATTTTAAAATAAATATATTTCTCCCACATAGGGATTCTCAAAGTTGCCTAAAATTTTAAGAGAAAAGCCTACTTTCCTTAGTGTTCTGATCTGTACTTGTTGTATTTTTCCTGCAGCAATTCAAGTGCATTGAAGAAGTAACCTATATTTTCTTTTCTCATAGTTTTAATAAGGTAAAGAAAGCCAATAAAAATGTGCAGCCTGTATTTAAAAACCAAAAACCCACACACCTCTAGATAACTACAAGAAAATGGCGACTGGAGGTAACTAATGATCTTCAGAAAACTTTCGCCAGATCAATATCTTATATAGTTTAGATTTGTTTTTTTAAAAAAGTGCACATCCAGATTTTTTTTTTCCATTGCTGCTGTCACCTGAAATGACCTCTGTAGATCCTCACTCAGAGCTGACTTGTGGATGTAATGTGTGGATTATCAAGCAAAAATGTAATCGCATTTGAAGGGCAAAGATTTTCTTTTTTAAAATGCTTCTCTACAAAAAAGTTTAATATGAATAAAAATAAAAGTATATATTTAAATCACAAAACACGACTGTCATTCTGCACTTTAAAAGCATAGGGCCAGCTAACACATGTTTAAAACAGTCTTTTTTTCTAGCAAAGGCATAGCCTCAGAGGTAATACATCCCTCCTTCCTTTCCTCTTAGCCTAAGATAGCATCACATTGTTCACAGTGAGGGACTAAGGCTCTGAGGATTTGTATGGAAGAAGAGTAAACTGGGAAGCATCCATTATAGGTAGTGCTTTCCCTTTCTTAATCTCACAAATTTCACCCATGGTCCCACTCCAGCTGAAAGGTTGATGACTATGAAATTGCTTGATGAGCATCACAAGGTTTCTCTCTCCCATATTATATTTCTGTGGGAGTAGATGAGTTTGTCCATAAAAAATAATGCATACCAATTGCTAAATATTTTCTTATATTTAATAGGTTGTCTCAGATATTAAAAATGCAACTTCTTCCTGTTACTCTTTAGCAGAGATGAATGATAAGTTTTGTTTTTGCTGACTCGTTTATGTTATCTTGCCCTTCCTCCCCCAAAAATCATCTATGATTCTGCTATTGAAAGTGACTCTAAAAATAGCATTCTGATTGTCTGTCTGAATTGTGTTGTACTTACTTACAGAAAAAAATTACTCAATGAGTAAAAAGATGATTTTTTTTTTAATTGATGTTGCTGAAAACTGACTGGGGTCTGAAAGTCAAGTTGGTTTTTATATGACTCGTGCATCATCATAAGTAATACAAATTCTGCAGGCTACATTTTGCATTGAGTCACACCTGTGCAGCACTGTTTTTCAAATTATTTCATCACTTATATATGTGCAATTGTGTTTATTTTCAGTGTGGTTCCACAGATATAACTGACAGCAGAATTTGACTCTGCATTTGGAACTTCATTAACAGTTTTGTTGGTGCGTGAAGCAGAAATATGCCATTCCCCCAGAGCTGTATCAGTCAATATGAGTAAAAAGTAGTAAAAACAAACAATAAAACAGTAAGCCCCCTACACACCCATTCTCACTAAAATTTGCAAATATTATCATGCCCACAGAAAGCAGAATTGTTGTGTAAGAAAGGTGTCATTTTTACATAGTCACTTCTAAGAGAAGAACTACACTTTATGTATACTTGCTTTAGTGCATATTGATGTGTTTTATTTTAGGAATGTGTTAGTTTTAAATTAAAGATTAGTAGTTAGATATTCTTTGTACCACAATGAGTATGCACTGGTTGCAGGTTTCATTTGCTTGTGTTAGGATGTCAGCAAAATTTAGTTGCACTGTATGAGATTTAAACTCAGTTTTGCTTTCAAGATCTGTTGGCGCAATTTGAGGGGAAAAAAGAGAGTATTGAATATGAGTGGATCTTAGCTTTTTGTTTTAAAATGGATTTAGACAATAACTAGGATACAGAGATTCTCCCAATAGACTAAGATTACATATGGATGCTATCTCTTGTTAAAATTCTTATACAGAAGATCTATGTACTGACTTGAACTAATTGATACACAGATGGTGCAAGTCAATAATTGTTCTGTGCTAGGTTATGTGGGATGTAGTCTATTGCTATGCATCAGAAGAGCTGTTGCATAAATGTGAAAGCTTTCTAACAGAAACTCTGCTCGGTGTAACTGAGATAATTTTGGGCTGCAGCTCTCACAGCCACCATTGTGACAAATTTTGAGGGCTGGGGGAAGGTTAGAAAAAGAAGGAATTGGTATGGTGTAATTTTTGTACAATGGCTTGCAGTAACTCCGCATTATATCTTAGCAAACTATTCACAAACAACTAGAAGTCATGCACTGTAGATGCAGGCCTTTCAAGGTATCAAAAATCTTTTTAGTAAATTATTCCTGTTATATGCAGGCATAATTTTATGCCTATAGTTGGATAGACGAAATAAGAAGAACCATTTAAAACTACTTGTCATATAAAACTGCTTATTTTGATAGTATTAACTTATTTGTTGTGAATGATTTTCCACAACTTTACAATATGTTTGTATTAGTGGCAGTTAAGAAATATGCTTCTGTTTGTTTGTTTAGAGCACTGTGACATTCTGGGCTTTAAGTATGGACCTGCAGAATTAAAACAGTCTTTTATGCCTTTAAAAAAATAACTGGGTACTAAATATAAGTAGGAAACAAAAAGAATAATAAGTTTGCATTTATTTTACTCGGCACAAATGTTTGCTGCAGTTGATTTGAATGATGACTTGTAAGAATGCATTTAATAGCAGAGAGATTTCACAAAACATACAATTCTAATTAATGGGATAGATCATTTAGTCCAGTGGTTTTCAACCTGTGGTCTGCAAACCCCCAGAGAACTATGAAAATTAAGTTTCAAATCCTGAAAAGGCATTCCGTTTTTCTGGTCAATCAAAAGTACTGTATGTGAATATCCCCACCTACGGGTCAAAGCCCAGATGTAGTGGTGTTACCATAGAAGCCCAGAGTTTAACACTCTTTCTAACAGAGCATCAAATGCCGTGCTAAATGCATGCAACATATATTGGATTTTATTCAGTCAGATTTCTGTCTGAGACATCAATGGTAAGGGTCCATGGACTAGAGGTTGAATTTCCAAAGGGGTCTGCACCTTCATTCAAAAATTTTTAGGGGTCTGCAAATGAAAAAAGTTTGAAAGCCACTGATTTTAGTCTGATCTTCTGTATATCACAGACCATTATATTTCACCCAGTTACCTCTGTAGTCTAACACAAACCATTGGGCTGAATAAAGTATATTTTTCAGAAATGCATCAATCTGAAGACCCCAAAAGATGGAGACTCCACCACTTCCCTGGTAGTTTTTAATCACTCTCACTGAATTTGTCTGGCTTCAGCTTCCAGTCATTGGTTCTTGTAAGACTTTTCCCTTAAGATTAAGGAGCCCTTGAGTACTCAATATTTTCTCCCTGTGAAGGTACTTAAGCACTATAATCAAGTCACTACTCAGTTGTCTTTTTGATAAACTAAACTAAACAAGTTGATCTCCTTTGCAGTCTTACTAGAAGGCATTTTCTGCAGCCCTTGAATCATTTTTGTCTTTATCACTCTCCATTTTTTTAATATTTTTTTTTTAAAATATGGATACCAGAACTGTATGCAGTATTCCAGTATTATTCTTACTAATGCCATATACAGAAGTAAAATTACCTCCCTGTTCCTACTCACTACTCCCCTATTTATACATCCAAGAATTGCATTATCACACTGGGAGCTCCTATTGAGTTGCTTGTCCATTATGACGCTTAGGTCCTTTTTGGAGTCACTGCTTTTCGAGAATACAGTCTCTTATTCTGTAGGTATGACCTGTATTCATTGGTTCTTGATGTATAATTTTTATTTGGCTATATTCAAATGTACTTTGTTTGAGTGGACTCAGCTTACTGAGTGATCCTGATTGTTTGACTGCACTGTCCTCATCAGTATATACCAATCTGTCAATCTTTGTGACATCTGCAAATTTTATCATCAGTGATTCTATATTTATCTTCAGATCACTGATGAAAATGTTGGCTAGCACTGGGTGATGTTCTGATCCCCGAGGAACCCCACTGTAGGACCCCCCCCATTCCATGGAGATTCCCCATTGATGACTACTTTTTAGGTCAGTCAGTTAGCTAGTCCTTAATCCATTTAACATGTGCTTTATTGATATTGTACAGTGCTGACTTGTCATGTGATACTAAGTCAAACATCTTATAAAAGCTTAAGTATCCTATATCTATGCAATAACCTTTATCAACAAAACTTGAAATCTCCTCAAAGAATGAAACCAGATTTAATTGACTACACCCATTTTCCATAAAACCAAGTTGACTGACGTTGATTACATTCCTATCCTTTAATTCTTTTATTACTTAAATCCCCAATCAGTTTTTCCATTATTTTGCATGGGACTATGTCAGGCTAACTGCTCTGTAGTTACCTGGGTCATCCCGCTTCCCCTTTTAGAATAGTGGCACAACATTAGCACTCTTCCAGTCTTCTGGAATTTCCTTGATATTCCAAGATTTACTGAAAATTAACATCAGTGGGCCAGAGATGTCCTTAGCCAGCTCTTGGGTGCAAGTTATCCAGGTTTTAAAAATGTTTCTTCCTTGTAGATTTTGTTTAACATTGATTACTAATGGACTGGAAAGTACTTCATCATCCTCACATCACGTCATCCGACATATCTGCAGATACGGAACAGAAATATTTACTGAAAACTTCTGCCTTTTCAGCATCTTTATTAATGGTCTTAGCATCTCCATCCAACAATGAGCCTGTACCATTGTGAGGATTTCTTTTGTTCCTAATAGAGTGGATGTTGGTTATTAGCAATCCCAAGATTGACATCTTCTGGTTACTAGCAACATTTTGCCATGGAATGATCCTGTGCCATTAAGGGGATTCGGATATAAGCAACCAGTATGCTGCTTACTGACTTCCTCCCTCCCCCATACAGTCCTCCTACCCCCCTGCTGCTGTCCTGCCTGCAGCCTTCCTGCCCAATCTGCATCACTGGGACTCCGGCAGAGGAGAAAGGCTATAGCCTGGATGCCGGTGCCTTCTATGGGGAGTGGGAGACCTGGGGGAGCTACACAGTTCCTCTCCCTATGTTTTCTGGGCTGTTTCTTGCCCTGGCACCAGTGGTCCAGGCTCAGCACATCCCAGCACTTCCTTCCATAGCTGCACCCCTGAGGGTAGGTTTGCAGGATTTCAGCCAGGGAAGAAAGTACTGGGGGGAATGTGGCAAGCACCAGCTATAAGCAGGCCTGCAGCCAGGGAAGGCATGTCCCAGTACTTCCTTCCCTGGCTGTAGTCCTGCAAACCTACCTTTTGCTTATTGGCAACTGTAGTGACACATCTTTGCTTTTCTCTGGGTGGTTGCTAATAAGCAGAAACGACAGTAAACTTTAAAAACAAACAAAAAAAGCCTTCTTGCTGTGCTTAGTCCTGTGAACCATGGATTTTTCCCTGATGCCTTTAGCTTTCCTTATCACTTTCTTACACTTCAGAACTTCTAATTTATATTGATTGCTATTTTTCCCTTTTTTTCCCATTGCTTTTTATTTCTGATTGCAGCCTTCATTTGCCACTGAACCAGGATAGGCCTTTAGGCAAAATTGTCCTCTTTCTTGATTATGGAACTGTGTGGTCTGCTAAGAAATTCACCTTAAAGAATTCACATTTTTGTGTCTACATTTTTCCCAGTCATTTTCTTTCATAATTTTCCACCTTGGGACTGACTTGTTTTACATAGTGAACTAGTCTCTAGTTAGCTTCTGTTGTGTTCAGTACCTCGTGTGTTAGAAACTTACCTATACATTTGAAACTCCAGTGATGTTTTTGCTAATGGCTGCATGAGGTGTCCCCAGATGTCTCCAAAATTTAAGTCCCATAAAACAGAACACTTTACAGGTAGGTGCTAAGGAGCCACACATGTTGTTCTCTAGTTTCATGCAGTTTGTAACAGACACCGCCCCGCGCATCCCTTTCCGGGCTTTGTTAGTTATCACTGTCACAGTTCAGTGCACCTGCACCTGTGTTTCTCCTCACTGATCCAGCAAGAGCACTGTCTCTCAGCTCCCCAGCTGTTGCTCTTCTGGGTGGAGACCTGCATCTCTCTCCTTTCTGACCTGAGTATTTCCACGCTACACAGTTCCCTGCCTTTGGTGTTATTCCAAGCAGAGACAAGCTGGCCAAGCAGGCCTTCTTGCTTTCTCTTCAGAGACTAACAGATGTAATTTCTATTACTATAAGCGCCATGCAGGTCTTTCTATCTGTGCAAGCCTATTTTATTGTGAAGGTAAAAAGCACTACAGACAAAACATGTTAAAAACAATAAAAGAACCTACACGTGTGCTAATAAACTTACCGAAATTCACCCCAACCCTAACATGGATTCTTGTAGGAGCAGTCCTTCAATCCCCACCCAAGTGGATTCCTCGTGGTTACAAGTTCATCACAGCTTCAGCTCAGAACATGCATAGTCTGTGGAGCCTCAGTAGGCACAAGAATTGGACCAGGGTTCTCTCTGTTTTCTGTCTCAGGAAGAAGACTCTAAGCCAGTTTTAAAACCAGGCTATTTACTCAAAAAATCCGTTTTGTCTGTTTTGATCTCTGGAGAATCTAATCTGAACTAGTATAAGAACACCTTTCCAGGGCAGGTGACTTCAAAGGGCTGATAAATGAGGAAGGGCATTATAATCTCCGTCCTACTACAGAAGGTATATACAATGCTATATACACATTTAAACACTATGTACCCAAAGACATTAAGCTTATCCTTTCAAGCTAGCACACACACAAATTATTTAAACCTTCTTTTTTATAAAAAAATTATCTCAATTCCATAAGGTTTGTTCAGGATATTACAAGATATTATCGGTCTGTCACACTGTGACGATGTGGTTCTGGCGGGACCCAACTGAGAGTGCCAAATCAGGATCAATTGCTCAAACAGGGCAGTCACAGCCCAAGTCGACAAGGATGATCTTTTTCCGCTCCGCGTCCGTGACGACGATGTCTGGGCGCAGCGGGCTGTCGGTGTCAGGGATGGTGCGGTTGACTGCAATCTCACCGAGGTGTGGGGCGATGGCCTTCACTAGGCGGTCCTGGACGGCGTTGTGGCGCAGCTGCCAGGCTCTGGCGTGGGGCTTGCAGCTGCACAGGACGTGGGGCAGGGTCTCCAGGGTGTCCCGCATCCTGCCGCCGCTTGTCCGGTTCCGTGACGATGGCTCCATAGAGCGGGACGCAGTTTAAGTCGGGCGCGTGTAAATGAACCGCCAGTCGCCGAGCGGGTGAACTGCCCGCAGGGAGAAATGGTTGCTGGTGTCCCACTTGCTGGTCACCTCTAAGAGCCTTGCCTGGTTTGGGTTTTCTTCCGCAGGGTGTCCACGCAGAGTGCGTGACCGGCAGCCTTCAGGGACTTCTCTAGGACGCCTCTGGCTCCGGGGCTGACGTGATGCTGCCCTCCGTCTCGATCTGCGCGGCACCAAACTCCAGTTCCTGCCGCTCTCACTCCATACCCAGCGGCAGCCCAGCCCTCCGCTTCTAGCCGGCGCATGGCGTTGCGGGCGCGGGACCACAGCGAGGCGATGTCCCACCTGTTTCGGCCGAGTGCGGCCGTCCAGGGAGCGCTCAGGAAAGTGCTACATCTGGCGGAGGGAGCCTCCGATTCGCTTCTCGTGGCAGGTGGCAGGGGCGGTCGCCGCGAGCTCTTTCACTGTGGTGTCCGGGCACGTCAGGAGGCGGAGGCGTGCGTGATGCACGCGATGTCACAGGGTTTCCATGGGGGACGTTGGCGCCACCGTGCTGTGAGCAATATACTATGAGGCTCGTTGCTGGCTCTCTGGACAGGGACAGCCACTTTTGACACTGCGGATGGTGTTGTCCGTCCGCTTCTGTGTGTGAGGGGCACCTTTGCCACGGCGTAACCTCTCAGAAGAGGCGATGCGGGGGATCAGGAAAGTGTTGAGGCGTTGATCTTTGCCATGGGGCCAGCAGCGATGCGTCGATCTTGGCAGCGTCCTGCAGGATCTCCCGGATGGTGTCTCGGGGGCTGTCGGACGCGGACGCCTGTCGGTCGTGCGAGGTGTTGGTACGCGCTGCCCTTCGGCCAAGGGGACGACGGGCTCGCCCTGGAATGTGAGCTCCGTCGCCAGCACCGAGTCTCTTTTGCTCCCGTCGACGTGGAGGGACGCGCACTTTTTGGCATTGAAGCGGAGACCGTCCAGTCAGCGGCTCTCCGATGGTGTTGAGCATGCCCTGGAGCCTCCCGGTCGTCCGCTATCAGACCAGGTCATCTGCATAGCCAAGACGCTACACCTCTCGCCGTTGCAGGTCGAAGCCGTCAGCGCCGTTGGAGATCGCCCTCCAGGAGCGGCTCTGTGGCGAGGTTGAAGATATTGGGCTGAGGGGCAGCCCTGCATTTCCCTGCTTGGGATCGGATCTTGGCGGTTTTTCCCCTCTTCGACCGAACCGATGGTGGTGTGCAGTGGTTCAGAGATTCGGATCCAGGCAAAGGGAGGATCTGGCTTCCGAACTCCCGTAGAGTGGTTGAAGATGTGGTGGTGGGGGATGGACCGAAGGCATTGGACAGGTCCGAGCCACGTGGGGCCCGGTGGGTTTGTGTCGGGGGGGATGGCGGGGGGAGAGGGCCGGCGGCAGGTAGGGCGCCGGCATGGCATGGGGGCGGGAGTGGTTGAGGCCCGCTATCGCCACTGCTTCGCGCTCTGTCATCTGAGGATGGTTGAAGAGGAAGTGTGCCGTAGCACCCCTCTGACGGCATGAAGCCCCTTCTGGGCCGGGCTGATGGCTCCGCCGGTCGTTGCCCACTCCGTGACCTGGTGCCAGGCAGCCGTGAGCGTATAGTTTTGATACATCATGGAGCGAAGGAGATGGGGTCTCCAGTGCTGGGTCGTCTCGCTCGCCTCTTTTGGTCGATCAGAAACGGTCAT